>NC_092272.1:5192700-5522700 GCF_036320965.1 Panulirus ornatus | reverse complement strand
ATACTCAACAAACATACCTCTGTAATTTGAGCACACACTCTTATCCCCTTTGCCTTTGTACAATGGCACTATGCAAGCATTCCGCCACTCCTCAGGCACCTCACCATGAGTCATACGTACATTGAATAACCTTACCAACCAGTCAACAATACAGTCACCCCCTTTTTTAATAAATTCCTCTGCAATACCATCCAAACTCACAGCCTTGCCGGCTTTCATCTTCCGCAAAGCTTTTACTACCTCTTCTCTGTTTACCAAATCATTCTCCCTAACCCTCTCACTTTGCACACCACCTTGACCAAAACATTTGTTCCCTTGTCTTACGCACTTTATTTACCTCCTTCCAAAACATCTTTTTATTCTCCCTAAAATTTAATGATACTCTCTCACCCCAACTCTCATTTGCCCTCTTTTTTACATCTTGCACCTTTCTCTTGACCTCCTGCCTCTTTCTTTTATACATCTCCCAGTCATTTGCATTATTTCCCTGCAAAAATTGTCCAAATGCCTCTCTCTTCTCTTTCACTAATAATCTTACTTCTTCATCCCACCACTCACCACCCTTTCTAATCTGCCCACCTCCCACGCTTCTCATGCCACAAGCATCTTTTGCACAAGCCATCACTGCTTCCCTAAATACATCCCATTCCTCCCCCACTCCCCTTACGTCCTTTGTTCTCACCTTTTTCCATATATATATATATATATATATATATTTTTTTTTTTTTATTATACTTTGTCGCTGTCTCCCGCGTTTGCGAGGTAGCGCAAGGAAACAGACGAAAGAAATGGCCCAACCCCCCCCCCATACACATGTATATACATACGTCCACACACGCAAATATACATACCTACACAGCTTTCAATGGTTTACCCCAGACGCTTCACATGCCTTGATTCAATCCACTGACAGCACGTCAACCTCGGTATACCACATCGCTCCAATTCACTCTATTCCTTGCCCTCCTTTCACCCTCCTGCATGTTCAGGCCCCGATCACACAAAATCTTTTTCACTCCATCTTTCCACCTCCAATTTGGTCTCCCTCTTCTCCTCGTTCCCTCCACCTCCGACACATATATCCTCTTGGTCAATCTTTCCTCACTCATTCTCTCCATGTGCCCAAACCACTTCAAAACACCCTCTTCTGCTCTCTCAACCACGCTCTTTTTATTTCCACACATCTCTCTTACCCTTACGTTACTCACTCGATCAAACCACCTCACACCACACATTGTCCTCAAACATCTCATTTCCAGCACATCCATCCTCCTGCGCACAACTCTATCCATAGCCCACGCCTCGCAACCATACAACATTGTTGGAACCACTATTCCTTCAAACATACCCATTTTTGCTTTCCGAGATAATGTTCTCGACTTCCACACATTCTTCAAGGCCCCCAGAATTTTCGCCCCCTCCCCCACCCTATGATCCACTTCCGCTTCCATGGTTCCATCCGCTGCCAGATCCACTCCCAGATATCTAAAACACTTCACTTCTCTTTCTTTTAAACTATTCGCCATTTCCCGCGTTAGCGAGGTAGCGTTAGGAACAGAGGACTGGGCCTTTTTTGGAATATCCTCACCTGGCCCCCTCTGTTCCTTCTTTTGGAAAAATTAAAAAAAAAAAAAAAATATATATATATATATATATATATATATATATATATATATATATATATATATATATATATATATATATTTCTTTCTTTTCTTTCTTTCAAACTATTCGCCATTTCCCGCGTTAGCGAGGTAGCGTTAGGAACAGAGGACTGGGCCTTTTTTGGAATATCCTCACCTGGCCCCCTCTGTTCCTTCTTTTGGAAAAAAAAAAAAAAAAAAAAAAAAAAAAAAAAAAAACGAGAGGGGAGGATTTCCAGCCCCCCGCTCCCTCCCCTTTTAGTCGCCTTCTACGACACGCAGGGAATACGTGGGAAGTATTCTTAATCCCCTATCCCCAGGGATATATATATATCTTTTCTTTTTCTTTTAAACTATTCGCCATTTCCCGCGTTAGCGAGGTAGCGTTAAGAACAGAGGACTGGGCCTTTTTTGGAATATCCTCACCTGGCCCCCTCTGTTCCTTCTTTTGGGAAATTGAAAAAAAAAAAACGAGAGGGGAGGATTTCCAGCCCCCCGCTCCCTCCCCTTTTAGTCGCCTTCTACGACACGCAGGGAATACGTGGGAAGTATTCTTAATCCCCTATCCCCAGGGATAATATATATATATATATATATTCTTTCATACTATTCGCCATTTCCCGCGTTAGCAAGGTAGCGTTAAGAACAGAGGACTGGGCCTCTGAGGGAATATCCTCACCTGGCCTCGTTCTCTGTTCCTTCTTTTGGAAAATCAAAAAAAAATGAGAGGGGAGGATTTCCAGCCCCCCGCTCCCTCCCCTTTTAGTCGCCTTCTACGACACGCAGGGAATACGTGGGAAGTATTCTTTCTCCCCTATCCCCAGGGATAATATATATATATATATATATATATATATATATATATATATATATATATATATATATATATAAGAATACTTCCCACGTATTCCCTGCGTGTCATAGAAGGCGACTAAAAGGGGAGGGAGCGGGGGGCTGGAAATCCTCCCTTCTCAATTTTTTTTTTAATTTTCCAAAAGAAGGAACAGAGAAGGGGGCCAAGTGAGGATATTCCCTCAATGGCCCAGTCCTCTGTTCTTAACGCTACCTCGCTAACGCGGGAAATGGCGAATAGTTTGAAAAAACATATATATATATTTTTTTTTTTTTTTTTTTTTTTTTTTATACTTTGTCGCTGTCTCCCGCGTTTGCGAGGTAGCGCAAGGAAACAGACGAAAGAAATGGCCCAACCCCCCCCCCATACACATGTACATACACACGTCCACACACGCAAATATACATACCTACACAGCTTTCCATGGTTTACCCCAGACGCTTCACATGCCTTGCTTCAATCCACTGACAGCACGTCAACCCCTGTATACCACATGACTCCAATTCACTCTATTTCTTGCCCTCCTTTCACCCTCCTGCATGTTCAGGCCCCGATCACACAAAATCTTTTTCACTCCAGCTTTCCACCTCCAATTTGGTCTCCCTCTTCTCCTCGTTCCCTCCACCTCCGACACATATATCCTCTTGGTCAATCTCTCCTCACTCATTCTCTCCATGTGCCCAAACCATTTCAAAACACCCTCTTCTGCTCTCTCAACCACGCTCTTTTTATTTCCACACATCTCTCTTACCCTTACGTTACTTACTCGATCAAACCACCTCACACCACACATTGTCCTCAAACATCTCATTTCCAGCACATCCATCCTCCTGCGCACATCTCTATCCATAGCCCACGCCTCGCAACCATACAACATTGTTGGAACCACTATTCCCTCAAACATACCCATTTTTGCTTTCCGAGATAATGTTCTCGACTTCCACACATTTTTCAAGGCTCCCAAAATTTTTTTTTTCGCCCCCTCCCCCACCCTATGATCCACTTCCGCTTCCATGGTTTTTATCGATTATGTAAGGCATGTGTACGTGTAGGAAGAGAGGAAAGTGATTGGTTCTCAGTGAATGTAGGTTTGCGGCAGGGGTGTGTGATGTCTCCATGGTTGTTTAATTTGTTTATGGATGGGGTTGTTAGGGAGGTAAATGCAAGAGTTTGGAAAGAGGGGCAAGTATGAAGTCTGTTGGGGATGAGAGAGCTTGGGAAGTGAGTCAGTTGTTGTTCGCTGATGATACAGCGCTGGTGGCTGATTCATGTGAGAAACTGCAGAAGCTGGTGACTGAGTTTGGTAAAGTGTGTGGAAGAAGAAAGTTAAGAGTAAATGTGAATAAGAGCAAGGTTATTAGGTACAGTAGGGTTGAGGGTCAAGTCAATTGGGAGGTGAGTTTGAATGGAGAAAAACTGGAGGAAGTGAAGTGTTTTAGATATCTGGGAGTGGATCTGGCAGCGGATGGAACCATGGAAGCGGAAGTGGATCATAGGGTGGGGGAGGGGGCGAAAATTCTGGGGGCCTTGAAGAATGTGTGGAAGTCGAGAACATTATCTCGGAAAGCAAAAATGGGTATGTTTGAAGGAATAGTGGTTCCAACAATGTTGTATGGTTGCAAGGCGTGGGCTATGGATAGAGTTGTGCGCAGGAGGATGGATGTGCTGGAAATGAGATGTTTGAGGACAATGTGTGGTGTGAGGTGGTTTGATCGAGTGAGTAACATAAGGGTAAGAGAGATGTGTGGAAATAAAAAGAGCGTGGTTGAGAGAGCAGAAGAGGGTGTTTTGAAGTGGTTTGGGCACATGGAGAGAATGAGTGAGGAAAGATTGACCAAGAGGATATATGTGTCGGAGGTGGAGGGAACAAGGAGAAGAGGGAGACCAAATTGGAGGTGGAAAGATGGAGTGAAAAAGATTTTGTGTGATCGGGGCCTGAACATGCAGGAGGGTGAAAGGAGGGCAAGGAATAGAGTGAATTGGAGCGATGTGGTATACCGGGGTTGACGTGCTGTCAGTGGATTGAATCAAGGCATGTGAAGCGTCTGGGGTAAACCATGGAAAGCTGTGTAGGTATGTATATTTGCGTGTGTGGACGTATGTATATACATGTGTATGCGGGGGGGTTGGGCCATTTCTTTCATCTGTTTCCTTGCGCTACCTCACAAACGCGGGAGACAGCGACAAAGTATAATAAAAAAAAAAGTATATATATATATATATATATATATATCTCCCTGGGGATAGGGGAGAAAGAATACTTCCCACGTATTCCCTGCGTGTTGTAGAAGGCGACTAAAAGGGGAGGGAGCGGGGGGCTGGAAATCCTCCCCTCTCATTTTTTTTTCTTTTTTTTAATTTTCCAAAAGAAGGAACAGAGAATTGGGCCAGGTGAGGGTAGTCCCTCAAAGGCCCAGTCATCTGTTCTTAACGCTACCTCGCTAATGCGGGAAATGGCGAATAGTTTGAAAGAAAGAAATATATATATATATATATATATATATATATATATATATATATATATATATATATATATATATATATAAACATTTATATTCTTCATATTTCTGCCATATTTTATATTTGCACAATTAGAAAACACAGTGCTGTTTTCATACTAGCAGATTATACAAATTGTGCAAGAAAGCCAAGGTTTTTGTTCTGGACATATTTCTGCTTTGATGTTATTTTTTTTCATAGATATTTCTTACTTGATTAACAATGTTCTTTTTATGCCCACAGTATGTGCAGCTTGGGCAAGCTACTGGCGTACTGGTGGAGGTGAATGTGTGAAGCAAAATCAGCTCATTGTTGGAGGTGTCAAAGCTAAGCTCGGAGAGTTTCCCCACATTGTAAGTTCAAGTAGTACTGGGTTGTACATAGATAAGTTTGATAATATTTAGGGTTATGGGAAAACTTGTTTATATCCCTATATCTTTTTTAAAAACTATGGCCTGCCTGCCACTTTTAGATAGACAGACTTTCTACCTCCACAAAAGCTTTGAATACTTATCCCACTTCAGATATGAGGAAATGGGATCCTGTAATGTGTATAAAAGGATCACGTTCTAGCTATTGCTTTATTTTTTGTTATTTGTCAAGGTTCATATTAGAACTTTCTATACAAAGATTGTCATACCTAAAGCCATTTCAAAAAAATGCTTTAGTAGCGTTTGAGAATAACAAGATTTCTCAAAAGATTCATTAATATGTGCAACTATATGAGGTTAGTGAAGAGAAACTGGTTGTATACTGATCCATTTAAGAGCATTTTTAAGTAGATGAAACGGTACCTGGAAATTTTTCATTGTGTTATGATATGTAGCAGTATTTTGGGCTACATTAGATACTTTTTTAAAACATCCACCTATAGTTGGACCTGGAGTCATTGTGAGGAATTATATAGGAAGAGTTAATTAACATTTCTCTCGGTTTGATTCAGATGCAAGTCAGCTTGATACATTTATTTTTATCTAACTTTTTGTACCAAATGATTATTGCAGTATTCAACATTTGAATAATGACATTTCAAGCATATCTTTCAGGTCTTTTAGGTTGTTTATCATTTTTCATGTTGAAAGTGGTATGGCATGTTCATATCTGTCAAGTAATCTACTATTGCACTTCTAAAGTAAATTGTTCATATGGATTTTTCTAAAAGTATATATTTATATACATTAGTAATTATATAGATAAAAAGTAGGGTTACTGACCTGTTACTGACCTGTTACCTCTTGTTCTCAGGCCATTCTAGGTTTCCAAAGGGGAAACGAAAAGATTGAATGGGATTGTGGTGGCACCCTCATATCCCCTCATTTTGTCCTCACTGCTGCCCACTGTACCCAAAGGTAAGTGAAAAATTATTTAAAAGAGGGAGAGAGAGAGAGAGAGAGAGAGAGAGAGAGAGAGAGAGAGAGAGAGAGAGAGAGAGAGAATAGTGTGGGTTGAAAACAGATGGGAAAATGGAAACAGGGAGAATGATAAGGGCAAAAAAAAGGAGAAAGATGCATTCACACAAATAGACCAATCATAAGAATAAAAAGAAAAATTCATTGTATGTATTGATTTTATTTCTATTTCACCAAAGCCCATGTTACTTGATGTTCCTCTGTCTATTTTTCAGTTATAGAATAGTTCTTAGTGTATAAAACCAGTCTTTACCATCCCATTGAGACAGATGATGAGGTTCTAAAACAAGAAATGGTTTATGTAAACATGAAAGACATTTTTGTTTGGAAAAGTCATGTATGTTAGGTAAATGGTGCAAGAAAAGTTTTGGGAGAGAGAAAAAGGTGGTATTATCCTTAGCTTCACTTCCATTCACTTGAATAGAAGCAAGGCCATAAACCAATCACAAAACTTTCATATTTCTTTTCAACTCTTGTGAAGTGAAACGGTCTACCTATTTTACACCCCTACGAGAAGGATACGTACCTATTCATTTTACAGATTACGTTAAATCTTCTGGTGATTTACATCTTCAGTTATGTTTTAAGTTTCAAACACAAAACCTTTCTGCTGCATACTGGTTACATCAATTTCTTTGGTATCATCTGAAATACTTCTGGCCCACAGGTTTCATCTGAAGCCATAATGTGTTGGTATCTTCGATGGTTTCTCGAGATGTATATTTTACCTTGCCATACCGTATTCATAAGCTTTCACCCATACATCTCTCTACACAAATCATCCATCAGTTTTGTTTTGTTTTTTTAGATGTGTATCAAAAGAGGCTTTTTGCACTTTCCATTCTTAACCTCTTATTTACTAAATTTTTTGGTCACTAACCCTTCTTTGTTTTTCCAGTGTTGGCAACCCCACAGCCATACTATAACAATCCTCTATACATTGATAGACATGTTAGATTATAAACACAGATTTCCCTGTTATGCTCCTTCAAGGAAAGGTTACCTGAAGGGCCAGCAGTGGAGGCTACTTTTCTGAACTCATGGCCTCTCATGTACATGCAAAGAGGGTTCACAAGAAATGAGTCCATTGCTTCCAGATAGAAATGCTTCCTGTTAAAAGGGGTTTAAGTTTTTGAGATATTAAAAGATGTCATGCTAATGCTTCTAATTTTCACTGGCCACAAGAAGCAGTTTTTTTGTGGAGACTTTACATTGTAGCCCATTATTTTTCTCTTAGCAGGAGCCTCAAGAGGGGAGTTTCATAATGAACTGTTGTGATGCTATAAGACCAAAGAAAAACTGACTGTAAGAAAAATAGGCCATCAGGGACTCTTGTATAATCACTAGCCTTAATGATTCGTAAAAGGGTTAGAAAAGAACTCTAAAACATAGAATTTCAACCTAAGAACCTGAATATTCAAGGAAAGATTGGAAGAGGCTCCAATCCTACAGAAGTACCCTTAGTGTTGTTGGGGTTCTGGACAAGAGGGTCTTTTAGAACCTCATTAAGGTTTAATTCTGATGACCCATATGCACACCAAACATTTTCAATTTCATTTTACCCTATCCATGAAACTGCCATGAAAGTATCTTGATATAATACTGATAATGTAAATTATATGTGAATTACTTTCTCTCTGGGGTTATTTCATGGAATGTTTTCTTGTTTTTTCCCCAGTATTCCCTCTTTTGTCTTTAAGAACGTCTTTCTATACATTGGTGACGACTATCAAGATGATATCCGTATTCCAAGAATAATGTGGTGCATCTTGACTGACATCCAGGGGATGATGACATAATCACACAGTGGAGTTTTGATTAGTCAGAGGACAGACAGTGCAATTTACTACTTAGCAAGTAGTTTACAAAGGATGAGAGGTGTATTTCTCATCATTACAATAGTGGTTAAGAGGGATTTAACCTTTAGAGGTTAAAGATATTTCCATGGCTCATGGGACATTGTCCTAAAGGGAAAGAGATTTTCCTATTTCAAAACTGATGTTCCTTTTCAATCAGTTTCCTTATGTCTTTGGTCCATCATGGTGTTCTGTTTCCATAACCAACTCTTATAGGTCACGCACCTTCATGGCAACATCTGTTAATGCACACTTTAATGATTCACTATATCATCTTCATTTTGTAATATCTGTTGATCTCCTTTAGGTTCCTGAATGTAATTTCTTCATAGATCGCATGTCATGAATACTATTAGTCACATCCTTCTTTATCAGAAACACATCAATCATACACTTCTTCATTTCAGCTTCTCTTTACTTGTACCACAATTTTTGGCCATCCAAATTGTGAAAATATGTATTCACAACATCCATACCCAATCCATTAATCCTTCACTCTTCACTAATGTCAAAATTACTTAGGATCTCATCTATTCCTGTCACTCCTGCTTATTCCCTCATCCATCAATTCCTGTCATTTGTTATACACAGTCTTCTCCAGAATATTTATATATGACTACTATATCTGGTTCTTCAGAAAACATTCTCAACCTCACCCCAATCAATACATGGCACATATTAGTTAATTTCAGTTCATTATTATTTGTCATTCTAGATGTATCACACTTATGTAACCTCAAGTCTTCATACTTGAACTCATCTTTCACCAAGAATCCAACTGTTTCCATATTTACTGTCTAATAAAACTGATCTCACACTATTTTATGCAAAAGACCCACTACCCTTAAACTTTGTGTCATAGAAATATACATATCTGAATTATCCTTTGGGTATTATTGTTTCTTATTTGATATAATGAAAGTCAAGTCATATTCACATATTTTGTGTCTCCCCGTCTTTGCATTATCATACATGGAACATGTGCATATCGTTCTGTATTCATGTGTGTTCTTGTTTGTGTATCTGTCTGCATATTTGTGCATGCATAGGCATCTGCCCAAACATTTTTGTGCATATATGCAGGTTTGTCTATACTTGCTTGTAAACATTTCTAGTGAAGTTATCTTCCATTATAAGCCTTATAGCCTAATCCCTCTGTGATCACCAGGAGTAATGAAGGGCAGTATTGGGTAATGCTTGGTGAACATGACCGGGACAGTAATGCCACCATGGTTCCTTGGCCAAAGATCCTGGGCCCCATCCCTCCTTCTCTCTTCCATTCCTCTGAACTGGGTAAGGACTCATCAGGCACAGCAGTTATTGAGCAGCTCCTGAGGGTGGAGGAAGTCATCGACCACCCCGAATATAATGGATACTTAACATATTATGATATTTCACTCCTCAGGCTCAGTAAACCGGTGAGTGCTAGGGAAATAGTTATGTTTACATTTTTTAGTGTCATGCATATCATCAATTATCTCGTCTCTGTCTTGATGTCATTTGTTTCATTGTAGTAAATGCATCATGATGTCATACGTATTATAAAGCCATTTGCTTTATGATTGATTATTTAGCATTCACCCATTGGTTTCCTCTCCAATTTTTTTATGCTTTTTACGCATATTTTATCCTTACAGAATGAGGGATAAACAGAGTAAAAGAAAGTTAAATCTTGTAATATCCACTGACAAGCAGTTGCTCCACTAATATTATGAACAACTGTGGAAATGTTGCCACAATACTCATACATAATTATAATTTGACTTTTCATTCCTCTGTGGTCTTTCTCAAGGGCATGAGAAATTCTCTAGGATATTCCCTAAGAAAATCAGGGTTAGGACCTCCCATCCCTCTGTATTTGTGGTGGAAAAGCACTGCCCTTCCTCATCTTTTGCATTCTTCTCAACCATGGCAGCATAATCATTTCATCCCAATCTTCAGCTAATCAAGTATTCTCACATAATAATGTTACCAACCTTCATTTAGCCACCTGACAATTTAAAATTATCTGGGATCATCTGCTGTTGGGAAAGGAGTGTTAGTTCATGGAAACTTTCTTTTCTCAAAGAGCCAGGTTGTTAGGAGCAACTTGTGGATGAAGATCACCCCATTGGTCACAGTGAACAGGTTGATTCATTGGCCCATAATATCGGGCAAGTCCCAAACACCAACTAATACAGCAAGGATGATATACTTGTAGGCTTTCTGTGATGGTCAGCCCTTCAAAAAGTAGATACAGGCCCTCACCATATTTTTTCCAAGAAGCTAGTGAATTTGGTATCCATCATCCCACTGAACATTTTGGCACAATGATGGCATTTTGTCCTGAAGTAAGAGTATATGACAAGATCACTTTGTATCCCCAAGTTGTTGTTGGAGGATACGGTGATAAATTGACTTTCCTTTGGTACCATGCCCTGACTAGCCCACCAGTGATATGCTAAGGCATTGTTGAAGAAAAGGTTTATCATTTTACTTTATCCCACTGAAGGTTCCATAACATATGAGTCATGTCTTGTCGATATGAAGTCATAGTAGAATATGTTTTTAATAGAGTCTGTATTCTTATTTGATGGTTATAATTCAGGATGGAAGAGTTTTGCTGAACCATTAATGAATTATTTCATTCTTTTTTGACTATTTGTTATCAAGTAATGCCCCCATGGCTGTAGCTGGGTTTTAAAAGTTTTAGGGTACTTTTCCTAAAAGAGTGAGGTTGACTTTATGAATTAAAAATACAGATACAGTTTCCCCCCCACTCTCATTTGATAATTTAGTTTTTATTTTCACACTTTTGATTTTCTTTCTCAATTTTTATCATTACTATACTGCAGCTAATGAAGAATTGGAACAGTACATTTACAAAAAAATATTAAAATCTGTCGAGCAGTTCAAAAGTCCCACTGATGAACATGCAACACCATCAGTCACTTCTTTTCTATGAGCTGCATTTATAGTTATGATATTTCTGTTCCATAAGATCCTTTGGTTTTATGAAAAACTACAATGTAGAGAGAAATCCCGCCCTCTGCCTCAGTATTCATTTGAGTGGTGACAGAAAGGTTTCATTGATTTTTTTTCCATGTAGTTATGATAAGAATTATGTTGCCATTATAAGTTTGTTTTTATGTACACATTCCTCTATCTTATTGCATGTGGTTGAATTTTTTCTCACTTTCTTAGGCAGAACTAACAAGTCGAGTGTTACCTGCTTGTCTCCCTCTTAAACCTGATGTCGTAGATAGTAAGGAGCTGACTGTGGCTGGCTGGGGCCGGACAAGTTTTGGTAAGACAACTACCATCTTTCTGTTCAAAAGTGTCTTATGTTTTTCAGTTCCTCTTATGAACACATGGGCTGTACATAAAATTTCCCCTATCAATTCTTTTTTATCTTAATATCCTCTGTCAGTTAGGGAGCATATTTGTTGTAAGTTGCAGGGTTCTGCCTTTAAGTTGCTGAAGTCTTCAAGTTATGGTTTCAAATTAAATTCAGGCACCAAATGACATACTCTGCATCACTATTTAAACATAATGATGGTAGATATAGATTAGGAATGAAAAATATAGAAAAGGAGGAACTGAGTTATGAAGGAGGGATGAAAGAACAATGATAACCTGCCTTGAATGATAAAATAATTTAAGTGATGATGTGGTCAGTTTCTTTAAGAACATCAATCTTATGTCATTCAAAAATTGCACACTGAAATGAGTGAGTCTCAGGGGCTTGAGGCAATAGCTGATGAAAAGCACATTATGAGGGATGTGAAAAAAAAAGTGTTTAAGGATGGTTTAGTTCTATTGACAAGTACTTATGACAAAGTTTTTCTGTATGGCAAGGCTAGAGAACAGCACTTACCACATGCATCACTTTTTAGTAATACTGTTGTTCTCTTCCATCTGTCTTGAGCTCTTCCAGAACAATTTCCAAGCATATATGCTGTATTCTTGTAAAGATATTAGTGTTCATCTCTTGCAGATTTTTTTTATTTCTGTGGGTAGAACACTGAGGATACTTTCTGTCACTTTTGCTGGGCTGTTATAAATGTCCAGGGGATATATTACTAGAATTTATTTCTGAATTTTTCCCATGTTGTGAGGTATTTTCTTTAATTCTCACTGTTTTCTGCCATGTACAGATTATCATATAACTTTTTCTTCTCCTCAGTTATATAGCTCAAGTTTTTGAATTTCAACCTTTCCTGCAAGTCTCTTTTTTCCAAACCCTCATTTTTCCATGTAAAGTGTTTCTGAGTTCTAGCTGGAATAGGATAATATACTTATAAAGTAAAAGTTGCAAATAATGAGAAAAAGGTTTATATCATGAATAACATAATTTGAAAAGATTGGAGACTGCCTTGAGTATAAACTCACAGCTCGAGTATAAATGAACCTTCATCATATACACTGTACAGTATTTAATATGATAGGTAAGGATGTAAGGCATGTGTACGTGTAGGAAGAGAGGAAAGTGATTGGTTCTCAGTGAATGTAGGTTTGCGGCAGGGGTGTGTGATGTCTCCATGGTTGTTTAATTTGTTTATGGATGGGGTTGTTAGGGAGGTAAATGCAAGAGTCCTGGAAAGAGGGGCAAGTATGAAGTCTGTTGGGGATGAGAGAGCTTGGGAAGTGAGTCAGTTGTTGTTCGCTGATGATACAGCGCTGGTGGCTGATTCATGTGAGAAACTGCAGAAGCTGGTGACTGAGTTTGGTAAAGTGTGTGGAAGAAGAAAGTTAAGAGTAAAAGTGAATAAGAGCAAGGTTATTAGGTACAGTAGGGTTGAGGGTCAAGTCAATTGGGAGGTGAGTTTGAATGGAGAAAAACTGGAGGAAGTGAAGTGTTTTAGATATCTAGGATTGGATCTGTCAGCGGATGGAACCATGGAAGCGGAAGTGGATCATAGGGTGGGGGAGGGGGCGAAAATTTTGGGAGCCTTGAAAAATGTGTGGAAGTCGAGAACATTATCTCGGAAAGCAAAAATGGGTATGTTTGAAGGAATAGTGGTTCCAACAATGTTGTATGGTTGCGAGGCGTGGGCTATGGATAGAGTTGTGCGCAGGAGGATGGACGTGCTGGAAATGAGATGTTTGAGGAAAATGTGTGGTGTGAGGTGGTTTGATCGAGTAAGTAACGTAAGGGTAAGAGAGATGTGTGGAAATAAAAAGAGCGTGGTTGAGAGAGCAGAAGAGGGTGTTTTGAAATGGTTTGGGCACATGGAGAGAATGAGTGAGGAAAGATTGACCAAGAGGATATATGTGTCGGAGGTGGAGGGAACGAGGAGAAGAGGGAGACCAAATTGGAGGTGGAAAGATGGAGTGAAAAAGATTTTGTGTGATTGGGGCCTGAACATGCAGGAGGGTGAAAGGAGGGCAAGGAATAGAGTGAATTGGAGCGATGTGGTATACAGGGGTTGACGTGCTGTCAGTGGATTGAGTCGGGGCATGTGAAGCGTCTGGGGTAAACCATGGAAAGCTGTGTAGGTATGTATATTTGCGTGTGTGGACGTGTGTATGTACATGTGTATGGGGGGGGGTTGGGCCATTTCTTTCGTCTGTTTCCTTGCGCTACCTCGCAAACGCGGGAGACAGCGACAAAGTATGAAAAAAAAAAAAAAAAAAAAAAAAAAGGTAGAAAGATGAAAAATGAAAATAAAAAACTTATTAAGCTAGTCTAAATGCAGACTTTCGTTAACCCTCTTTTAATGTCTCTTGCTCACAGGAGCCCATGAGCTATCACAGGTCCTGCTGAAGGTGAATGTGCCTGTAGTAAGCCTCCTGGAGTGTCAATTCAGATTATTCAGACACCAGGATTTATTCAGGGCTCCCAAAGGCATCATGGTGGACCAGCTGTGTGCTGGAGAAAAAGGAAGAGACTCATGTAAGGTAAGTCTTGTATGAATGAGACCGAGTTACATTAATCCTAAATGAAATTATTCCTAACGGAGTCCTTTGTCCACTTGCTCTTCGTCTTAAATTCCTCATTTTTGCAAAATGTGGCTTAATGTTTTTTTATGAAAGATAATGCCTCTTCTGAATAGAGTAATCTATATTTGTTTACTAGTCCAGTTTGAATCTTGTCATTTGATTTTAGGGAGGTAATGCTGAGTGAGAGAACATGATGCTAACATTTGATAAACAATTTGCAAGGATTTGCATTTTGGAGATAGATGTATTTCACTAGAGCCAAAGCTTATCCAGGTCCTCTTATAGCCTTACATAACCACAAGTACACTTCATGAACAAACTTGGTATCATCCATAAGCATAGCTTGATCTATTTTCCTCTGATAATTGTCAATGTTGATTAGAAACATCACTGTCCTTGGCCTCAAGCCCTGTTGACACCAATAGCTACATTTATCTCCCTTCACAAGACACCTCTGACTTGCATTCTCTTTCTTGTCCCACTTAGTTTTTTGTTTGTTTGTTTGTTTTTTTCTTGGCTAGCACTCTGCAGAGGATTTTAAATTGTGTGATGTAATTGTGTTTGTGCAAGTTCACAGTCAAGTACACACATGTGCATGTGCCTACATGCTTCTGGCTAGTGTTTGAAATCAGTGTTCCTTTCAAAGTCATACCCTTTTGTTTGTTTCTGACAGTAAAGAGTATGTTTGAAGGAATTGTAGTTCCAACAATATTGTATGGTTGTGGCCAAAACACCCTACATCTGGCACCATATCATCAAACATATTCAACAAATCTTCAAAAATACTCACAACATATTCAACAAACCTTCAAAATACTCACTCCATCTCCTTCTAACTTCATCACTACCTGTTATCACTTCCATCCTTGCTCCCATCACCGATGTTCCCATTTGTTCTCTTGTCTTTCACACATTATTTACCTCCTTCCAAAACATCATTTTATTCTCCCTCAGGTTCAATGATTCTCATACCCCAACTCTCATTTGCACTCTTTCTCAACCCTTGCACCTTCCTCTTGACCTCCCACTGCTTTCTTTTATACCTCATAATCATTTGCACTCCTTCCTTGTAAGTATTGTCCAAATGCCTCTCTTTTCTCTTTCACTAACAACTTCCTCAATCCACCAGTCACTACCCTCTCTAATCTGCCCACCTCCCACCTTCTCATGCCACATGCATCTTTTGTACATGCCATCACTGCTTCCCTAAATACATCCCATTCCTCACCCACTTCCCTCATGTCATTTGCTCTCACATTTTGCCTTTCTACACTCAATCTTTCCTGGTACTTCCTCTTACAAGTCTCCTTTCCAAGCTCACGTATTCTCACCACTCTTCTCTCAACAATCCTTCTTCCTTTTCAAAAACCTTTACAAATCTTCACCTCCACAAGATAGTGATCAGACATCCCTCCAGCTGCCCCTCAGCACATTAACATCCAAAAGTCTCTCTTTTACACAATTATGAATTAACACGTGATCCAATAATGCCCTTTGACCATATCTTCTACTCATATACGTAAACTTATGTATATCTCTCTTTTTAATCCAGGTATTCCCAATCACCAGTCTTTTTTCTGCACACAAATCCTCAAGGTCTTCACCATTTCCATTTACAACACTGAATACCCCATGTACACCAATTATACCCTCCACTGCCACATTACTCACCTTCGCATTTAAGTCACCCATCACTAAAACCCAGTCTCATGCACCATAGCTGCTGACATACTCATTCAGCTGCTTCCAAAACACTTGTCTTTCATGATCTTTCTTCTCATGACCAAGTGCATAAGCACCAATCATCATCCATTTCTCTCCATCTACTTTCAGTTTTACCCACATCGATTAGAATATACTTTCTTATGCTCTATCACACACTCTCACAGCTCCTGCTTTAGGAGTAGTGCTACTCCTTCCTTAGCTCTTGTCCTCTCACCAACCTGTGACTTTACTCCCAAGACGTTTCCAAACTATTCTTCCCCTTTACCCTTGAGCTTTCTTTCACTCAGAGCCAGAACATCCAGCTTTCTTTCCTCAAACATACTACCTATCTCTCCTTTCTTCTCATCTTGGTTACATCCACACACATTCAGACACCCCAGTCTGAGCCTTCTAGTAGGATGAGCACTCTCCGCTTGACTCCTTGTTTTTCCTGCATGTCATAGAAGACATCTAAAAGGGGTGGGAGCTGGGGGCTGGAAATCCTTCCCCCCAGTTTTTACTTTTCCAAAAGAAGAAACAGAGAAGGGGGCCAACTGAGGATTTCCCTCTGTTCTTGAATCTACATTGCTAATGGGAAATGGCAAACATACATGAAAAAAGTACATCCATCTACACCATCCCATATCATACTTAAATGATCTAATTGCATCTCTCCTCCTCAGGGTGACAGTGGAGGACCCCTCATTGATCAAGTTTCAAGAGGTGGATCAAAATGTGAGCACACTGTGGTGGGTGTGGTCAGTTTTGGGCGTGGGTGTGGTGACCTGGGTGTCTACACCAGAGTTTATGCATACATCGATTGGATCACTGGATACATAGCTCCAAACTGAATGTCTAAATGAAGGTTTCAATCACCACTACCAAATATAAAACTTTTGTATATGTAATGGTTGAAAAATGTTCTTGTAAGAGATGATTAAGTACTTGTTGGTTAAATTTGAATTTTAAATTATGGTTACATTCAAATCATAGTTATACAGTAGCTAATTATAGGAGTTTGATATGAAAGAGACTTAAGCATAAACAATATCTGCAGGAATTGGTGGTACGGGAATGAAGTTTTAAGTTTTTTATGAATATGGTACATATGTCGCCATCCCACCACACATGAAATGACAACCCCCTCCCCCGCATGTGTGTGAGGCAGCACTAGGAAAAGACAACAAAGGCCACATTCGTTCTTACCCAGACTCTAGTTGTCATGTATAATGCATCGAAACCACAGCTCCCTTTCCACATCCAGGTCCCACAAAACATTCCATGGTTTACCCCAAACACTTCACATGCCTTGGTTCAATCCATTGACAGCACATCGACTCCGGTATACCACATCTTTCCAATTCACACTATTCCTTGCACGCCTTTCACCCTCCTGCATGTTCAGGCCCCAATTGCTCAAAATCTTTTTAACTCCATCCTTCCACCTCCAATTTGGTCTCCCACTTCTCCTCATTCCCTCCACCTCTGACACACATATCCTCTTTGTCAATCTTTCCTCACTCATTCTCTCCATGTGACCAATCCATTTCAAAACACCCTCCTCTGCTCTCTCAACCACACTCTTTTTATTACCACACATCTCTTACCCTTTCATTACTTACTCGATCAAACCCCCTCGCACCACATATTGTCCTTAAACATCTCATTTCCGGCACATCCACCCTCCTCTGTGCAACTCTATCCATAGCCCACGCCTTGCAACCCTATAACATTATTGGAACCACTATTCCTTCAAACACACCCATTTTTGCTTCCTTAGATAATGTTCTTGCCTTCCACATATTTTTCAATGCTCCCAGAACTTTCACCCCCTCCTCCATCCTGTGACTCACTTGCACTTCCGTGGTTCCATCCACTGCCAAATCCACTCTCAGATATCTAAAACACTTCCTCCAGTTTTTCTCCATTCAAACTTACCTCCCAATTTACTTTTCCCTCAACCCTACTGTACCTAATAACCTTGCTCTTATTCACATTTACTCTCAGCTTTCTTCTTTCACACACTTTACTAAACTCAGTCACCAGCTCCTGCAGTTTCTCACCCTAATCAGCCACCCGTGCTGTATCATCAGCGAACAACAACTGACTCACTTCCTAAGCCCTCTCATCCACAACAGAGCTGCATACTTGCCCCTTTCTCCAAAACTCTTGCATTCACCTCCCTAACAACCCCATCCATAAACAAATTAAACAACCATGGAGACATCAAGCACCCCCGCTGCAAACCAACATTCACTGAGAACCAATCACTTTCCTCTCTTCCTACTCGTACACATGCCCTACATCCTCTGTAAAAACTTTTCACTACTTCTAGCAAATTCCCTCCCACACCATATATTCTTAATACCTTCCACAGAGTATCTCTATCATCTCTATCATATGCCTTCTCCAGATCCATAAATGCTACATACAAATCCATTTGTTTTTCTAAGTATTTCTCACATACATTCTTCAAAGCAAACACCTGATCCACACATCCTCTACCACTTCTGAAACCACACTGCTCTTCCCCAATCTAATGCTCTGTACATGCCTTCACCCTCTCAATGAATACCCTCCCATATAATTTCCCAGGAATACTCAGTCAACTTATACCTCTGTAATTTGAACACACTCTTATCCCCTTTGCCTTTGTACAGTGGTACTATGCATGCATTCCGCCAATCCTCAGGCACCTCATCATGAGCCATACATACATTAAATATCCTTTCCAACCAGTCAGCAACACAGTCACTCCCTTTTTTAATAAATTTTACTGCAAAACCATCCAAACCCGCCACCTTGCCAGCTTTCATATGTATATATATGTGTGTATGTGGTCGTTTATGTATATATATGTGTGTATGAGCCATTCTTCATCTGTTTCTTGGCGCTACCTCACTGACGCGGGAAATAGCAATTATGTATAGAATAAAAAAAAATTATTTCCACATCATGCATATAATACTGCTCTGTAGCAAAATCAAATGAGCTAGATATAAGGATGCAGAAAGTAAATCAGAACACAAGTAATATCCTTGGTTTTTGAATGAGAAGGGAAGTTGGAGTGTAACATTAGTTAATTTTGGGTGAATTTAGACATTGGGGAGTGACTGATTTTTTGGTGGCAGAAAATCTGTTTACTTGAGAACTTATTTATAGCAAGGTAAGTGTGTGCCTGTGTACATGAAACCTTAATCTTCATCACACCAATTTCTATAGTATTATTTTAATGTATTTCTTTTTGTTCAAAGATTGTATGGTTGTAAATTATTTTCATTTTAGGAATGGGATCAATTGAAGAAATTTAAATCTTTTGAGGTTGTGTAATTTATCTCGAGTCAAGAATAACAGGAACTTTTTTTATAAAACTTCATTATAAATAATTAAGCAAAAAAGCACAATAATGCCACTAAAAATTTGGTCATATGTGCAAAAACATTTAAATAAAGGCTACTTTCACAATTATATATGCACATTAAACAATAAATATTAATATTAACTAATGTACTTAAATATTCTTGGTTCAAATCAGGAATAGGAGCATCTAATGGAAAAGCACACAATGAAACAAAATTCTGTGGCCAAGAATTCTTTCAACTTAGTCTTGTTTTTCATTTGCTCAAGTTATTATGTGAAGCACCAAACTAATCACTGGAGAAATAAGGATAAATCCTTTGATTTCCAATATAAACAATTATACAAATAATTTCTTAAGGCAACATCTTTATAACCATCTCACTTTATTTTTTACCTAGCTCCACTGATAAAGAAATTTAAGATATCTATCATTAATACAACCTTCTGAAAAAATAATTAGAAAAAAATCTCATGCTGTATGGTATAAATAGGGGCAGGAAAATATCCGGATTTGAGTATCACAAGATCGTCTCTTCCCTTTATCAGAAGAAGAGCATTACTACACACCTTACTGAGGATAAGCATATACAATTTGATACACAGCTGCTTCAGTTTCAAACGACTCGGACATTTGTACTTGTTCCTGGATAGCCACTTGAGGCTGATCAGGAACTGGAGCCTCCACAGGTGGTGCTATCACAGTGTTAACCACAGCTGGAGGTTCAATAGGTGCAACTTTCTTAGCACGTTTATACTTAACAAGTTGAGTCTGTGTTGTCCCATCACTTTTAATAGACTGAATGTATACACCGTGCACACTTTTTATATGAGCTGTCAGATTGCATCGCTGAGAAAAGGTAGAGGGACAGAGATGACACATAAACGGCTTCTCACCAGTATGGCTTCGTACATGTGACTGTAGTTTTCCTTTATATACAAAAGATTTACCACAAGTTTGGCACTTAAACTTTTTGTTGCTTTCATTGTGCTCTTGCCATTTATGCTTGCTCACAGCAAGTTTGTGGGCAAATGACTTACCACAAATATCACAAAGGACAGGTTTTTCGCCAGTGTGTGTAGCCATATGAACAGTGTACTGAGACTTCCATAAAAAACCTTTATTGCAGTACTTACACACAAACTTTGGGGCATGAGATAGGCGATGAAAATACATTTGCTGCTTACTATCACAAACTTTTCCACATTCATTACAAGCAGTTGGATGGTGTTTATATTGATGTACTCTTAGTGATGTTTTACATTCAAAAGATAATGAACAGTCATTACAAGTTAAATTTCCTTGTCTATGTTCTCTTAACTTCTGCTCTTTGGAAAAAAACTTGTCACAACTAGTACAGTGTACAGTGTTTGGTCCAATGACTGAAGGCCCCTTTTTACCTTGTAAAGCTTTCTTAAAATGAACCATTGAAATGTGTACTGAAAGTACATCCTGACGACCAAAGCGGCGACCACAGTGCTCACAAACGAAGCGTCTTTCACCATCGCCATGCTTTGTGTCTTTGTGACGCTCTAAGTTATGGGGCCTAGTAAACACAACACCACACAAATCACATGGGAATGCAAATTCAGTGGAATCATGCTCTTCTTTGGCATGTCGTTGTAATCGTGAAAATGTTGGGAAAATTTTTGAGCACATCTGACAAGAAAATTCTTGAGTTCTCTCAACTCTCTTTTTAACAACTTTTTCCTCTATATAGTGCATATCACTCAATTTCTTTGGATGTCGTTTTGTTCTTAAACCATAACCTTTTGTCCTCAAAATTTCGAGAGCTAATTCATCATCATCAGCATCCACTGGTTCTTGTTTTATTGAAATTTCTGTCTTAATACCATCTGCTTCATCCCCATTAACAAGTTCCAGATCCTCATCAAAATCATCTGGGGATGGGAGACGTCGCTTTCTCTTTCTTCCTCTCTTCTTCCTGTAAACCAAACTTTGATGACCTCTATTTTCTCTGTAATTCTCATCTCTTAATTCAAAATCAGGATCACACTCCCTATCTTCATCCACCATACTAGAATCCAATGTAAATAAAGGACCTTTGCCCTTTAGGATTCGACCACTTCTTGAAAATCGGGGATCTGAAAGACAAAGATAGATATTTAGAACAATGGCCATTGCTTTGGCTACAATTCACAGAGAACATTTACCTGAAATACCATATTCCCTGAAAGTTTAAGCTGTTCCTGAAGTTTATCTTGCAATTATATCATGCATAACGTTAGTATCTACATTATTTTTAACAAACTTCTATGCCTTACATGAGTTAAAGGAATGTTTATCAACTTATCAAACAAATATATTTTTCCACTGCTGATGAATGATCAGTTAGTCAAGCTAGTCTAGCAAGTGTCCAACATATAACAAAAACTTTACTTAAAAAGGACATATTGATAATTACTGTTTGAAAACAAATTGAAGAAAAAATAATTTTTCTTTATCTGTAAAATTTTTAGCATTACTGGTGTTTGTGTTGTAATATGTAACAGCTCATTTAATGCTTTCACAACTATGCTTAAAACTGTTATAACTACTTATGAAAATTTAGCTGCATGCCACTGTAATCTTGGGAAAGGAAAGAAAATATGGAAAACTACTGACAACACTGGTCAAAGATAATCCTTACTTTCAGGAATGCAGAAAATACAAATATTAGAAAAGAACAGTGTCAAAAAAAACCTTGTCCACCTCCCCTCTATATTTTCAAAGGTGATGTCACACTTACATTTTAGTACTTTTTCATCTCTCCTTTGGCCTTGATTATATAACCTGCAGACACCTGGGCCTGGAATTGGCAAGGTTCATGAAGTATTCATCAGAGTCCATGTTATGGGTCAATCTCCTAAATGAGATGAGGCACTGGTGAGATGTTGTGAGAATCATCCACCTAATCATGCATACTGAACACCGTGCACCTAGAAGTCTGAAGTGTAATCACATTTTCTTGCTTCCAGGTAAAAATTCAGCCTTCCTCTTCCTTATAAAGGTTAAAGCCAACCATCTTGAAGCACAAGTTGACAGAAATACTGTGCCCAAAAGGGATTTTCCCAAAAATGAAGTGGCAGCTAGGACGAGTAAAGAAAGAACATCCTTTCCTCCAGTTAACGTGCAGCACCCTGAGGTAGGTTGATGGTACTCACAATAGTCTCAGCAAGCAACTGTATGCTGATTTCACACTGCAAGCGTCATGTGCTAGTACCCATAATAAACCTAAGCCATGTATCGCCTTTGAAAATATGGGGGTAGGAAAATGTTTTCTTATGGACACCGTAGAGTAAAAACGAGAACTTTTTAAAGAAAACTTTATCTTAACTTGATCCATGCGAATGTACATGTACATTGATATGGAGAGTGTAAACTTTAAAAGATGGATTTTTAAGATTCAAACACAGATTAATGAGAGCAGACAGTGACAAGTGAGTTATATTTCTAACAAACTAGTTCACAAAACAAGCCAGCTCATCTGTAAATTTGACCCAAGATATTACTACACCAACCTAATCCTTTGTACTGAATAAATCATCCCAGTACTCTCTATGCATATTTTTTCATCACTCCTTCTGATAACTTCTATCATTTCAAATCTCCTTCTGAAGCATAATTCTGACCCCAAAATTGCCAAAAATCTTCATCAAAGACTACACTTGTCTCAACTTTTCATCCACTTTTTCCACTATTCCTTATAACCCTTTACACTCTCATTTTGGCTTTTCTAAATTGTACATCTTTTTTTCTTTTCTTATATCTTTTTGTTAATGTCTTTTTTTGTGAAAAGCATTATTAAGTCCTTCAACTTTTTACATACTCTTTAAATATACTGCTTCTTTCTTCTCCATTCACCTCTTCCTCAATACATGTAGGCTACTACTCACACAATAACATTTCAACTTTTTCAGTTTCATGCAGTCTAGTATCATTCACCAAAAAAATATAACAGTAGACTAGTACTATTCCTACCAATGAATTACCTTATCTGTCTCTTCTTAAATTCCCTTATCTGTCTCTTCTTAAATTCTTAGATTCTATGTGCCATCTATGACTACTTAATCTCATAAGGCCGTAAACCTTCAAATCACTCAATATGTTAAGTGTAATTGTGAACAAATTCTTTGTTCAGTATGGGGAATTATTTAACATGTCATTTAAATCAGATGCATTACAACTTGCTATTTGTGATAGAAGAAGGGTGGCTCATGACAGCTTCCTTCAAATCACAATGAATATACATTTCTACACACCTCTGCTGACCTCTATCAAGTGAAAATACATACAAAACAGCCTTACACTCACCTGCCACTTCGGAATCATATATTTCTCCTTCAACCTTCACTGATAATGGGTCATCCTCTCCAGAATGGTCATTCATGATCTGTACCTTAGACCGGATTCCACAGCCAGCACTGGTGACAGTTGATATACTTGCATGGCGTTGTTCTGGCATGTCACACTGAGTCTGAACATTACCATCTGTGAAAAAGGTGCAGAAAAACAGGTTCATGCTTGGTCCACAGTCATCACATGGTTCTGTCTGTGTTGCTACTGTGTTCTCAAGCTCTTGAGATATGGTTGGCCAAGAAATTATGATAGTATTGTTCAAGCCATCAACACTACTAGACAGTACCTCTTTACTACCAGAAAGGACAATGTTTGAGTTAACATGGGTGACAGTTTGCAAATGACTTGTTTCAACAACTTGTGACTTTCTACTGGAGGGAAAGGATGTGGCTGAGGTCACACAACTGAATTCCTGACCAGCAATCAAACTACTTTTTCCTGTAGATAATACAATAGAAGGATTTAAGCTGGTCAATGACCTCAAACTTAAACCAGTCGAATCAGGCCCACTCTGTGTTGTAATTACCCTCTTCATAGCCATTGGTGCTAATGGTTCTGAACATTGGCCTGATAGCACACATTTTCCTTTTCTTTTGGTAAAAACCACAGGGGCAGAGCTTGTCACAATTGGTCCTTTCAAAGAATCATTTTCACTTAAGAGTTCTATGCTGCTGCTAGCATCAACATGAATCACTTCTGATTGTTTGCCTGCATCTATATGCATTACTTCAAGGGTCTTGCCTCCATCCATTTGAACAACTTCAACAGTTTTACCATCATCCATGTGTAATACCTCCACAGTCCTTCCATCTGGCATGTGCATCACATCTACTGTGTCTTTGTTGCCCACATGCATCATTTCTAATGTTTTACTCCCATCCATCTGCATCACCTGAACAGTCTTTTCTGAATCAACTCCAGCAGAAGCCTCCTGCTCTGTCAGCAGTCTTTGCACAGCTGAGTTGCCAGGCATGACGCCAACAGTCCTTTCATCAACCAATACAAAACACTGCTGATCTTCAGCCAGGGATGCATCATATACATCTTCACTCATGACAATGGGGATTTCTGCACTTGCACTCTGTGGCTGAATGCTCGTCATGCTGGACCCAGAAAGTTTGTCCTGAGCAACTACTCCATGAACTTCTGAATTTGGATTAAGCCCTGACATTTTTAAATGTTATCTTCCATAAGGAAAAATTCTTTCTATGTAGTTTTCAGCACAGTTTTCTTTACTTCAGGCCCTCTCTGCTATCTGCCATCTGAAAGAAATATCATAGAATTCAGTGCAATAATACTTTATGTGAACCAAAAGCTACAGAGATGAGTTTCTGACATGCATGAACTTAAAATGCCTGTATCACATATACCTTCTCTCACATTCAAAACAGAGCAATAAATGCAGAGCTTTCCTCAAGAATTTCAGCAACCTATCATCACCACATTATCAAGTGTAAAAGACTCAACTATCGCACTTAAAGCACTTACTACAATGATTAGGATACAATCACCTTGTTTGCCAAAAATCAATCCAGTCCTCACTTGCACTAAAATATATATAAT
Organism: Panulirus ornatus; assembly: GCF_036320965.1. Taxonomy (NCBI): domain Eukaryota; kingdom Metazoa; phylum Arthropoda; class Malacostraca; order Decapoda; family Palinuridae; genus Panulirus; species Panulirus ornatus. The sequence continues at coordinate 5,497,534 of NC_092272.1, read as the reverse complement.
TCATTTGTTGTACTTAATCACTGTTTCCTGCATCAGCAAGGTAGCACCAGGAAACAGATGAAGAATGGCCCATCCACTCATATACATATGTACATAAACGCCCATACACAAACATAGACATACATACACGGATCAACATGCTTGCCTTTTATCCATTCCTGTCACTACCCCGCCCCACAGGAAACAGCATCGCTACCCCCTGCTTCAGCGAGGTAGCGCCAGGAAAACAGACAAAAAAGGCCATATTCATTCACACTCAGTCTAGCTGTCATGAGTAATGCACCGAAACCACAGCTTCTTATCTACATCCAGGCCCCACAGACCTTTCCATGGTTTACCCCAGACAGTTCACATGCCCTGGTTCAGTCCATTGACAGGACATCGAGCCTGGTATACCACAAAGTTCCAATTTGCTCTATTCCTTGCATGCCTCTCACCCTCCTGTATGTTCAGGCCCCAATCACTTAAAATCTTTTTCACTCCATCCTTCCACCTCCAATTTGGTCTCCTGCTTCTCCTTGTTCCCTCCATCTCTGACACATATGTCCTCTTAGTCAATCTTTCCTCACTCATTCTCTCCATATGTCCAAACCATTTCAACACATCCTCCATTGCTCTCTTAACCACACTCTTTATTTCCACACATCTCTCTTACCCTTTCATTACTTATTCAGTCAAACCATCTCACACCACATACTGTCTTCAAACATTTAATTTCCAACTCATCCACCCTCCTCTGTACAACCCTATCTATAGCCCACGCCTCACAACCATATAACATTGTTGGAACTACTATTCCTTCAAACATACCCATTTTCACTCTCCGAGATAATGCTCTCTCCTTCCACACATTCTTCATCGCTCCCAGAACCTTCGCCCCCTCCCCCACCCTGTGACTCACTTCCTCTTCCATGATTCCACTCACTGCTAAGTTCACTCCCAGATATCTAAAACACTTCACTTCCTCCATTTTTCTCCACTCAAACTTGCATCCCAATTAACTTGTCCTTCAACCCTACTGAACCTAATAACCTTCCTCTATTTCACATTTACTCTCAACTTTACCCTTTCACACACTTTTCCAAACTCGGTCGCCAACTTCTGCAGTTTCTCACACAAATTAGCCACTAGAGCTGTATCATCAGTGAACAACAACTAACTCACTTCCCAGGCCCTCTCATCCCCAACAAAATGCATACTCACCCCTCTCTCCAAAACTCTTGCATTTACCTCCCTAACCATCCCATCCATAAACAAATCAAACCATAGGGACACCACACAACCCTGCCAGAAACTGACATTCACTGGTAACCAATCACTCTCCTTTCTTCCTACTCATACATATGCCTTACACCATTGGTAAAAACTTTTCATTGCTTCTAGCAATTTACCTCCCACACCATATACTCTTAAGACCTTCCACAAAGCATCTCTATCAACCCTATCGTATGCATTCTCCAGATCCATAAGTGCTACATACAAATCCATCTGTTTTTCTAAGTATTTCTCACATACATTCTTCAAAGCAAACACGTGATCCACACATCCTCTGCCACTCCCGAGACCACACTGCTCTTCCCTAATCTGATGCTCTGTACATGCCTTCATTCTCTCAATTAATACCCTCCCCATATAATTTCCCAAGAATACTCAACAAACTTATGCCTCTGTAGTTTGAACACTCACCTTTATCCCCTTTGCCTTTGTTCAGCGGCACTAAGCATTCATTCTACCAATCCTCAGGCACTTCACCATGACCCATACATAAACTGAATATCCTTACCAACCAATCAACAACACAGTCACCCCCTTTTTTAATAAATTCCATTGCAATACCATCCAAACCTGCTGCTTTGCCAAATTTCATCATCCACAAAGCTTTCACTACCTCTTCTCTCTTATCCAAACCATTCTCACTGACCCTCTCACCTTGCACACCACCCCAACCAAAACCCTATATCTACCACTCTATCATCAAACTCATTCAACAGATCTTCAAAATACTCACTCCATCTCCTCACTTCATCACTACTTGTTATTACTTCCCCACTTGCCCCCTTCATTGATGTTCCCATTTGTTCTCTTGTCTTACACACTAAAATATACAGCTGAAAAATAAATAGTGTCTCAGCAACTTCATAAAAAGAAAAAATTTGTTATGAATTACAAACAGTCAAATCTGGAAATAAGGGAGAAAACAAAAGATGGTGAAATGGCAGAAACAATACTAAACATGTAAGATAATGTGTAATACAAGAATGGGACTCAACAAGGAAAAGGAGCAATCTATTTGCATATGCAAAAGTAAAAATCTTTGGGATAGTGAAGTTACTTGGTCTAATGTAAAACTGTATACTTTCTATGAACATCCGACATTCTCTGTCACGTGTTTCTATATTCTGTTGAAGAAGCTCCAACAACCAAAAATGCAGAAATTATGTAACATTCGAATTCATGGTCTGTGACTGTTATTGAAGTGTCTAAATACAACCCTAGGACTGCAGTGGAAAATGACTCTACATCCAAAACTAGTTCGAATGCAAAGGTAAACTGATAAATTGTCGAATAATGACCCAAATCACACTCTCCCAACCTATATCACTTCAACTGAGATTGAGTATATTCATATGCATTTTTTTCCAGTCCCGTAAGTTGTGTCTGTTGCACCCTTAATATTATAAATCTACCATATCAAACTATCCTTACCGCTAGCATCCACTTCTTACTCTCAATTTTCTCCCCTAAAAATCTTGCAGACAACACTGAACGACAGTAGACAAATCATAACTCGTAACATTAAGCAAAATACATTTGTTTTACTCGTACACCTAGACATCAACCTTCCATTTGCCGTCATATCTTGACTTATATTATAATGAATGACTTTCATATGATACGCACAGCTGTTTATTCTGGTGACAAAATTTGCTCCCATTTCATCCTCATCTTCCTCGTTAAATCCCAGTAATAATGAGTCCTTGATCCTTTTAACTTGCTATGTTTACAAACCTTCCATCAGGGCGCTTAGTTAACCAAACCAGGCGTAAAGGCCACTTGGAAACATTTTCCTTTAAATACTGCAATATTCCTGATATTATGCATGAAATCTTTACCAAATTCAAAATATAAGAGAATGAGCAATTTCTATCTCTCTTTTCCAGTGAATTAATCACCACTAGGTATATTTCGATAAAAAATTATCGGATTCAAACACGGTGACTCTCTCTCTCTCTCTCTCTCTCTCTCTCTCTCTCTCTCTCTCTCTCTCTCTCTCTCTCTCTCTCTCTCTCTCTCTCTCTCTCTCTCTCTCTCTCTCTCTCATTCTAAGCTGCCCTTCCCAGTTTGACAAGCCAGGATTAGGAACAAAGGATCAGTGACCTCATTTGCACACATTCAATTCCAGTTATTAGTTATATTTAATAGTGTTTTGGAGTACAACAGTGCAGTAATTAAGGGACGAAAACACCAACTCATTATGATAAAACCTCAAGGATATTTTCTTCAGGGGCTTCTGCAGCTTTTAGGTTGCACTACAATCAGTAGCAGGCAACTTCTATGGAAGCATAAGTCCTTCGGTAAAGACACAAGCTTCCCGACGGTAATTATATCCGTGGCATTACCATAAGCAAGAGTCTGGTCGCTGTTTTCCTTAATATGTAGAAATCGAAGCATACTTGAATCTCGTTTGCGGGTATTGTTAACTTGGAGGGATAAACAAACCTAGACAAGCTCAATGTTTAGCCAACATCATAATGGCATAATTTCAAGAGCTCGCCTCTCTTGGGGTTCCCTTAGCTACTGGTGAGACCTACCTACATCAAGCATCCTCCAACGCGTCATGCGCTCCATACCACTAAGGTATTCATTTATGTCTTTAACCATGCAAAGTCACCTGCTACATATACACTTTTTCTAACTGGTACATCATACTTGTCACTCCACCATCCGTATTCACCTACTTTCAAAACTTCTCAGCTCTTCTTTTTCAACCTTTCTTGTGACCTCCCACACACTATTCATCTACTTCCAAAACTTCTCAGCTCTTTTCCAAACCTTTTTCATGACCTGTTGCTCTTTCTTGTACACCATCTAATCATTTATATTTTTCAGCTGTTTTCATCCATACATCTCCCTTTTCTCTTTCAGAAGTGATTTTTACTTTTTCCTTTCACCACTCAATACCCCTTCTCATCAGTCCACGTCCATACATTTCACCTGCACATTCAAACACTGTTTCGTATGCCCATTCACGTCCGTCTCGGATTAAAAGAAGTCAGGGTAAGAAAAAGATCGAAGAAATTATCCAGAGCTCCTCAGGTATTTGTAGACGTGACGGTAAAGAAAACTTCGCAGCTTCACTCTTCAAGGAAAGGCGGCATCATACCAGTGAATACTCATGTAACTGGTCTACACCCATATGTCACAGGAAGCAGCAGTTATAGACATGTGTCGAGTTCAAGTCTTAGTAGCATGGACAAACGCAGACAGCTCACTAGAGAGCAGTGACCGAAATGATGCCTACAAAACAGGGAGAGGGCAGCAACCTCATGGCGGACAGGAGATGGAGAAATGTAAATACATTGTAGGTTTGAAGACGCAGAGGACATTGTTCTTAGTGTCTAACATTGCCTCTAGATGATAAAACAGCTGAGTGATAGTATCAGTGGCTTTGCCACTCGCGAAAACGGGTGCATAACATGACAGGCATTGATAAGCCCAAGAAGATACATCTTTATATGGTGTCTCGGCATACTGTACTATTGCTACTGATTATAGAGATTTTCCCTCTAACAAATTTAACGGTGTATGATGTAAAAGCATGGGCGAGTCTTATGTATATTGAACAACTCAGATGTACATACTCTTCTGAGCCTTTCAAAGTATAGAGCTTACCTCATGGCTCTGTCATATCCTGTGGAAGGCAAGCCGCAAGGGGTAGCTACAATAGGTGCTCTCACTGAGGAGCAGATTATCTGAGATATCCTGTGTGGTGATGCCATATGTTACCCACAGAGTGGTTCGGTTGCTTTATTTTCTTATCTAAGTTCTCCTTGTGGATACCTCTTGCACGTAGATATCACAAGAAACGAGAATGATTCAGTTTTGTAATATAGTAATAAGTGCATCATGAATCACTCTTGTTTAACACTTCATTACTTTCATAGTTGACATACTTGTTCACCTGTCATAAAAACACATCTCTATCACATATACACGCTCTGAAAAGAGTATGACACCACAGGATAGTCAATGTCTTAAGATTATCCAGGGATATATGCCTAATACAAGATGTATTTATTCTCATTAAGTGTGAAATAAGAGAATATATATAAAGCTGTGTGCGCATCCGCTCTTCTTGTGTCGCAAGGTTCCAATGTTTACTCGAAGGGGACTCCGTGCGTAGGTGTGGTGAGGTTATGGTGAGAACCTACCGCCAGATGGTGAGTTTTGAGGATATTTCCGTATGCTCAGGTCATGGAGAGCACTAGGGAAGGAGTGTGAGCTATGGCACTACAGAGAGATGGGAGACATTGGTGAGAACACGGCAGTAAGTACTGCAGTTCCCGGGAGGGGAGGTCTACAGTTAATGTTCAGGGCGTATCAGACGTAGGTGGGACTACGGGTGTATTTTCGTTGTCTATTTTTAGTTGAGGGCCTACAGTGGTAGCAGTAGAGGTGTGCCAGATAAGACGTTTTTTCCCATAGGGAACGGTAACATAAACAATTAAGGGTATTCTTTTGTACGTGACCTCCAGTACTCCGAGAGAGGTGATTCACACTGGTAAGATGCCCTAGCTTGGCTTTTCGTTTGCCTGCAAGTAGAACAGTTGTCACTAACTGCACTGTTTGTTCACCAGTTAAAATATACTTTTGTTCCATGAGAACATGAGGTTTTTATGGACATGTAAAGTATGTTTATTTAGTTTCGGTGTATTTGTGAAAGTGATACTTAATGTAGGTAGTTATTGCCCATACTGCCTCTGATAGGCATTAACCTCGTTCTCATCATAAATATATTTGTTTATCATAAAGTAATAATAACAAATCAGTTTCACTCTTGTGAAACAGAAGTTAACTTGAAAGCATTTTTACAATGTCAATATAATGACTTGCATAGATTAGCTAATGGGTGTGGTCAGCCACTTTGCAGGGTTTTATGCCACCAGTTGAGATGTGAGTTAGAAATTGCTAGAGATATGAAGTGTGTATGAATCCACTTAATTGGCATATAATTAATGGACAATAAAATCCCTGAGTAACTTATTGGGGATTTCCCTGAGCTTGAAAACTTCCTGAAATAAATGAATTTGGAGATGAGATGTCAAATGAAAGAGCTGGTGAGTGTAAAGAAATTTTAGAAAACTTAATCTGTTGAATTTCAATGTGAATCTTTCTTTGGATAAGTCAGACTTTAAGTACACATGAAGTCAGACTCCCAGATCCATGTTGTTTTTACACAAGCTTAGTTCCCCATTGTGAATTGATGATGCATGTGTCCTCTTGTGTGTTTCAGCTATTCTGCTATCTCCTACATTCTGCTTCATTAGCATTTATGATTTTGCTGTCATTCTCTTTCTTTTTATGGAAGATTGCTGGATCTCCATTGGGTCCAACTGAATAATTTAGCTGTACACATTGTAGTAGCAGGTACAGGAATTATAGTTAACTACATTACCATGAATTTTTTTTGTCTATCAAAGCAAAATATAGATCTAATTTAAGATAATTGCAACATAAGAGTATCAATCATACAAAGAGAGAGAATAGAACTTGCATAGGTGAAGCTCATTTTAATGAGTAACACCAAAATATTGGTGGGAGGCAAAGTGGAAGATAGCAATAAACAGATGTGGACTTTCTTGAGGAACTGAGAGATGTGGAAGGATACCTGAAATTTATGCATAATTGGGTCCTTTTTGGTGTACATAGATTTTATTTTATATCACAGAAATATTCAGAGTGATGTTAAGTGCAGTAGAAGCACAGTGAGGTGCATGATCTAAGTTTTGCTGTTAGAAATGAGGAAAAGTGAAACATGATGAGTCCCAAGTGACCCCTGAAGATATAATACCTCAATGTGCATTGATTTCATTTCCTTTGAAGTGTACCAGCATATAATGTTAAGCATATGAAAATGTCAGCAAAGTGATTTATTAATCTTTTCTGTTGAGGATGAAAGTTGTTAGTTGTGTTCATGGTGTATGATTGATGAGAGTATTAGGTGTATTTTTTCGGATTGTATGATAGCAATACATAGGTTACAAATTTGTTTATGATGACTAGGACTAGGAAAATGAGTATTATGTTAAAGATGATGTTGAAAAGCTTAGTAATGAATTTGTTGAATGAGACTTCAAAGAAAATCTTCTTGTGGTCTATGGCTTATATAGTTGCTTCTCCTTCACAGCTGTAAGTCATGGAGGACATTTTCCATTGGTGCCGTGAAGGCAACACCGTACAGGTGCGGTTATGGCTTGATGACACTGAACATGACATGAACCAAGGGTAAGAGTATATAACAATGATTTGAAATGGTAAATTTTGTTTGCACATCAGTTTTTGGATATATATATATATATATATATATATATATATATATATATATATATATATTATTATTATTATTATTATTATTATTATTATCATTATCATACTTAATCGCTGTTTCCTGCATCAGCAAGATAGTGCTAGGAAACAACCTCACACATACAACACAAGACCCTGACACCACAGCAGCAGCAACAGGCATCCAGCTCTAGTTTACACAATTGGAACAATGGCTGACCTGGAACAGAATGTTTGCATCTCCACTAAAGTCTTCAGTCATTCTTTTTAACCCCAGTTAAACATGAATCGAGCTCACACCCTCCAATTGCCTTGTATGGACAGTGTCTCCCACTGAGTAAGACACCAACTATTCTAGGTATCACTTATGACACACAGGTGACATTCACTCCCTACCAATAGCATCATTGCAAAGAGGACACACGAATGGAATGCTCTCTGAATGCTAACTGACCAAATTTGGACAAGAAGCCCTCTACATCCTATACAAACAATGCACCCACTCCACTTTAAACTGCCTTTTCTTTTACCCCTCTCTAAAGAAAGAAAATTAAGGAGCGTGCAACTTACACAAAATAGTTTACTGAGAACAGTCATAGGCTACATAGCAGCCACAAACACTGAACACCCTCATTTTCCAAAAGAGGGAACAAAGAGGGGAGCCAAGTGAGGATATTCCCTCTAAGGCTCAGTCCCCTGTTCTTGATGCAGCCTCGCTAATGTGGGAAATGGCGAATATGTATGAAAAAATAGTAATGATAGTAATGATAATTATAAGAATAGAAATGATAATAATGATTATGTAATAATGATGATAATGATAACAAGTCTTCTGCTCATAATACTACCTCGCTGATGTGGGAAATAGCAAATGTGTAAAAAAAAAGAATAGTAATAATGATAATCCATGGGATAGGGGAGAAAGAATACCACCCATGTACCTTCCGTGCAACATAGAAGCAGGCTAAGAGTGGCGGGACTGGGGACCTGATGATTGTTCCCCATGTATTATTATGTATCAAAAGAAGAAACGAAGGAAGGAGCTAACCAATGATTTTTCCACTTAGTTGTATGTTCATGCATTGATAATAAGTGATGACAAATGTTTTATTTAATCCAAGTATATATTTAGTCAGAGTCTCAGTAGGAAGATGCCACTGAAAGAATTGAAAAAATTAGCTCACTGTGTATTACAGAGATGACCATGGGTTCTCCTTACTACATTGGGCTGCCAAGGAAGGACATCTTGGTATTGTTGAGATGCTGGTTGCAAGAGGCGCTCGCGTCAATGCCACAAATTTGGGTGATGACATCCCACTCCATTTAGCTGCAGCCCATGGCCATCGGGATATTGTCAGTTTAGTAAGTATAGGGAGTGAAAGTAAAAACTTAACTTCCTTGTTTTAGTGGTACAGTATGTTATAATTTCCTGATCTGAAATTTGTTAGTAGCTAAAGTGCTAAATTTGAAAGGATTTTCAGGATTTCATGATATTGCAATTTTGTTTAGCATGAGCTGCTGTTGTTCCCTTGATAGCATTATTTTTTCCTGTGAAATTTAGTTTTCTATTAAATTTTTGAATTAGCATTTCCATCCTGTAAATTTCTTTTACATACTTCTCTTAAATTTGTCCTATTTGCCTGAGCTTTTGGTGCTACTCCCATGTTTCTCCATTCCATGAAACTACTTATAGCTCATCTTTGCCACTACAGTCCAACCAGAAATTTAGACTCATCATTAACTCTTGATGTTTTTCCATTCACATTGATATTCTGTGTGTTCATTTCGTTTAAAAACAAGTGCCATTTACTTTACTAATTCCAATACCAACATGCCTCATTAAGAAGCTGGCAGGATGGAATGCTTATGTTAATTCAAATGTATGGATGTGAAAGCTCATAGCATGTTAAATGTAGCATGTAGAGGGTGGATGTGTGCAAGTGATGTCATTATTTCATTTTTTTCTTATTGCTTCCTCAGTAAGGCAGAAAAGGTATTTTGGTATAGAAGAAAATATATAACATTTATTATCTTCATATGATCATTATCTATGTGTGAATCTTACTTTCATAAATCAGACTTCTTGAACTCCTGATATAATGATGAAAATAAGATAAGAAACAAAACTGAATTTTCTACAGCTTTCAGCTGTTTTGATTCAGTTATTGTAAGCCGTGGGAGTGTAGCAGAGATCAGGCAAGATTCAAACAGCAACTAGAATGTGAAGATGGACAGTTGAGGGGAAGAAAATATGAGGGATAGGGTGGGGAAGATTAAAGGAAGAGAATGAAAATGGAAGAGAATGAAAATGGGCTGGGGACTGCTATGCAAGAGTGAAAACTAGCCTTTTTCTACTGAAACTGGTGTCAAGAATAAGATATGCTTGAGTAAAACCAGATTCTTGGCTCGTGCAAAGCAGGAGAAGGGTGTTTATTTTTATATTTTCAATGACTTCATAAATAGTCTTTATCAGTGATATGATTGCAGTATATAACTGTGCTCGTATTGATATTTCCCACTACCCTTTAGCTTCTCCGGCATAAAGCAGATGTCAACTTCATCAATGAGCATGGCAACACCGCTCTCCACTATGCATGTTTCTGGGGTTATTCACTGATTGCTGAAGACCTTGTGCAGTCTGGAGCATCAGTCTCCATTGCTAATAAGTATGGAGAAGTACCTCTTGACAAGTGCCGAGGAGCCATGGCAAAGAAGCTCCATAGTAAGTTTCATGAAATTCTTTATAAAACTAAAGATAAATGTTCAGATATTAAGTAGGTATAAACTGTAATCTGTTTAACTTGTTTGAATGCATGTATGATATATATATTGGTTCTTATCAGCAGGAAATAATGTTTGTGAAGTTATGACGTACAAAAATTTTCCTGATTGATTATCTCATTTTCTCATAGTGTTTCACCTTTTCTAAGTTTTACTTACCAAGTTTTTCTTCTTGCTTTTGACAGCCATGGCTGTTGACAGTGGTCAGAATCTTGAAAAAGTGGCATTCAAGGATCAGAGTTGGCTTGGTATTAAAACTCGAAGTCGTAAGTAATAATGTTAAATCAGATGAAAATATGTTGTTGTATGAGGTTGTTATTATAGGATATTTTTGATGTATGGATATGAGACTCATATCTTAGAATAGGCTTTATGTTATACCTGTGTTGGCTCAGTCTTTTACAACAGCAGTGACATATACCTATAAGGATGTTGCAGGATTTTCAGTCAAAGATTCACCTTTCATTCGTGAATTATGTATCATTTATCTAGGTATCTCCCTTTGAATTCTAAAATATAGTACATTTGACCTTACAGGTGATGCTACACTATCCCGACACAAGGGCATCAACATTAAAGATTTAGCATTATACACTAAAATAGCTGTGAGTCCATCTGGGGAGCTTTGGCGAGGCAAGTGGCAAGGTAATGAGATAGTCGCAAAGATATTGGCTCTAAGAGAATGCTCTCCTCGAATCTGCAGAGACTTCAATGAGGAGTTTCCACGACTGAGGTATACTGACGAAACAGTTCATACAGTTTTACTATGTTTTACCTAAAGAATTGATAACAAATGACAGCAGTCAATGGCTGCCTTATGAATGTGATAGCAAAACCAACATGCAAAATAACAGAACAAATGTTTTTATCTTTTATTTTGAATGTTAACATTTGAAGAATTGGAGATGCTTGTTAGGTGAAATAAAAGGGGAAGACTGCATTAATTCCTTATTCTTGTGATTGCCAAACCAACGTGCAAACTACTTAACTAATATTACTAGCCTTGATGTTGGATCATAGAATGCCTGAAGAAGACTTAAGTGATTGGTAATTCCATTCATCCATCACTTTTATATGTAAAAATATCTTTTTTTTTCTTGCTTTATTTCAAGTTCTCTCCTTTGGTTTTTGTATCCCTGCTCTCAGGACTTTTCTGTCTGTGTCATCAGTCTGTTTTGAAAACTTTAAGTCTGTGATCAGGTCACCTCTAACTCTTCTTTCTTCCAAGGTGGGCAAATTTAAGGCATCTAGACTTTCCCTGTAACTGAGCTTTCTTGATTTTTAAGATTATTAAGAGAGAAGGGTTAGATGATACAGTTATTGCAAGACATTGATGAGGATGGGTTGTTTTTATGAGAGGAACTGTTGAAATGTAGATTTACATAAAACTGATTTATTTTTGACTGATTTAGATTTTCCTTTTTCAGGATTTTTTCCCATCCAAATGTTTTACCTGTTGTGGGGTGCAGCAACCATCCCCCAAACCTTGTGGTCATCACTCAGTACCTGCCCAATGGTTCCCTCTACACGCTCCTACACCAGGATAGTGGTATAGTGGTAGACACTGCACAGGCTCTCAAATTTGCCTTGGATATTGCACGTGGCATGGCCTTCATCCATTCATTAGAGAAACTGGTCCCTCAGTTGTATCTGTCATCCAAACATGTCATGGTGAGTTTGTCTTTTTTGTTGAAACTTCTTATGGTCTTTCATCTCTTTTTATGAACATTTTATGGTGAATTAGCTTATTATTCATCCTATCATGTGATAGTAAATTGGTAAATTCAAACATGTTATGGTGCATTGATTTAGGCTTCCTTCTTACTTATCCTGGTTGACTCATCTTGACTTCTTCTAAATACATCATGATGAATTGGCTTTATACTACTTTTGATTATGTGTTGCATTTTTTCAGTTTGACAGTAAGCTGAGGATATTTGTGCTCTAGACACCACTCTGGGACTCAGATAGATAGTAGTATGCAGAGTCTTCCATAAAGTCAAGCATAATGGCCTTTTCCATTGCTCATGACAGAACAGTGATACCCATATATTGATATATGGTGTAAACGGAAATTTACCAGCTAACTAAACAGACTTTGTAAACAAAGCACCACTTTACTGTTAAACATTCAGTTGACCTTTCAGTATTGATAAGGCATCACCATATGGTAAACAAAGTAATGCTATATTGGTAAACATACAGTATAAACAAAGCATTACCACACTGCTAAACATGCACTGTAAACAAAGCATAACCTAATGTTAAAGTTCATCCGAGATGCCCACTTCTTGCTGTCTCCTGATGGTAAATTATAGTAAACCTTTACCCAAGATACAGTATGCAATTACTGAGTGCTCACTCATGTGAATAAAAGCCTCTTATTTTTATGAAGATATAGATAAGCATATGTAATCATTGTGTATTCTTCCTTTACATTTACGTTTGCCTGCATTTTTTGCACCATAACTAAAGATTTCTAACTATAAAGAAAATCTTGCTTTGTACAAGCTGGTTGTGATGAAGTCCCATATCTGCAAGTTTTCTGCATTATGTGGAGCTAGTTTGTGGTTGATTTTAAGCGAACAGAACTCTCTAAGCAAAAATACCAAAAAGCATGATCCAGCCAGAGACATTCCCAAGTAGAGGTTGATTAATTTGTTATGAATCTGAAAAGATTAGCAAGTGTGCTTGAGAGATGAGTTAAGAGCTGCCTGACATAAATGATAAAATAGTGTTTTCATTTTCAAGTGATTTATTTTATGACTTGTATGGGGCTAGACATGGACTATTTTGTCCTGTGACTCAATAGTTTGCTGAGATTGGACTAATTTCACTTACTGGGCAGCGAAGGTGGCGGTCATTTCATTAGTAAACTTTGGCAGTATGGCAGTTAGTTGTTGCCTATATGTTTTTAAGTGGTTGACTGCCATTAATGAGCAAATATAATTAATTAGATGGAAGATTCTTCCTTGTAAGTGTTTACTTGGTCATGGCTGGGTCAGGGGTTTAGAGGACGACTATCTCTATTTAGGATCTGTTGGAGATCAATACCAATCTGTTGTATTACAAGCCAGTAGTTGTGTTTCACTGGATAATGGTCTACTTGCATTCTCTCTCTGCATCATATGTATTGATTTGAAATAGAAGATTATAGATTTTTCATACAGCATAACTAGGACTTGAGAAAGGAGGGGGCACATATTCCTTTCAGATGAATTTGATTGCATTTATATCCTTCCAGATTGATGATGATCTCACAGCTCGTATTAGCATGGCCGATGCCAAGTTTTCATTCCAGGAGCGAGGCAAACTTTATTCCCCTCAGTGGTTCTCCCCAGAAGGTGAGTTATGGAAGATTTTTAACATCATTAATTCGTATAACTAGGAACTTTTTCTATCATTTTAAGAAGATTTGTAGATGAAAGAAATTTACCAACACTTTGATTTTATCTATAAAACATAAGATAGAATGGATAAATGTGAACTGTGTACAAAATTCATTTGAAACTAAGTGATGTTAAGGAAAGAAAACACTTAGCCAACTGATCATAGTAGTTATAAATGATGTTAATGATTAACTTTTTTCTAATTCAGTGTAAATAAAGGTTAAAAATATTCCAAAGAAAAATTATGCAAACAGTCATTGTAATCATAAACCCCATACCCAGTTCCATGAGGTGGACTCATTAGATACATACAGCTTCAGAAATCTTACTTGTTCTTTCTTAACCTAAACTTGATGTGTTTAAGTGAAACTTAAATGTCTGCACCCATAAATGTGCTTGCTTGTTGATTTCACACCATAAGGTGATTGATCAATTGAGACAAACATCTCTTCACACCACCTCTCTACACAAAATGCTTCCATTGAATCTGATCCCATACTACAAAATTACTTCTTTACATGTTTCCTGTTTGATATTCATGTTATGGCTTGTAGTTGCTCTACTTTTGCATCTTTCAAATGATCAGTCATTTTGGGCATCATCAGTCTGGTTTAAAAATCTGATGTTTGTGTTCAAGTCACTCCATGCTCTTCTCTCCTTCCCAATGGACAAATTTGTTTTTTTCAAATTTCTCATTGTATCTTGGCTCTCTGACATCAAGTGCCATCTTTATTACCCTCTTCTGAATCTTCTCGGTTACATCTTCGTGCATTGTTAAGTACAGTGACTAAACTTGAGAAGCATGTTGTAGTTTTAGCATAATTTATGATGTTAACTATTTACTTAATATTTCCATATCTATTTACAAGCCTACAATTATAATGTTTACCAACTGTCAGTCTGTGTCCTTTACGAGCCTTGTATGGTGGGTTTCTGCCAACAGGTTGGGGACAAATTATGACTCTTAAGTTCCTCTCGTGTACAGATTTATGCACCGTATTTGTTACTAGATGTTATTTATGTGGAGGACTTTTTTAACTTTGTTCTTGTCCCATTCTCTTTAGTTTGATATACTTGGATGAATTTCATCGAACAAGTGTCTGACCAACCTTGGAATATGTTTAGCTCCCCTTGAAATTAATGCAATTCTCATATCTCTTTACCTTCTTGACTTTGACATCATCCACAAACAAATTCAGGTATGATTCCATGGATTAAGGGCACATGGTTATTAAAATTTTTGTGTTAATTGGATTTTCAGAATTGGGGGCACCAAATCCAAAACCAGCAGGCTGGTTAAAGGGTAGGGATACCCAGTTTCCTGATATTAAGGAATGTTAACCTGCATACCTTAATCAGAGCAACTAAGAAAGAAATATTGGGTGCTAGCCACAGTCATGTGTCATGTTTCATTGTCTTCCAGAATTTCAGAAACTCCTTTGCCCCTACAGTTGATAGACATTCCCCATGCTATTGAATATGTAGTTAGCCTTCACTTATTATCAGGCTCTGAATATAGGTTTTTAATTTTTTTTAGTTTGTCAGGAGATCCTTTTATGAGTGTAAATGGTTTTAGCCAAAATGTGTTTGCTACCCACTCACCCTTAGATTGTTATTGGGATTTATTTGATTTAAAAGACTGCCAGAACTAATAGACATAAGCTGAGTTTTTTCTTATATGTTAGCTGAAACAGCACGGGCAGCTAAGGCCCTAATCACTATATATATTGCATATATACCAGCTAGGTACCCATTTTATCAACCAACCCCTAGGGGTGGATAAGAAGCAGGATGCGAACCTGTGTGCTCGACCCTATGTTGTATGTAGACTTATTTAGAGGGTACTTGTTTACATTATATCAGTTGATAATTGCAGTTATGGACATAGAAGTCCTATATTGTGCTGCAATGAAAGAAATATTATCCAAGTGCTGGGACTGAATTAAGCACTGATTCTTAGCTTGCTATGTCTAGGTTCAGATGTAAATCTGTTGACACACTTGCTGTCTGTTGTCTGAGATTTGGCTTTGGTGTTAGACAAGTAGATGTACTGGAGTGGTGAAAGGATAAGAGTGCATGGAGACTTTACATGAACTAACTTGTTGGATGGTGAGATATTAAGATTGTAGATGATATGTGAATAGATTAACCGATTGTAGATGATATATGAATAGATCAACATTCAAAAATTTTGGCTGTAGAGAATTCAGAAAACCCCAATTTGCAATGCAAGAAAAGAATTAGTCAATTTTGTGAAGTAGGGAAATCTTTCCATATATTTTTAATAGTTTGATTATTAAGTTTAGTTCCTTAATGTAGGATGGTAATAAGAAAAGATTCTTTTCATGTATTGTTTTGCTCCCCATGTAGGAAGAGATGTAGATTTACCGCAACACTCATTTTGTTTGTAAAATATATAGACATTGCTTATTTTTTCTTTCAGCCCTTCAAAAAAAACCTAAAGAACTTAATGTCAAGGCAGCAGACATGTGGAGCTTTGCAGTAACCCTTTGGGAGATGGCAACACGTGAGGTACCCTTTGCTGATCTCACTCCAATGGAGGCTGGCATGAAGGTACTTATCCAGTTTTGAACATTGAGAAAATAGATTATTTTTTATGTAAAGTAGTAATGGAAATGGGGCTTGAAAGTCCTTGAAAATCCATACATTATGAAAAGTCAAACTATTTTTCATCCTCCATTTATTGACATGAAAACTTTTTACTTCCCAAACATAGCAGATGATCAGACTTCCTATTTCTTTCACATTCATTAATGTTTGCATGTAACATATAAATTTCATTATAGAATACACCACATCAAATAATTTTGCAGATATTCAACATTCTTTGTTATTTATACAACCTGGAATAAGGCGTTGTTAAAGTTTTGTCTTCAAAAGCCTTACAAAAATTATTAAATATTCGTAAACAAATGAAAGTATCAAGAGCTATTTATACTTAGAGATAGTTATCATTATTTGAGTAATGTATGCCACAGAAAAGTATACATATTTATATGATTTCCTGAACAGTTAGAAATTTGAGCTATGGGTAATTTTTTATGATTTTCTGAGCCTGAAAGTGAATTGGAAATACAGCAGTTTATCAACCTTTTCCTGGGCTATGTTGGGAAAACACATCATATAGACCGATACTTCATACATTACAGTATAATGGTCTTACCATCACGATTGATCACAACAACACAGTAACAATCTGCCCCTAAACAGAACAAGCCTTTCTAATGGTAATGTCAGTCTACATCATTCCCCTTATGCCTTGTAATAGATTAGAATGTCTTTGCCCAGGCATTTAACCAGAACCATGAATTGTTTATTTGTATATATTGTGTAAAAGAACGATGTGTCTTTGTCTCATGATTTTGCTCTATGAGAGTTGAAGCTAGTCGTAAGGTTTGAAGAAGTCCAGTAACACCTATTGCTTTGTTTAGTTCCTGGTTTCAGAAAAGATTGTTTATGTCATTGAGACAAAAGTCAAGATAACAGCCTGCTCTAGTTGCCCTTTCATTGAGTTGACTAAATCAGTGTCCTGGTTATAAATAATATAGAGTAAAAACAGTTGCAAATATATATAGAACAAAATGTTACAACTAAAGTTATAATATAGGAGTAGCTTTGTCTGTCCAGTGTTAGCACTTACCTCTTCCTGCCTTGGGAAACTAGGATGGAAGTTCTCTGAAATCATGGGAAATTTCTAGGTTTTATATGAAAGGTAACAGATTTGTAGTAACATATGAAAGTGAGTGTTGATTAAGTAGTTTAGAATTGATTTTTTTCATACTCATTTGCCATTTCTAACATTACTGAGGTAGAACCAGGAACAGGAGAATGACCCCACTTGGTCACATCCACTTTCATCCTCTTTATCATCATTGCATGTTGGAGGTTCCAGTCATCGATAAAAGTCCACACCAAGGCTAGGCCTTTATTGAAATACCAATTTTTCTTTTACCTTTTACTTTATTATACTGCTCTATACCTTATTAATAAAACTCTTAAATACCTTTTATTCTTCTTGACCACACCATCCATAAAGACTTTCATCCAAGCACCCTTTGAATGACTTCTTCATGTCATTTAACCTTCTCACATTTTGTCAGATCTCCTAATTCTTGTTGTGCAATACAAATTATCCTATGTTTTCAAATACTTTTTTTTATCAGAAGTGGTAAATGGTCTTTTTGTGTGAAAATTGGATTTTCATCTTGTGGGTATTGAAGCTTGCTTTTCTCACAAATTTTATATTCTCAGCTGCCCAGTTTTGAGAATTTGTTATGTTGTCAGATTGCACTGGAGGGTCTTCGTGTGAATGTTCCTCCAGGCATATCTCCCCACATTGCCAAGCTGGTTCGTATCTGCATGAATGAGGATCCTGGAAAACGACCGTCCTTCGACATGATTATCCCCATTCTGGAAAAGATGTGTGCACAGTAAACTGTCTTTCATGGAAGGCTGATAGGAAAGATAAATGTATGCATTATGCATTGCCTTGAAGAAACTTTGTGAATTATTATCAAAGAGCTGTCAGATGTTTATGAATAAGTCTGCATGAAGGGCACTTATTTGTACGATATGTGCATTAGTAATGAATTGGTAATGATATATCCATGAGATACATTCATTTATGTTTTACTTTTATGTCATATCTGATAAGATTTTAATCACAGTAATTTCTTGTATTTCTTGGTTCTTCAGCAGCCAATAATGAATCATATCACTGTTTTTAACATCTGTAAGTGCAATACGTCATATATAAGGATGTAAACATGTAATGCTTGGAATTTTGCCTTATAAGAGCTTAGTCTTTAAGGAGGATGCAGGCTACAAATTATACTAATTTGTCTTGTGTCCTTTGTTTGTGCTTATGTGTGCTTTACCATTAATTCTTGTCTAATTCTTTTCCTCATGGATTTAATTTTAACCACATACATCTGAAAATGCTGAATGGGAACAGTAAGAGTGATGATCTGCAACAGGTTAGAAAACATTTTGTATATAGGAAAGAACCAAATAATTGTAAGTTTAAGGAGAAAATAAATGATTGTAGCACTGAGAAGTCAGACTAGTTTGGAGAGTGATTCCAAATGGTATTCAGCTCATTTGTGCCAGATGTATTATGCTAATGGACTTGTTTCATCAAAAATGCCACACATATATTTGACTTGTAGAATAAGTACTCTTTGTAAAGGGAGGTCTGAGGACTAATGACCTGTAATTGTGCCAAGTAGTTACATTCTATTTTTGTGAGGTTAATTCTATAATTTCTAAAATGGTGCAATGTAGAATAGTTGTAGTGATATAGGTTAGTTCCTAGTTTCCTCTCTGGCTGCATATATCAAGAAACCTTTAAATCAGACAAAGATTTAGATTAGGTTAGATTTTCATTGAAAATTTAGCATGGAACAGTATATCTAACCAATAAAAAGTGCACTGTTAAAAACATAGTGGACTCTGTGCACATTCACTTTTAAAATATTACCATTATGTGTAGCTTATAATTCTGTGTAGACGTCTCTGAGTGCAAAAGTTGAGCAATCATATATTACACATAGCATTAAATTGTCCGCTTTAATATTATTGCATAGATTATTAGCATAGCATCAAATGTCTTGTGCTGGTCCTGTGTGTGTCTTATTGCCTTGTCTCTAGAGAGTGATTTACTTGCATATTTACCTCATGTGAAAGTGTTTGCACAAGACAAAACATGGGACTGAAGAACGAAAGGAAAATCTGGTTTATTTAAGTTATCTTCCTCACATATTGTATGTAAATTGATTGTTTTTGTGCAGTTCAAGGGAAGAAGCAAGTCCCATTTTCAGTCCAATGTGTGAACAGTTCATTGAGATTAGCTGTATGAGTTTGATCATGTAGTCGCCTTACGTTATTTTCCAAATGAGAACATCACATGTTATCTATGCAACTTGTAATATAGTAGTACTTCCTTGCCTTTTATTTCTCTGTAATGTAGTATAAAGGTATTTCCATAGATGATAGGATGAAATATATCAAACATGTTAGCCTCTAGTATAATGGGATTTTCCCCCCCTCTGTACTATACCATGACTTCACCACTCATCTGTGGAATGACTATCTATGCGTATAGTTTTAACCTTGTAACTCATCACAGGTAGTATTAGCTTCCAGTTTATAATTAGGACAATGTAATAATGAAATGTACTCTTAATAGTATATCATGGTGCGTATGAATTTTTTTTTTGACTCGATGCCTTATTGCATTTGCAGTGATTTATTTTCTTCAATTGCAAGTGAAGGATTTTGGTGCTAATTTTTAAGAATCTTGGATACATACAGTTACCTAGTTAAAGATGGTTTTGTGTAAATAGTCATAATGAGATACCTATAGTGGAAAAAGTTTACACTTGCAGTGATTTGTAATAAGAAGTCTCATGCATGGAACTTATGATAGCATGGAACTTTATATATATATATATATATATATATATATATATATATATATATTATATATAGAGTGTGTATGTATGTATATATCTATAATCATATATATAATTAAATTGGAATACACATGTTCAAAGGCATTATTTCTCATATCATATGAAATCAGAAGAGGATCCTTTACAGCATCTTTCACTTGGGAATTTTTGAACACCGTTCACATAGGAAGAAAGTTTCTTGGAAATCACTTAAGCATATGCAATTTTTTATCATTCTAAAAGAAGTGATTTTAAGCCACCTTGTTGTAGGTGTGGGAAGTGGCATATTGGATACAGAGGCATTTGACAAAAAATAAGATTGAGTAAAATGTCCAAAAGTTTTGTAAAGCAATGTTTTGTTTCAACTTTTTCATCATCTTTGACTGAACACGGATCAGTTCTTGTGGATGTGTTCGGAAAATGAACTCAAGATCAGGCATTTAATTCAATACCTAATTGCCATTATTGTTAATTGCCTTACTTTGATGTCAGAAATGCTGTGATTGGCAAAGTTTGAGTCAGTTAATCATCAGGTGCCTTGTATATTATTCATATGAATTGTCTTCCTGTTTGAAGTTTCATTTTCTGACCACATCCTAAATCCTTCACACCTACCATTTACTTTCCCATTGGTTTAAGACTTTCATCTGTATGAACTGATTATATGTATTTGACACAGAAATCTATTTACCCCTTTTTCTTCCAATCTGCAAAGGTTTGGTTTAAAGAAACTTAAAAGCCTTAGATCTTCTAATGAGGAACATAAACTGATGTGCACTTCAGCCCAGAGTGTTCTGTAAATGGAAATGTTTACAAATGTCACTAAAGTCAGTGACTTCCTAAGGTAATGAATATTGGTAGAGTGGTACCTGCAGCTTTGATTGATCAGTGAAAGAATGTTTGTTGAGAATAATTTATGGATTTGTATGTTCAGGTGATTGCATTTGCAGTGTCGCACCTATGACCTGGGAGGTTCTGATGAACTTCATTGGTTGTACTTAGGGCCTTCTTTGTTATCCTAATTCATTTTAGCATAAGTGCACTTATGGCTATTGATGTTTGATAATAAACATAGGCAGAGATGCACTTATGGCCTCAATTTTTCCTTTTCATTAACCATAAAAGGATCATGTTGAATTCTGTTATTCATAGAACCCCAGTTACAGTTTGGTGTGAAGAGTTGAAGTAGATCTGGTAATTGCTGCTGACTTTTGGTCTTTCCTTGTGTTGTTGGTCCACGTGGTTGTGCCTTATGTGTCTCGTCTTGTAGTATAGGGTCCACTTTGTCCAGCACAAATGGTAATGCTGTCCATTTTAAGTGATTATCGGTAAATAGAAGCCCTAAAGAAGCTGTGAAGTTTGGAAACAAGTACTGCTCACAGATCTCATATGTTGAAATGAACAGCCAATGCCATTATGATGAATAACTTTGATTCAGTGATAAGATGGTTAAAACTAATGTCTTGGGGTTATTGGGTTAATTATATTAGATAATTGTAATTTTACAGAGTCATCCAGCTTACAGATGTTTTCATAGAAATTCTGTCCATGGTTCTTTCATGATCAAAACATACTGACAGTTACTAACGACAACCTTGTTGAGTTATTAATTTAGATTTTGGTTAGCTGGACAAAACTGATTGAGAGTTTCAAGAGAAAGTGACAAATGCAGTCAGGTTGCAATGATGTCTTTATATATGATGTAAGTTATATGAAGAATTGGGAAAAATAAGAACATTATCGTGCTTTATGTAAACAATACCTCACTTGACCATGTAGGATGATTAGCACAAGAAGTACAACATTTTTTACGTATGTTTTATTAGAGATATAAATTTTCCCGTGCTGTTGCGTGTGACTTCAGACACATGGTTAAGTAGATAAAAATTTGTCTCAGTAATTGTTAACTGTCAAGTTCACATGTACAAGATGTAAATTTTTTTGAAATCTGAACTGCATTTCTGTCAAAGTATGAATAAATAGGCTGAACCTGAATGAAGAAAGATTGTCATCCATCACAGAAATGGAAAATCGTAATCTTACAGTCCTAATTACATTCAATCCAATTCAAATTACTTGTTTCTATGTTTAGAATGGCAACAGTACTTTGCTCATATTTACCGATAACACAGTAACTTTTATTGTAGAGGACATCATGTGTTTCTTAAAAGTGGCACATAGATGACTTTTAAAGTATTTTATCTTTCTCTCCTTTGTTGAGTGGGGTGTAACACACCTTCAGCATGCACAGTTAAGTTATTATTGACATATGGTACAGGATGAATCTCTTCTGCTTTTGTGATTTTCTTAAAAGTGTTCTTAGTCAGTGCCTTTTAACAAATCATTTTGTATATTTTTATGTTTTTATGTGCAAGTCACCTGATTGCCCATTGATTTGATTTCATAATTGATATGTATGGACTGTTTAGTCTACTAATAGAGCTAAGTTTGTATACAACACTGCCACTTTATGTTAAACTGAATGCCTGAACCAAAATATTGATTATGTATACTAGACCAATTAATAAATGTATGTACTTTGAGTGGAGTGCTCTCTACCCAGTCTTATTTGTGATATTTAAGTAATCTGTCTGTTCTGCTGAAATAATAATGTATATGACATTCATAATGTAATAGGCATTATAACCCTTTGTAGATTTTGGTATAGTGACTACTGTAATGTTAGAATAATATTCTTAGGATTCACATATTAGATGTTATTCTTTTAAGTTAAGTAGCAGTCTTCTTGTGAGCAATAAGAAGTGAAAGTGTAATTGATGCAAGAGTATGGGTGCTAACTTCATTATATAGTAAAAGACTGAATGTTGAAAGTGAAGAATTAATAGGTTTTATTGGGAATGGCAGAGAGAAAATATGGTATTTGCGACCACATCAAAACAATGATAATTGTTTTGTCATGAGGAAGTTTAACACTTTTGTGCATTGATCATGTCACAAGGGGATCAATAAGGTAGACTTTGGTGTGACATAGTTTGCTGGCTGCTTTGTGGGAGTATTGAGGCACATTACAAGTGATGACATGCTATCATCATATCAGTACATCAAAATTTTGTGCGTCACTACTTTGTGCTTTCACAGAATAATCATGTCTTTAAGTAAACCATGCATATTCCTAACCCTCAAGTGTTCATTATAGGACTTCAAGTATATATTTCAAGGGTCACTTCCCATAGGCCCTGTACCTTGCCAACAACAGTTTTGCCAAGGACAGGGTCTTCCAGGAACATAACCCCTGTGGTTAGCAAGGGACTTCTGTATTACCTTCTGCTCATCAAAATATATACTTTAGAACTGTTTTTTTTATTTCACTTTGATTTTTACATGATTCCCATTAGAAACTTTGTACCTAACTCAGTTGCTAATGATCTGGGAAATAATCATGATATAAAAGCCTGATTATTGCTCATACTACACTGCTTAAAAATACTGCTCTATCAGCACATTTACCACTTTTTGTATTCTACTCATCAAAATATTCAGTGCTTTTCAGTTTCACAATGATTTTTGCATACTTAGCTGCAGAAACATCCAACAAATGAAAGCAATATTGCTGTTGCACATAATTACAAAAACAGCAGAGATATTGGGAAGAATATGAGAACTGATTTCTGGCTGAGTCACCCAGGTTTCCAGAATGGGAGAACAATGCCTAAGGTCATGTTGCTTGAACCTCATCATTTATGCACAAAAGTGTAAAGAATGAATATTGTGAACATAGAGTAAAAATCAGGTAAATTTTGTATGGCATTAAACCCAGATTAGGATGTCTGATGGTATGTAAGAGCTATTCAAGTTCGAGGATGCGTGTTCCCTTAATTTTACAAGCCCCTTGTGTTTTGTGGTTAGGTGACGTATTGTATGACCAATGAATGGTTTTCTTTATTCATGAAATGTGGTTGGGTTGATTCCTTAAAATTAAACCATATAATTTTTGTACAGCAGAAGTGATACTCCAAAGAATATTTGGTGATGTAGAAAGTACAAAGATGTAGGACAGCAGAGGATGTCAATTTTCTGCATGCTTATTATTAATTTCATTTTTAGCATGCTTCAATGTATTAATTAGTTCCAGTACCACCACTAATTGAGTATTACAATATGTATGGCCACTGTCCAAAACATTCATAAATGTAGGTACAATAAATAAGAGAAAATCCCCATGAGAATTGGACAAATGCGTAATCTTTTGTGAAATAAAATAGAGTTGTTTTATTAGTAAGTATTTGTAATGATATAGTAAATATTTTAAAACAAGATTGATAGATGAATGATTACTACAGTAAGTAAGTTAAGAGAACATTAGAAGGATCCAACTTGCTGCTATGAGATGTTGAATCAAATATGATATTGATGCATGGCTGGAATTTGTTAGGGGACTACACTTTGCAATGGCTGAAACCATGTTACCTTCTTTACATTTTAAAAGATTCTTTTATTATTGATTTTAACTCAGATCTTCTTGAAGCCAACTTAAATCCTGGCTCTTGCAGGTGATTCTATTGTCAGTGGCACTAATGTTCTTCATTAGGTGCTGGGTTGCAAGTTGAGGCTACTGTTTACAATGCTAAGTTGAGACACATTTCCTCTGATCCATTCAGAACTCAGTTGCTTGAAGGTGTGCAAAAAAACTGATGAAGACTAAGGTACCTTCAGAGCCAACGTGTATGGCTTGGGATCCAGGGGTCTGTGACAGGATCACATGCTCCAGCTGAGGCTTATTGAGGGAGCCTTCAATGGCTTTCACCCTGAGGTTTGTGATGGTAGTCTGTATGTTAAGTCCTACTTCTTTTAGGAGCTTGATGGCATTTTGCACATGAGACAAGTTTGACACATCATTGAAGGTCAGCATAAACTCTTGATTGTAAAAGTCAAGATCAAGACTTGCATTTTTCAGTGTAAGCTGAGAGATGTTATGGAAGGAAAGGTGATATTTTCCAGGTGGTTTAGAACCAGAAAGATATTGGGGAAGATGGTTACTGGAATCACTGCAGTTGTGGATGTGGAAGCTGGTGATGTTGGATTGTAGCGAGCCAGTTGTAGTTTCTAAGATACTGAGAGCCTGCCAGGGGAAAATGGTCATCCAATGAGTATGAGGGTACTTTTGGTAGCATCCATGGACTTGACATAATGTGAATGTTCTCTACGGTGAGATTTATTTATTCATAGCAAGGAGTCAGAATTTGCCTTATTCTTAAAAGATAGATGTGCTCTAGAGAATTAGATATTTACTCTGATGATATGGAGAATTAGATACTATGCAATACTTGTTAGATGTTGCAACTCAGAAATAGATACCTCAGTAATAAGGAAAATGGTGAATATGCATGAAAAAGATCTATAAGATGAATGTGCTTAACCCTTAAACAGTCACCAGTATCCATTGATTTCTCCTACAAAACTTCAGCTGACATCAGTTGATGTTTACCTTTTCCTGCCACCTTTAATCACTTTGCTGTCTCATATAGCTTCCTCTCTGGCCAATTTCTTTCCATGGTTGTTGATAGGGTCAATCTCTCCCCTCTTTCCTGTCTTTTACACCCTTCTTTTTTTGTATGAACAATTTTTGTTCCTCAACAAATAAACTTATTCACTCAAAGGCTGACACCTCAACACTGCACACCTCCTTTTTCAATCTGTTCCTCTCCTTTCTCACTCGACCTGTGCCTTGTCTCGAGAAAACTTCCTCTCTAAACCACATAATACTCGGAAAGCTGCCTTGTCACAAACTTACTGTTTGGCTGTTGGGAACTCAAAGGAAGGTAGTTATGTATATACATGTTATGTATTTTCTCTTTATTTCTGGCTTTTAACCCATTCATGTTTCAACTGTGGCTTTGGCCTCGATGTGGACATATGTCCATGGCTGGAGCCTCCAAGGTAAAATGGCGTTTCAAGATATTTTCCACTGATTAAGGAAACTTAGGATTAGTCTCCCCTCTCCAGGACTGTAGGTTCACATGAACTTGAAGGTGCCAGGATCATCCTGTAGACAGAGGCACTGGTCAGGCATGCGATCATCATGGCACCACTGCCCACCAGCCTAGGGAAGGGTGACTAAGGCCTGTGAGTTTTGAGACCTGGTGGGGTCATGATAGGTTCAGGTCATTTCAGTCTTGAGACTTAGTGGAGTCATGGTGGGTTCCAGGTCCTGCGACCCTTCCTTCAGATATGGAGCAAAGTGAGAGAGAGAGAGAGAGAAAGGTGATGAAAATGCATAATTTACATTTTTTGCTTTATTGGTTCTTACATTCCCAGTAGCTTCAGATCTACCAGAAATATATACAACAGAGACACATATGACTGATGTCAGGTCACACGATATGTCGATTACTTTCACATGCAGAGTGCAAGCCTACACAGCTGACATATACCTGACCCTACTCCTTATGTATACACCTAACCTCTGTACTTGGAATTATACATCTGACCCATACTATTGACCTGTACATTTGTCCTATACATCTGAATACCACACCTGACCTATACATCTGACTTACACAACTGGCTTTTACCTCTGATCCCCATATGTAACCTATACTCCAGACATTCGCTTCTGAATCATACACCTAACATCCAAACTTCACTTATACACCTGACATATACATTTGACCTATACACTTGACCTTCACACCAGCCTCATACTTCTGACCTATACCCTTGACAGGCACACCTTACCTATACACCTGCTCTATACTCTTGACCTGCACACCTGACACCCATACCTTACATGTACACTTGACCTCTATGCCTGTCCTGTATATCTGACCTTAACACCTGCCCTATACACTGACCTCCACACCTGTCCCATACACTTGACCTATATACCTGACCTTCACACCTGTCCTATATACTTGACCTTCACATCTGACCTCCACATCTGAATTATACAACTGACCTTTACACATGCCCTCCACACCTGACATATACACCTAATCTATACACTTGACCAATGTAAACGTGACCTCCACACCTGATTTATATACTTGACCTCCATACTTGATTTATATACTTATACACCTTACCTGTACATCTGACTTACATAGTTAACCTGTACACCTACACATAGGACTCACTACACAGACATATGAGGATTCATATAAATTGCATGAGCATGAATGACGAGGTGCTTATTCCAGCACATAACAGGTGTGAATCGTGGATTTATGTGTTAAACCCATAACACACCTAGGTATGTGCTACACACACACACACACACACACACACACACACACACAAGAGATGAGGTAAAATGCAGCTCAAGACTACTCTACTTTCAGTAGCAGGGAAATATGGAGCCCGTCTGAGTGAGAAACAAGTTCTCTCTCTAGAGGTTCCATTTATGAGCTGTCGTGTATCAACATCAGTAGTGCTTTGGCCTTCGTGTCTATGAGCTTCAGTTCCTTCACAAGAAGCTTCTTATCTACCCTTTAATTATCTCAACTACAATGCTATCCTGAGTCTGGTAGGCAGGCTAGAGGGAGGGACAAGCCATGTTTGAAGTGGGTCATGAGTTACATGCAAATCACAAATTAAAGTTGAAATATTGATAGAAATTATAACTACAGATGTAAACAATGTTGCTGATGGATCATAGGGATTCTATTGTTTAGTTGAGATGACTTATCCTCTGTCTTGTAATTACAGATGTAAATAATGTTGCTGATTGATTATAGGGATTCTATTGTTTAGTTGAGTTGACTTATCCTCTGTCTTGTAATTACAGATGTAAATAATGTTGATTGATCATAGGGATTCTACTGTTTATTTGAGTTGACTTATCCTCTGTCTTGTCATAATTACAGATGTAAACTATTTTGCTGATCAATCATAGGGATTCTACTCTTTAGTTGAGTTGACTTATCCTGTCTTATTGTTCTGTGGAAGACACGACAGCTTGCCTTCCATTCAGGCACCACAGGTGGAGCTTCGACGTCTAGAATCCTTTTTCTCTGTCACACGCAGACTTGACACCACGGATATGACAGGTGTCATAAAGTACTTGACAAGACACCTATCATCTCTATATCATACAACACGACTCTGATAACAAACAGATAATGTACAAGGTAAATCAAAGTAAATATTGTCCTCTGAAGAACTGAATCTTGACGTAGGGAGTGAGTGTAAACATCAAATCATTGAGGAAGCTGAGAGGTTGGGTAGCTATGAGGGGGAAGTGCACCTGACGGGCAGACTGAAGGAGGGGCACCTCTACTCCCATTGGGAAGGTATGACAAGAGACCACTGGCTTGAAGTCCTTCCAGAGACCACACTAAAGACCAAGGTGCTCGTTGCCTTTAACTCCCAGCTTCGCCAGGGGTGTCTGATTAGAGTTCCTGAGGTGACGCAAAGTTATTGGACTTTCGAATATTATCATGGCGGTATATAGGAACTTGGTGGGGTTGTATAGGCCGGGTGTTGTTGTACTGCAGGATTAGGGGTTGGCAGAACTTCAGAGAAGACCTGCTTCATATTCGAAGTCCAGGTTCATGGAGGTTGTGACTACAGCTTGTGTTTCATCTTAGGACACGGACCGGTCAGCATCCAAGTCTGGGAAGGAAAAACATACATGAGTTAACATATGCAACTCCTAAATATAGATATTCAACACATGTCTGAATACAAACAGCATATAGAACACTTGGGTAGTGTGTACTGTCTTAGGAAATGGTAGCCAGTGTCAAGCAAAATTTCTGCGCACTGCCCAGTAAGTCACAGTTTTGGCAAGACTTAGTAAGTTCAGCAGAGACTTTAGATACTGAATAGTTCAGTGTTTTGTTGTTGAAGTGTGTGTGTGTGTGTGTGTGTGTGTGTAACAAACTGTATCGATGGATTATGAAAGACTTTGACACTACGAGAACCCTGTAATTCAGAACCTTTTGAAATTGACCGTAAACTGTCTACTGGTACCTTATTTAAGGAAACCGTGAGGGCTTGCCATTAGCCTTACCTACAGGTCATAACCATCAGCCAGGCTGGCTTGAAGAGGGCAATCTGGACCCAGCAACCATCTTCAAGTGTCGCAGTGAAAGCAACCAGTCATTACGCAGCTCTATGTCGCGGTTCTGTGTCTATGCCTTTTTTCCGGGGGTCGGCACAGAAGCACTAGGGGTACATCGCGCCCCCGGTGCCCCCCAGAGAGTTGCCCCTGTGAAGTGGGGAGAGGGGGGTGTGGTGTCACCTCCAGAAAATTCTGTAAGACGGTTTGAGGATGTTATTAACAATGTGGACATACGTAAGTATTGTTAATATACGTCAGGTATGAGCAGTGGGCATACATTAAGTTACGAGTAGGGGGTATACATAAGCTGTGAGGGTATGTGGGTGTGTGTGTGTGGCTGTACTACACCTCACCGGTGTTGTGGTGGGGATCACGTTGTGGGCAGATTGTTAGTGGTGGTTCAGGTGGACTGTGCAGTTGTGGCTCTTCCTAGCCACCTGCCTGGAATGGAACTGAAATGGCTGTGTCTTGGTGAACACCTGTGGAGGGGAGACAGGTGTTCGTCAGTGACTTGAGGAGAATTCTCATTCCGTTTTCTTCTTTTCTCTCATCCAGTGTAGGAAAATCATTGACATATGTGAAGAACAAGAAGTTGTGGAGAGTTGAGATCATAAAACTTTTTTTTTGTTTCATCAACTTTATGGTTATTTTTCATATGAAAAGGTCACTGGAGAAGTTATGACTTTGAGCAGTATCAAAGATTTTGGAAATAGACCAAGTTTTTTTTTCTAATTTCCCCTTGAAGAAATTTTGATTTTGAACACGAAAGTAACAGTCATGAAGTAGATTATCAACATGCCTTGACCCTGGAGCTTGTAGAGAAAACAGAGGGCGTGTATTCCTTTACGTTGATCTGGCCCTGCATTTTGACGTCGCCGTTTCTCTCCAACGCTGAGTAGGGGGGAGGGAAGGGTTCCCTGCCGACGGGGGCAGCGCCAGGTCGTCTTCTTCCTCCTCCTCCTGCAGTAGGAGTCACTGAGAAGTCCTCCACACTCGGGTCATGGTCCAGAGGAAGGACTGTGGATGGGGTCCTTCGCTTCCTGCAGTGGAACAATTGGTAGTTGGAGGAGGCCATGAACGCTGGTTGACCCAGGTATACAGACACTACACTACCAGGTATACAGACCCTGACCTACCAGGTATACAGACACTGACCTGCCAGGTATACAGACACTGACCTGCCAGGTATACAGACACTGACCTACCAGGTATACAGACACTGACCTGCCAGGTATATAGACCCTGACCTACCAGGTATACAGACACTGACCTGCTAGGTATACAGACACTGACCTGCCAGGTATACAGACACTGACCTGCCAGGTATACAGACACTGACCTACCAGGTATATAGACACTGACCTGCCAGGTATACAGACACTGACCTGCCAGGTATATAGACCCTGACCTGCCGAGTATACAGACCCTGACCTACCAGGTATACAGACACTGACCTGCCAGGTATACAGACACTGACCTGCCAGGTATACAGACCCTGACCTACCAGGTATACAGACACTGACCTGCCAGGTATACAGACACTGACCTACCAGGTATACAGACACTGACCTGCCAGGTATATAGACTCTGACCTACCAGGTATGCAGACACTGACCTGCTAGGTATGCAGACACTGACCTGCCAGGTATACAGACACTGACCTGCCAGGTAGTGATGCGAAGGACCTGTTGCGTTGTCTGGCAGTGGGGTTGGAAGCCCTCCTCTCCAGTTGTTCCTTGAATGCCTCCCGGGCAGCCTGGAGCTGGATGAGTCTCTCCTTCCTCTCCTTCTCGGAGACGTCCAGTCTCTTCTGCCAGAGGGCGTTGAGACGTGGGCGGAGCCTGTGTCGGCTCCTGCTGTGGGTTTCGCTCTGTGAGGGAGAGACAGAAACCACTGGGGGTTGGGTGAGGTCTCTGTGTGTGTGTGTGTGTGTGAGAGAGAGAGAGAGAGAGAGAGAGAGAGAGAGAGAGAGAGAGAGAGAGAGAGAGAGAGAGAGAGAGAGAGAGAGACCTAATGTCTACGACGAGATTTTGGCGTTAGCATACACTGCCAGGTACCTGTTTGTGTCGACCAGCCCTTAGGGGGAGGATGAACAGCTAGGTGGACTGTGGACCGGTTGCCCCGACCAAGATTCGAACCTTCGCGGGTTTGATCCCAGGTAGCCCGTGCATGTCTGACGTTCAATAGCGTTCACTGCTGCACGACGGAGGTCCGTGTGTGTATGTGTGTGTGTGTGTGTGTACAGCTATCACTTTCACTTTATAAAAGTGTAAAACAATAACACGTGTGTGGTTCTCCTCACCGTTGGCGGGTCTGGTGGAGGCTGAGCCAGTTCCTCGATCTCCTCCTGTTCCTCTTCGACAGTGGTCTGAAAGACAAGGTCAAAGGTCACAAAGGTTAATCGATAGGGAGATTATAGGTCAAGGAAGGGAGTGAGTCAGTTTGGAAAGGATTCAGACATCTCGTGTAAGGCCTCACTGGTTTAGAATTAAGTTGGTGAACTCAATGATTCACAAACTAAACTGAAACAGTGATTCATGATTTAGCTTCTCTGCTGTGGCGAGTGTGTTCATCCCCCCCTGTCAAGTTTATGAACTTAAATCCCTCCGGTGAACAGAGGTTTATCAGTTCATAAGTAAGATTGAACCCCTTACTGAGGAAGGTGATCCCGCTATCAATACTTGGAATCCTTAACCTGAAATTAAGATGTAATTTGTTTTGCTTTTGAAACGACGAAAAAGGCTGTTGTTATTTTCCAAGACGTTCCTCTGATCTTTCCTTATGTTTGCTGTTGTTACGTACATGACAAGCGGTGTATTATTGTTGGCAGCGTTACATATCTCCTCTACCACATCAGCTGTGGCGTTTATCATGGCATCTGAAAAGCAATATATATGGTTTACGGCGGGAGGGATTCCAGGCGAAGAGTCTCTCCATAACCTCCTGTTCTTTGCAGGAAGAACAGGGAATCCTCTCCTTGCTCCTGAGTTAGTGACAGAAGGGTTATAGTCCTGGGAAAAGGAGACCTTACCAGCTGACTCCTTGTATAGACCAAATGTAAGCACTGATTTCAGGAGACAGAGGTAGAGGTTATACCTGTAATACAAAGGATACAGGTAGAGAATGGTCATGATACAGAGGATACAGGTAGAGAATGGTCATGATACAGAGGATACAGGCAGAGGTTACAGCTACTATATACATGGTACAGGTCCAGGCCGATCTTGGAATTAGGTTTAGCAACAAGAGAGTCCTCGTCAACTGTGCCATTTTGAATTCCCTCCTCCTCCTCCTCCTCCTCCTTCTCTTCTTCCTGATCTTCCTCCACTTCCTCCTTTACCCTCCTGCTCTACAACTTCTTCTTCATCTGCCACATGTATCTGTGTCTGTGTAAGGAGGAAATGTCAGCATCTAGAGATGTGCAAAGGAGGGCCCCTCGACCCTCCTCCTGTGTTATGACCTTATGACACGACATTCACTCCTGCCTTCTTAGCGTAACGCCATAGCATAAATCCATAGCATGATCCTTAGCCCCTGGAAACCCAACCCTATCTCCCCTAGAACCCCTTTTACCTCTTATCAAAGAGGAAACCCATGGTCTCTCCACTCGCCATAAGCTCACAACATCAGGTTTCCTACATTCTTTGTGGGTTTCTATGGCTACGAAGTGTTGCTACCGGTGCTGCTACTGTCTCTGCGTGTGTTTCTCTCTCCTACAGCAGCTGCTACAGGTGCACAAGACCCCCAGCTGTCCCACCTGTAACAGATGTTCTATCTCTTCATCCTCCTCCTGGTCCTCTGGCGTCTCCTCGATTCCATCGTCTTCGACAACAAAATCCTGAGAACATAATCATTTTCATCTTTACATTTGGTCACCAAACGCCATCTGCCAGACGTAAGACACAAACTACCGACGTAGAAGAATAATCAAATGCACGATTAGTAATAATCATGAACATAAGTTAAAGTGGAATCCACAAGATTGATAATATTCAAAATAATCTAACTGTGGGTCATACATTCTGACCACAGTTCAACGTTACACACACACACACACACACACACACAGAGTCCTGAACACAGTCGTAGGATCCCACAGTTCCCTCGGGAGCAGTTCCCAGGAACACTATCCTTGCTGACCCGCGTCGTCTGCCTCACCTTCACGAGGCTTGGGTGGTACTTGATCCTACGGGAGGGGGTGACGTGTCCCTCCCTCAGACGAGACAGCTCCTCAGCTAGAGCCGGGTCCTTGGCTTTCACCTTCTCCTCCACAGCCTCAAAGCGGGAGATGATCTCCTTCTGTGGGCAGACGGTGGGCAGTGCAGGGTAAGTACACTGGAGAGAACAGCGTAAATAAGGAACGACAGGTGTTGAAGAAAGCTGGGCTTAAATGTACAGGTGAAAAATGGGGCATACGAGGAATGGTGTGTGTGTGTGTGTGTGTGTGTCAGTCTGTTCGTGCATGGACACAAGGCAGGCACGCATGTGTACCTTTCCCATAGCCCACACGCTCTAAGGGACAAGAATATGTGCTAAAACCAAAAACCCATTTCCATGAGTCTATAACCAACAACATTAGCTAGTGTCCGCCAACACAACAACTGATAGACATTAGATGACGGAGGAAAGTCTGGCGTGTGAAGTGTACGAATGTTTCTTGTGTGTGGATCAGAGGGCGTGTTGTGAGGGCGTGTGTGGAGGAGCAGCAGCGGCGTGAGGAGTGTAGCGAGTGTAGGATGATAAGATCAAGCACACAAGCCTCGGGTCCTTGACTTGTTGCAGCCTTGAATGTGTGTGTGTAATGTGTGCCCTCATTTTTGGATGTGTGTGTGTGTGTAATGTGTGCCCTCATTTCTGGATGTGTGTGTGTGTGTGTGTGTGTGTGTGTGTGTTCTTCATACATAACTGTTCATATGTACGCAGTATGTACCTTCCTGTGTATGTGCAGTGTGGCTTAATAACTTTATGTGTTCACGTTTTAGTTGTTTCATGGAAGGGTCTTGTAGAGAATGTCCAATACCTGATAATCACCGCCCTACGTTTTCTCTTTTTTATGAAATAGTATCCTCCTACGTTTTCTTCAGATGAACAGCCCATCTACATACGTTTTCTCTTGATGAAATACTTACCTCCCAACGTTTTCTCTTCATAAAACTTTCTCCTCCTGCGTTTTCTTTCGATGAAAAACGCACCTACTTACATTTCCTCTCAATGATAGACCCACTTTTCTCCTTTGTTTTTTTTTCCTAGTGACGGCGGACTTACCTTACCCAGTTTTTTTTTGATGAACGACCCACCTCCCTCCGTTTTCTCTCGCTGTCGGACTCACCTCCCTCCGTTTTCTCTTGATGAAATTGGCGAGTGTGGTGTTAGCTGGGATGCGACTCTGGCGGGACCCGAGGCGTTGTTCCTCTGACACTCCACTGTTCAGCACGGCCACCGTCTGCAAGGATGAGGTGCCACTTGGTCTACCACAACCACAACTACAACCACTACCACAACCACAACTACAACCACTATCATACCCACAACTACTACCTCTACACCCACCACCACTACACATGTGGTCACCACGTCTACCACTACTACATGTATGGTCTCCACTACACATACACACACACGTATGGGTCACCATCTGTATTACCACTACCATCACGATCAGCACAACCACAATGTCTACCACCATCTACAACCATCACACTACTGCACTACCACCACTCCCACCACACAACCGTCCACAACCACACAACATACAACCATGGCACGATTTTTTTGCGATATATTTTACCGGACTCTAACATCTTACAAAGACAGAAACGTTCATTAAGGACCTATATATACACAGACTTATATCTCGAACACGAACAAATATTTACCGGTTGTTTCTTTAGAAATAAATGGGAGGAAATGCCTGTGTAAAGCACAGATTTTATATTGTGGGTTTAGCTTACCATAAAGAAAACATACGTCAAAATTTTCAGTGGTGTGGGATAAGGGGTTGTTAATGGCTAATGGGTTAGTGGCGTGTTAATGGTTAAGGGGTGAGTGGGGTGTTAATGGTTATGGGGTGAGTGGGGTGTTATTGAGTAAGGGGTGAGTGGGGTGTTAATGGTTAAGGGGTGAGTGGGGTGTTAATGGGTAAGGGGTGAGTGGGGTGTTAATAGTTAAGGGGTGGGTGGGGTGTTAAGGGTTAAGGGGTGAGTGGGATGTTAATGGTTAAGGGGTGAGTGGGGTGTTAATGGCTAAGGGGTGAGTGGGGTGTTATTGGCTAGGAGGTTAGTGGGGGTGTTATTGGCCAAAGGGTGAGTGGGGGTGTAATGGCTAGGGGGTGAGTGGCGTGTTAATGGCTAAGGGGTGAGTGGAGTGTTAATGACTGAGGGGTGAGTGTGAGGGGAGCGAGTCATGACCATTAACCGGGCGGTAACATGCCACTAATTGGCTTCGTCAGTCTTATCTGATAGTCTGTTGTTAATGATGTGGTTATAACCACGAGGGTCTTGTGGCACCAGCTGGTTCCCAGTGCCGCCAGCTGACTTCCAATGCCACCAGCTGACTCTCACTGCCACTAGCAGACTTTCAGTACCCACCAGCTGACTTCCAGTGCCACCAGCTGACTCTCACAACCACCAGCTGACTCTCACTGCCGCTAGCTGACTCTCACTGCCACCAGCTGACCTCCGATGCCACCAGCTGACCTCTGGTGACACCAGCTGACCCCCAGCGCCAGGTATTTGACCCAGCTAATCTGTCTTACATGACCTGGTGTTCTGTCTCATAGCCTGTCTGTCTGTCTGTTAGTCTCTGTAGCTCTAGTGCTCGCATGTCTGTACGGTATTGAACCCATCTATCGGTCTGTCTATCTCTGTCAATTAGTCTGTTAAAGACCATAAATTCCCCAACGAGAGGCTGTCATTAAGGTAACACCAGACCAAGAGTATCCGACCCTGACATAATCCGACGTCGTTTTGTCTCGTTCCAGGTTGAAAAGGTTAGCTACTCATATGTGTGATGCAGGTCACTTTACGATTCACCTGTCCATCAGTGTCGTATGAAGAGGGAGCGTCAGGAAGAAGAGAGCAAGAACCTCATCTGAACATAGAGGAATACAAAGAGCAACGGACCATTGGGTCTTCACGAGTCTGTGATGGTGGGAGGGAACACAGACCCACACATCATTGTGGCGAGACTCGAAAGGTATGTACATAATTCAGAGAACATTGTTCATGGGGGTAAGGACGTGCAAATGTTGTTCATCGTGAACATCATCTTGTTCAAAAAGTTTCTTGCTTGATTTCATGTCATGTTCTCTGGTTTTTGTACCCCGAACATGTGTGTGTGTGTGTGTGTGTGTGTGTGTGTGTGTGTTAAACAAAATATCTATGTATATATAGCTCCAATACAGTGGAATTTCGACTGAGGACTCAATATAGCTAAAGGTGTTCTAAATTTGTTATCTTTTTTTTTACATGTTTGATCTGTAGTTTGATGATAAGGAAGATTCAGTAATGATGACACACGAGGGAAGACGGTGATAGTAAGGAGGGAGGGAAGAATATCAGACAAATATACATCAGTTACCACGACACTAGATCATCAGGGTGTTTACTGGGGTGGACAGGGGGCCGGGGCGTTGTTATTTCGGTGTTGATAGGGGGAGCCTGTGGTGGGGGTAGGAAGGTGGTCTCTGGTAGGAAAGTGGTGTTTAGTGGGATGGGGAGAGGGGGAGGTCTTTGGTCAGATGGAGAGATGGTCTTTAGTATGATGTGGGTGGGGTCTTTGGTGGAGTGGAGGGTCTATGTTGGACTGGGGATGTGGTTCTCGTCTCGTCGGAGAACTCCTCACTGTGAAAGGAGTCCCTCATTTCCCTGCTACTGGAAGTAACGCTGCCTTGGAGATACGAGAGCTCCTGGAGAAGGGGGTCCTGGAATTCTCTCTCATAAAAGAACATAGCAATCATTCTGGAAACCTTCAATCATGAGTCATATGTCACTGAATATTCCATCACGTTTAAGTCGCATTCCATGACCAACCAGGCTGGCCGGGGAGAACGTAATCTTCCATAAACCCAGAATCGTAAATATTCTCAAATGTTTGATCACAATACCAGTGGATCTTCACTCGAGGCACTGAGACACGGTTCATAAAATCGAGTCTTCGGTACATATCTATGGAATAATCGTCCACAAACAACCTTCATTAAGCAGCAGTTCACCGCATCTTAAAATCTGAATATAAAAAACGAAGGTAATGTTGTTCGGCAACTTAAAAGATCTCAGTGACCATCATCAGAGTGGATTACGTCATTAGAATGGATTACGTCATCATCAGAGTGGGTTACGTCTTCATGAGAATGGATTACGTCATCATCAGAGGGGATTACGTCTCATCATAGTAATATTTACGAGGGCGTTACGTCAGGGAAATATTCTTTAAACCCCCTCAGTATCCCGAAATATATCTTACGATGGAAATATAAAAATACTTTTCCATTTGATCACTGTAACTGCCACGCATAACAGCCAAATACTTAACGATGATTATGTCTTGCATACAGAGCTATAAGTGGGCTGTTACGACAGCTCATAATGGCCTTCGTCTATGTCACCAAACACTTGTCTGAGGTGACTAAACTTGTCAAGTTTCTTTACATATCTTGTATGTGTCTCTGTGTTCAGAAGTCGCGTACGTTACTTTGACGTGCAACGTACGATAATCCGACTACTATAGAAATGTAATTCGACGTTCATCAAAGTTAGTTACGAATGTTCAAATTCTAAGTATTACTTTTGAAGTTTTGAACGAGTAAATTTAGAAATCTTAGCCGTTAAAAGAGATCTGGTGATGGGAATATATTTACGTCATATCTTGGTGTTGGATTCCTGACGTCATACACACCCTACTGGCAATGCGGTTCCAAGGTACAAAAACGTTGTAAAGATATTATCAAATGATGTGGGGAGTTGTTACAGACTCGTGCGTCCAGAACCACCGTCACATACACCTTCACAACTCACTCTCTTACATATATTTAGCTCTGGTTCAGGTTAGGAAACGGAACTTAACTTCTGAAAGCTAGACAATATAAGACACTTGAACACTTAAATTCATAGAGTTTCGGATCGAGATTCGGTACATGTCCCACATACTTCGTTTGAAGTATGGAATTCAAACCGAATACCCAACTTTTTTTTTTCCTATTGAAGCTGACTGAAACAGATTCATTTAAAATAGACTATGCCAGGTCCTTCGAATCACAATTCTACACTACCTTCGCTATCATCTCCTCCGAACTCCTACATTTTACAACCATACGTCCTCAGATGTATCACAACGGATGAGGATGGAAAGCGATCCGAACCAGTGTCGAAATTGGAATCGGAACCCACAATCCCCGGCAGTTGAACTGTGTGTGTGAGAGAGACAGGTAAACAAAGTGCAGCACGGAGTCTCACAGAGTCAAAATGAAATTTAAGCGATCGATATTTGAGAGTGAAGTGGATCACGTGACGTGTGGACTACCGTGTGGATTGCATTATGTGATAGAATACGAAGCAGAACATAGGATGACGAGGGAGGGTTCAGGAGAATATAGCAATGAAGATAGAAATACGGTGTTATGATGGATGGCGCTACGGTATGGTAAGTCCTGACTGATTGTTTATATTTTCGTAATGACGCATCACCTTTACAACCCCAGATACCCATTCGTAATTACATATATGACTTTTGTCGCTAATCAATATATATATATATATATATATATATATATATATATATATATATATATATATATATATATATATATATATATATATATCCCTGGGGATAGGGGATTAAGAATACTTCCCACGTATTCCCTGCGTGTTGTAGAAGGCGACTAAAAGGGGAGGGAGCGGGGGGCTGGAAATCCTCCCCTCTCTTTTTTTTCTTTTTTTTTTGTAAATTTTCCAAAAGAAGGAACAGAGGGGGCCAGGTGAGGATATTCCAAAAAAGGCCCAGTCCTCTGTTCATAGCGCTACCTCGCTATCGCGGGAAATGGCGAATAGTTTAAAAGAAAAGAATATATATATATATATATATATATATATATATATATATATATATATATATATATATATATAATATGCGTTTGTGTGTGTGTGAAATCTGGCTGTAAGAAAATATTCTTTTAAAAGTCTAGGATATGTAGCTAGAGTTGGTAAATTATTTTAATTGGTTCTTTCGCCGTAAAAACCACTAATTGCTTGATTACAGGTTAGGTCTTTTAAGTCGTATCGTTCACGAGCGTGTTGATTACTCTCTTATTATTCGCTGGGGGATTATCACTTGGGGAGGTAGTCAAGATAAGGGTAGGTTAGATGAGGTCAGGTTTGGGTTAGATTAGGTGAGGTCAAGTTTGGCTGGGTTAAGTGAGGTCAAGTTTGGCTGGGTTAAATGAGGTCAAGTTTGGCTGGGTTAGGTTAGGTGGGTTCAAGTTGTGCTGGGTTGAGGTGGCTTAGGTCGCTCTTCCACAATGTCTTTCCTTTTATTCTTCAGTAGGAAAGACGTTAAATGATGACGTCATGCGGGTAGTCAAATCTGGACGTTGGTGACGTCATGAAAATCAACCAATCAAAGCCTAATTCCAAGAGAACCAGATGAACCAATCAGCTTTGACGGTATAATGACCATTACTAACTGCCCAACGTTGCTATACAGTTGAAATTGCCATAATATATGATATAATAACTATTCTTTGTGGAGCATATACATATATATTCATCCCCCTCCTCACCCTCTCTCTAAACATACATATATAAGAACATGTGTGTGTGTGTGTGTGTGTGTGTGTGTGTGTGTGTGTGTGTGTGTGTGTGTGTGACTCAGCAGTAACAAGGACCTGAAACCCCAGTAACAAGTCAAGAACCACATTACAGTTTCGGTGAAGAGATTCTCTCGTGTTTACTCTCATGGTCACCCCTCACGCCATGACCTCCGGAGTAGGACTGGACCAGTACACGTTCCTGGGACGTGATTGGTCCCCCCTGGGTCCATAGTATGGTTCATGGGTCCAGTGGTTCATGGGTCCATAGTATGGTTCATGGGTCCATAGTATGGTTCATGGGTCCATAGTATGGTTCATGGGTCCAGTGGTTCATGGGTCCATAGTATGGTTCATGGGTCCAGTGGTTCATGGGTCCATAGTATGGTTCATGGGTCCAGTGGTTCATGGGTCCATAGTATGGTTCATGGGTCCAGTGGTTCATGGGTCCATAGTATGGTTCATGGGTCCAGTGGTTCATGGGTCCAGTGGTTCATGGGTCCATAGTATGTTTCATGGGTCCAGTGGTTCATGGGTCCAGTGGTTCATGGGTCCAGTGGTTTATGGGTCCAGTGGTTCATTTCTTTCATGTCCATGAATATGTCATGCAGAAGGCTTCGCACTTCTGTCTGTGAACGTTTGACAGGTCTTGCCTGTAGGAAACTCACCTGGAGATGGGGGGTCCTTGTAATAATAATAATAATAATAATAATAATGGGAATAAATAAAGGCAGATAGTATGAATTATGTACATGTGTATATATGTATATGTCTGTGTGTGTATATATATGTGTACATTCAGATGTAAAGGTATGTATATTTGCGTGTGTGGATGTGTATGTATATACATGTGTATGTGGGTGGGTTGGGCCATTCTTTCGTCTGTTTCCTTGCGCTACCTCGCTAACGCGGGAGACAACGACAAAGCAAAATAGATACATAAATTAAATAATAATAATAATAATAATAATAATAATAATAATAATGATAATAATAATAACAATAATAATACAGGTCTATATCAGTCGTTAAATGTTTATGTCTGTATCTCTGTATGTCTGACGATATACATTCCACCAAACAAATCACAGGAAATCTATTCCTCTCTCTCTCATCCATGATGGCAATTCCAGTTCCTTCAACTATGGTGATATTAAGAGTTACAGTTTACGTTTCTGGCTTATGGCTGGACGTGAACAAGAATCACCTTATCATGCCTCTTTTACATCATTCTGAGGCTAAATATCTGTTTCTTTACATATACAGAGGTATTGATCCTTCTAACTTGCTGTAAACTGTTTGTTAATGTATAACAGAAATACACGACATTGTAGATTGCTTCTAGATGAAAATTCCTTTCACGATAGCTTTCTTTCTCGTGCTAACCATGGCAGCTCCAGTGATAACATTTCCTGGAGATACAACGGGAAATGTATTTCCCTGGGAGGTAAAAAATCAGTGTTTATAAGAACAGATCACAAACACAATCTATTTCCTTCTTCTTTACGTGGAAATTTGCTGCAATATCAGCTGGAGTGTGGTGTTTCAGGGCGAAATTGGTTGCAGATTTGGCCTTTCAAAGCGAAATTGGCTGCAGATTTGGCGTTCTTGGGAAGATATTGACCTTAAATTTGTTATTTCACGGAAATTGAGTTTTGTAAACTTGCATGACTGGTAAACTTGGACGGGGGTATTGCATGACCGTGAGAGGCTAGGGGGAGGCAGATGAGAGAGAGAGAGAGAGAGAGAGAGAGAGAGAGAGAGAGAGAGAGAGAGAGAGAGAGAGAGAGAGAGGGGAGTTGAAATGGAGAAGGTAGATGAATCAATGAGTGACAGTAATATGGACGAAAGATAAAATACTTTTCTGGCTCGTTTAATGAGATGGAGGGATGTTATGGAACAGACAGAGTAGGATAGACGTGGAACAAAAATAGTGTAAAGTGGTTCCATTGAACAAACATCTAATCTGATGGGTGGACGATGAGAAACAAGGTCATATGTAACAGGTTGAATGATATGGAACAGATGTAATAGGATGGGGAACGATATGGAGGAGATATAGTGAGGGAGGGGAGGGTCATGATTGAGGGGGGAGGCACGTGTATGTGTGGGTGAGAGAGGGAGGGGGTCGTCACCACCTCCCCAGGCATTGCGTCACTGGTAAACAATCGTCGCCATGGCAACGCAATCAGCTGTGACCGTGTCAGCTGACCCTGAGGCCAGGCCCACAGACACGCTATCTGTACCTCAGGTTTGTCTGGACGATACAGATGGAGTTTAACCATCATCCCTACAACTGAGTACAGATGAATATGTTACATAGACAGTTACGGTATGAGGTAGTTATGATCATCGCTTTGTATTGTCATTTGGGCTTAAATTGAACCAGAGATCTCACGTTTTAGGATGTTAATTTGAAGGTCTGTCATTTGTTTATCATTTAAGTGTCTTCTTAAGTTAAAGCTTTTCATTATATATGTTTCTCATCTACTTTAGGGTATGTGTGTGTGTGTGTGTGTGTGTGTGTGTGTGTGTGTGTGTGTGTGTGTGTGTGTGTGTATGTGTGTGTGTGAGATCACTATTTGTGATTACTGCTTGTGTGTTACGGAGAGAGAGAGAGAGTTTTACAGCTGTGTTGTCCTGTTTTTCAACCTTGTATATATGTAACTTGTGTTTACTCCTGTGTGTACACACACACACACACACACACACACACACACACACACACACACACACACACACTTCAGCTGAACGTGCATGGGATAGAAATAATCAGTGCGATATGGTATACAGGGGGCAACGTTCTGTGAATGGACTAAACCAGGGTATATGAAGTGGTCTGTGTGGAATTGCTATGGATTAGGGGGTCACTGGTATCAGTGCACTATTAAGAACAACTTAAGATTTACAGGAAACGGTATGAATAAAAAAAAAGAAATGTATGTATAAATGTATATGTGTGCGTATGTATGTTCTCACTTTGCCTATCTATATTTTCCCCACTTTTTTGAGTACATGAACATTATCATTATCGTTTATCGTGACGTATGCAAAAAAAAAAAAAGTTATAAAACCAAGGCAGTTCATCTCGCTGGCCTCTTAAGACCCCTGATCCAACCATTACCCAGTTTACGAAAGTCGTACCCTAATTTCTGTAATTTTGACGACCACAAAAAACGGGAATTTATACGTCACCTTACATCATCAGCGTGGGGAGGGGGGGAGGGGGAGGGGGTGCGTACCAGGATGTCAGAGAAGTGCGTGAAGAAAGCTATGGTGAAAACTCTTTTTAAGAGGCCTTGTGGAAGGTGTTGTGGATACGTGGGACTTGCAAGACCTTGGTTC
Organism: Panulirus ornatus; assembly: GCF_036320965.1. Classification (NCBI taxonomy): domain Eukaryota; kingdom Metazoa; phylum Arthropoda; class Malacostraca; order Decapoda; family Palinuridae; genus Panulirus; species Panulirus ornatus. The sequence continues at coordinate 5,454,157 of NC_092272.1, read as the reverse complement.
TAGAATTGGAGTGGGTTCAGGTCAGTGAGAGTAAACGTGGCAGCGGATCGAACCATAGGGTCTGAGGGAGATAATATCCTGACCTTATCACGTTTGGCTTTGAATCTCGGGGCCTAACAGTCGGCCCACACCTAACCCAGGTGTTTAATCTCTTTAATCGACTGCCGTGACTAGGATTCGAACCTATGTCGACTTGACCCTGGGCGTCCAGTGAATGTGTCATGGTCAGAAACGCTAATCGTCACTTCACGTGTGTGTGTGTGTGTGTGTGTGTGTGTGTGTGTGTGTGTACACATACCAGTAACAACATAGTACACATACAAAAGGTTAAGAGACGAGGCAACACACGGTTAAGACTCTCTCTCCGTAACACACAGGTAGCAATCACTGGGGCCTCCGTGGTGTAGTGGTCACAACACCACACAAACACTCGACCATTAACTCACTGGTCAGTTTCTGCAGAACTAAAAACCATCGAATCTTAGCGACGATTTAAACCAATTATTTTCGTGTGAGAGCCAGACTTTAGTGAGAGTGGATATGACCCAGTATGGCTTTCTATACACATTTTTGCCATTTAAAGAACTTCGATGAGACGAGCATTTAAATTCTGCCATTTAAATGCGATTTTTTAATGTCAGTCACGCAAACGCGAACTTAAAATCTGTCCATCTAACTCAGTCAATCAGCAACAAACATTTAAAATCTGCTATTCGAATGTAAGTTTTCCAATATTCTAATTTCACCTCAGACCTTTAAATTCTGTCATTTAAACTCGGACCTTGCAACTACACCATCTAAACAAACACTTATGCAAGCCGTCATGAAAATTCGGACTTTTAAACTCGTCAATTTCTCGCTTTCTTTGAATTTGTCAATCGACCGCGAACTTTTAAATTCCGTCAACTTAAAAATTTCATATGCGCCATTTAACTAAGAAATTTTGAGGTCAGTTAATTTAACGATATATTTTAGATACTATCGATGAAATTATAACTTTTTATGATAATGTCAAAAATTAGGCATAATCTTTAACGTTCAATATTCAAAATCAAGGTCATAAAATAGATTGAACATTATCATTCAACGCGAAACTTTAAATTCCGCCATTACAACTTTTCCATTTAACTACGCTACTCACGACGCGTCTGCCATTTAAACCATTTAAACCCATTCATTCCTTCTCCCTTTAAAGTTTGTTTTGACTGCGCTCTCTGTCGTAGGTCAGTTGTATCGTCTTGTTGATACTCCATTCATAAAATTCATTCATGCAGTTTCTGATTTGACCACTGTGTTGTTATGATTCATTGTTAATGCTATCTATTGTTATTGATAGTTAATTTTTGTAGTTAATTTTTATTGTTAAGGTTTTATTTATTGTTACTTATTGTTCATGTTATTTGATGTTAATGCCTGTTATTTATTGTTACTTGATATTAATGTCTTTTATCTAGTTATGTATTTTTAATGTTTGTTATTTGTTGTAAATGCCTGTTATTTATCTTGTATTGTTTATGTCTGTTGATTGTTTTTATTATTAATGCCTTATATTTACTATAATTGGTAATGTGTGTTATTTTAGTTATTTGCTGTTAATGTCTGTTATTTACAGTTATTTGCTTTTAATGTCTGTTATTTCAAGTTATTTGCTGTTAATGTGTTATTTATAGTTATTTGATGTTAATGGCTGTTGATTATCGTTAACGTCTGTTAGGAATGAGTTACTGTTACCTCTGTTGGGGCTAGGCTGGACCCAATGTGCGTGTTTGAGGGTCGGACACTCGTAAGCGCGAGCACACACACACACACACACACACACACACACACACACACACACACAATTTAGAATAGATCGGTCGTAGTAAAAAAAAAAAAAAAACATTTTCTGTGGGGTTTTGACAGTCCTTGTGGTTTTTTACAGGAAACGTAACAATTTAAGACTAATTATAGATGGTTAATCATATGGGAAGTAAGGCTATTAACTGCCTAGGTCAGTGCTCATCAATGTCACATTATATCCATCAGCCAATTAGTCCTTAACAAATCTAGGAGTTCATACACTCTTGTTAATATTATACATATTTATATTTACGTGTTACGGTATAAGGCAATGTCCTCCTCGTCTGTCCGGACACCAGAGCTCAATACATCGATATTTTATTTTGCTAATGACGTATAATTTCATTTTGTAAATATACTGGATATTATCAAGGGATTCGGTCACATTTATTGTTAGTTGGGAAGGGTTTATCTGCACGCACTTGCTGGCCATGATCCTCCATAACGTCCTCCCCACACTGGCACTTTACTGGCTCCTGAATTTTACTCTCTCTCTCTCTCTCTCTCTCTCTCTCTCTCTCTCTCTCTCTCTCTCTCTCTCTCTCTCTCTCTCTCTCTCAATTCTGTAACGATCTAGGTTATTAAATCCTCAAAAAAAAAGTTCTATCAAAAAGCATTAATTATTACCTCTTTTCCCACCAACTTAAATCAACTGGTACTCCGTGTTTGTACTTACCCGACCATTACTTTCCTTGTTATTGTAGAGGGAAAAATTCCTGGCCATGGTTGCTGTAGTTTAGGGTAAAATGGTAATTTCCGTTTCAAAAGTCTTCATCTGTCGCCAGTCGTCCCAGCGTCCCACATCTTGGTAGCCATCACTAGACGACTTGGTCGTACACAGATTTCTGCATCACGCAAAGTCGAGGCGAACAGTTTATGTATTTTGTAGGACTGTATATGTAAATATGCACATATATACCTGACCCAGTATCGCTCATGTGTAACTTAATGTCGATTCTCTGACGTTGAATGTCCGAGAAATTAATCATAGTTCAACACTCTTCGTGAGTCAGGGAATATAGGATTAATCCAGAGATCAAAAGCCATCAAGTTGATCCATCTGAGGATTAGTTCGTAGAGAGTAATGATTAGACGGGTTAAATGTTTCTGAAAGATGATCATTATTTTGAGGATTATATAACGCGAGAGGGATTAATGTCAGACTTTTCTTTTATATATTATCATTCACAAGACGAACTGGTCAATTCGAAATATAATAACAAGATTATCTGGTGAATTCTAAGATGAACTTAAAAGTCATTATAAATACAAACCTTGGCGGAGGTTAAGTAATTAACGAACTGACAAAATCAGACAAACCACATCATTTTAGGTGATAGTTTGACAAACCAGGAAAGGATTAGGCATCAGATTACACACTGGAAGATAATTCTCTCAAAAAATTAATGAGATAATTGGGATTATCTGCTGAATTACAGCCCCCCCCCCTTCCCCACACACAACACACGCATTTTCCGAGCCTTGCTTATCTTTACTTACAAGCCACCCCCTTATTTCTACTTACAAACCACCCAGTACTTCTATGGCTTGTGAATATCTAGATGTATAATATGTGGGCTGAAATATGTAGTTTCTAACACACACACGGGTGGGAGAGCCTGGAAGACACGTGCGTATAACGCCAAAGCTGGACAATGACTGACTGACTGACTGACCTCTCAGTCTCTTACGTCACCTCTGCTCGCCTCTGCCGGAATTTACGATGGATTAAAACTCAACAGCTCAGAGCAAGTGCCATAAAAATGTGAATATTCTTTAGAGTTACACGATACGAGGGAAAATGCCTTCCACTTCACATATCTCATGACTTTATGAATCAAGTACCGAGATGTTTCGCTCAAAATAGACGTATATGTTCTTATTTTGTACGATTTTTGGCTCAGACGGGTCCCAGTTCTTGTAACCTCTGGTGGGTAATTTTCAGTGTGGGTGAGACAGATCCACGAGATTCCTCTATTAGAATGAAGAATAATGATGAATGATCTCTCAAAGGACTAATTACCTACCAGAAACGGAGAAATAAAAGTGATAACTAAAGCTATAAGGCGCACTAGGGACAAATGAAACCCCTAGGCTAAAATATTAAAAAAAAAAAAAAAAAGATTGTCAACTGATTTTAGAGGAAATAGAAGAAACATTAGAAGATAAATGGAAATACTTTGATAACAGGAGACGGTAATCTATGACGAGGTTATCTGGAGGACAGTTCATGGGAAGGATAGATAGCAGAAGACCAGAAGGTGTATGACCAAGTTATCTGCAGGAGGACAGAACGTGAGGACAGATAACAGAACATGAGAAGGACAGATAACAGAAGACCTGATGGCTTGACGGTTAATAAGGTTTCTACTGAAGGACAGAACTGGGAAGAACAAATAACCGAGGTTATCTGCTGGAAGACAGTATATGAAAAGGGCAGATTAGAGGGGAATAGATGGTCTATGTCGAGGTTCTCTACAGTATATGAAAAGGGCAGATAAGAGGGGACTTGATGGTCTATGGCGAGGTTATCTACTTGAGGACAGCACATGCAAGGGACAGATAACAGAATACTAGATTGTCTTTGACGAGGTTATCTGCTGAAGAACTGTACATGAGAAGGACGGATATCAAGAGACAATGATCAATGAGGAACTTATCTGCTAGAGGACAAATACATGGAAACGGTAGATAAGAGACTTGTTGACCTTTAACGATAGATGAGAGACTTGCTGACCTTTAACGAGGTTACCTGTTGGAGAATTGTACATACCTGGAACCATAGTACACTATGATAGCCTGTTGTAGACAGCAGCTACCCGGTTAAGTACTAACGCCCAAACTTGGGGTGAAAAAGTGATGCATGAACTATCTTACATCATCCATATCATTAGGTTGTAGACAACATCCATACAAGAGAAATAATACCACCGTGACTTGGGCATATTAAAGTTATGACCAGAGCCTTACCATACCCTTAAAGTCAGTGGTCTGTAGACATGTGCCCGGGAAAAATACAGCAGTTCTAAGTTCATCGTGTTAGAAAAAGTGCCCAGAATCATCTTATACTTGCCCTGTCAAGGTTCTTGGTCTTATTTTGTGTTTAATTAGTAGTTAGCTGCCAAGCTTGTTATAACCTCTCCATATGTGCACCATAAACCTATCCTTCCCATTGTATACATCTTACCTTCACATTCATTACACATCACTATTTACAAACATGAAAGAATCTAACAATCTTATGGCCTCTTCAAATTACTGGAAATTTAAAAGACACAAAATAAACATATGGAAACATTACTTTTATTTCAGTCTGTACATTCTGGCCTAAACCTCTGGCACCACACAAAGAGCACTGAGAAATGATTATAAATAATTATGCACTAGACCCAATAAAAAGATCTACAATAAATTAAAATGCATTATAATATATTAGGATGATATAAATATATAAAACAGCTATACCTGATTCTTATAATTAATGCTTGCTTATGGGAGGGGGCGGTTCCCCTTACCTGGCATACATAACATAATAACAGTGGTAGGAGACAAACCAATATCACCTCTAGCATCACATCACTGTCTTTTAATTCACAAAGTTTTTACTAACAAAGCAGTTCAGGCTTGCCAGGCATGGGATGAAGGTTGCTTTAGGGACCAACCCCCTACCCCCTACAGAATATATCACAGGCCAGCTAACATGGGAGAAGGTTGTGAGCATCATCACAAGTGGGGTGATGGGGGAAGGTGTACATGTGATCACTTTGCTCCAACAAGTACACACACACAAATATACAAACCCAGTGTAAACACATTAGGAAACTGTACACATGACTGCTACATGTTTCAGCACACATACACATGTATACACACAATGCAAGCATAACAGTGAGACCATGCATACCTGAGTGGACATTTTTAATACAACTACGTATTTTCTACCTACCAAAAACTGGGCATCCAAAAGTCACACAGTTGACCTAAAATATATTTTGATCTCACCATTCTATGCTTGCATTAGAATAATAATGATAATGATGATGTCTATGGTGATGATGATAATGACACATGAGTAACAAAATTCTTCATTCTTCATATTTTGACAGCAGTGCTTGCTGCAAAACATTTCATGAACAACAAGTGAAAATAATGCCTACTTTAAGGAAGAAAAATTATCTTGTCTCCTTTACATAACACTGAGAGATATTTTTACAAGGAGTATCTTGAACAAATGTATCATAAACAAAATAAATAGTCAACAAATAACATACCTCATTAGCATACATAACATCCATAAACACAAACACAACAAACATAATCATAATCACAAGAAACAAACATAATCACATTCTTGCAAACCAGTCACAACAGGACTGAATAAATAACAAACATTTTTCAGTCAGCAACAACAAAGAAATTCTCTCTGAAGGAATACATTATCCCAGCAGTTGATATGGAAAAATAATAACAACTAGAATACAATTATCTTATTGATCCATTCCCGGAATTCAGATATTCTGGTGTAAACCCCAGGTTGGTTGGGAAGGGCACAACCAATGCCCCAAGAGATAACACCAGCTAGGTTCCATCTGTTGTTCCGCTGAATCACCAGAGGTCCTCCTGAATCTCCCTAGAGGGGAAAAAAGGACTAAGATAAACACAAGCTTAGGCGTAGGCATAGGAGTAGCATATTTATACTGTCTACTAAGCATTACACACGACAGCTAGAGACTGAGTGTGAATGAATGTGGCTTTTTTTTTTGTCTGTTATCCTGAAGCTTCCTCGCTGAAACAGGGTAGCGATGCTGTGTCCTGTGGAGCTGGGTAGCGACAGGAATGGATGAAGGCAAACAAGTATGAATATGTTAATGTGTATATGTCTGTGTATGTGTATGTGTATGCAAGTATATGTTGATATGTATATGTGTGTGTATGGGCATTTATGTATACATATGTGTGCTATATGAGTGGATGGGCCATTCTTCGTATGTTTCCTGGCGCTACCTAACTGATGCAGGAAACAGCAATTAAATATAATAATATTAATAATCATAATAATATTGATAATAATTTTTTTTTTTTTTATTTTGCTTTGTCGCTGTCTCCCGCGTTTGCGAGGTAGCGCAAAGAAACAGACGAAAGAAATGGCCCAACCCACCCCCATACACATGTATATACATACGTCCACACACACAAATATACATACCTACACAGCTTTCCATGGTTTACCCCAGATGCTTCACATGCCCTGATTCAATCCACTGACAGCACGTCAACCCCGGTATACCACATCGATCCAATTCACTCTATTCCTTGCCCTCCTTTCACCCTCCTGCATGTTCAGGCCCCGATCACACAAAATCTTTTTCACTCCATCTTTCCACCTCCAATTTGGTCTTCCATTTCTCCTCGTTCCCTCCACCTCCGACACATATATCCTCTTGGTCAATCTTTCCTCACTCATTCTCTCCATGTGCCCAAACCATTTCAAAACACCCTCTTCTGCTCTCTCAACCACGCTCTTTTTATTTCCACACATCTCTCTTACCCTTACGTTACTTACTCGATCAAACCACCTCACACCACACATTGTCCTCAAACATCTCATTCCCAGCACATCCATCCTCCTGCGTACAACTCTATCCATAGCCCACGCCTCGCAACCATACAACATTGTTGGAACCACTATTCCTTCAAACATACCCATTTTTGCTTTCTGAGATAATGTTCTCGACTTCCACACATTCTTCAAGGCTTCCAGGATTTTCGCCCCCTCCCCCACCCTATGATCCACTTCCGCTTCCATGGTTCCATCCGCTGCCAGATGCCAGATAATAATAATAATAATAATAATAATAATAATAATAATAATAATAATAATAATAATGATAATAATAATGATAATATCAATAATAATAATATAAAAAAATCAAAGCATAAATACATACCCTGAGATTGCATATTTCTTTGTTTGTAAATAAGCAAATAATTTTAGAGATTCCTTGTGAAGAGACAAAAGGGACAAATAAATCTATAAGAACAGGTGATTAACTCTTTTTAATTAAATGAAACAAACAGGTTATAGTTTGTCTAAGGGTCACCCACTTGTTGGTTCACTCCTGTAGTCCTGTAATTTCTTATCAAAACTAAAATCCACATTCTCATTACTACACATTTATGCTGAATTATATGTACTGCAAAATTCTTCCATGAAATGCTTCACATGCTTCCTTGATTGCTATTGCTCTGACTGAGTACACTTCCTCCTCTCCTTTATGGCTTTACTCAATATTTCATTCTGCCCATCTGATTCAGAATCTGCAGACTTCTGTTCCACTTCAATAACCTATACTTTGTGGCTCTCTTCCTCATTCCTAAAATCACCTAGAACTGTCCTTCTATCCTTTCACTGTTCACTGTTCTTTGAATACTGTGCAACACTGTGCAGACAGACACTTTTCCTGATCCATCATCTGCCTTCCCTGGAAGACCCCATATTTATGTATTCCCATGTTTAAAGAATCTTCTTTATTTTACGGTCATTCTACATCACACAACTGTTCAGTTTATCCACTTCATCTAATGTTTTCCTGTACTCTTCATGATGCCAAGCAATGTACGTAGGCTCAAGGCTTAAGTAAGAAACCTTTTATTGTTATCCCTCAATACTGTATACTGAAGAATTTTGCTACCTGGAAATAACTGAAATCCATGTAGCTTTAAACCTTCTTCAAAAAACTTACATTTTGCTCAGCATCAATGAAGCACATCAACCCATAAGTGTTGCTAAAACACAAAGAGTATGCTCTTATGTTTTTCTCATTTCTGTTACATCAATATAATAATATTTGTTTTGGCACTGTACTTCCCAGTGTTTACCTTTACAGATATTTGGCTCATATTGATATCTGTTTTACAAGAAATAAGCTTGTTGGGCTCTGCCTGCAAGAGGTCACACCATAAATGAAAAGTCATCTTTGGCAAGGTTGTATCACTGGAAATACAGTCTTGCCAGAGGTATGACTCCAAAGGAGTCTATATTTACCTGCCACTGGAAATAAAGAAGCCTTAAGCGGCAGGATCCTTGAGAGAGGTCCTGGATAACACCAAGACTCTTTCACAACAACTGGTCCAGGGGTAGTTATACATAAAAATAACAGGAAAATAATGAAATCTTAAATGGAGTAATCTATGTAAAATCTACAGTTTACTCTGCAGCTGTAGGAGAGTATAGACTCCTCTATCTGACATCTAGAGGGTAGCTAAGCCCTTAAGCCGTATGTTCTCTTCCATATAGATGAGACTCGTGGCCTCTACGAACATTCTTTCACCATGCCATTGAAAACAGCATGATCTTAAAGATGTCAAGTTTGAAATGTAGCATTGGGAATAAAAAAAAATGGAATCCACAGCAAAATGTGGAGTGAGTGAAAGTTGAGGCTTGCAGTGAAAGATTAAAAGTTGCTTGCACAGCAGCTCACCTATAGCAAAAGGCTGTATGCAAAAGATCATGCTCACATAATAAATATTTCCCATATGATCCTAATATTTGTATGGTTGAATTTTAGCATGGGCTTGATTAACATATTTTGCAGTGTACCTTCAAGCAAAATGTTGGAAAGTTAAATCATGTAAATTGCTGTAGTTTTAAGTGCTTGTTTTACAAAGAATATTAAAGTTTTTTGAACTAATCATTATTTCAGATATCACTAAAACATACTGAAAAACTTTTGGTAAAGTATCCTGTTAGATTATATCACTAAAAATATACACTAAGAAACAGCCCAAACAAACTAAAACCAACTGTAGGACTGATTTTCACAGTATATGATTAATGTAATAGGCAAAATGAAGAAACAGCTAATGCAGAGAACATTAGAAAATTCAAACTGTATGACAGAGGAGAGAGGTCATAAGAAAATTTCCAATACTTTAAAATACAGTAACATGAATGCATAAAATATAAATCAAAATGGATGAAGACGAGGGTGACATCCCATTATACTTACCTCACAAGCATCCTTTTTGCCCTCTGCATATCCTGCACACATCATAATCCCTGGGATAGTGACAAAGCCTCCCTTCGCCAGGAACATCTTTTCACAGTCCTCATTGCTTATGACAGGCACCTCCACCTCTTGCATTTTTGCATGGAGGGGCCCATCTTGAAGGAAAAGAGAGTGGAACACACACACATTCAGTTGAGAGAACAACTGGCTTAATCAACCCTCTAGAGACTTTACAACACAGAGCAAAATCTCTAAGTGTTGAATGAATGAAGAATTTGGGGTAACTCACCTCACACGAGTCCAGGCCTCCTTTTCCATACCCAGCACAAATGAAGATGTTTGGGATGTGTTCTATATATCCAGCATCTCTGTACATTCCCTCACAATTCTTGTTGGTAATGACGGGCACAGGAACCTTCTGCAACACAGATGGCAGAGGACCATCTGTGAGGGAAGAGGAAGGTCGAAGGTGGGGAGAGTTAGTGTGACAGTCTGTAGTATTCAGTCTCATGTACCTGTCATGCTAAATGAACATGCTGTCAGCAAGTCAGTACTCACACTCCTGATGGACTTAAAAAATCTATTGAGATTGAAATAAATGTATTAAACTGTGTAAATGATGTTGTTGATACTCCAGATAAAAGAATTTAAAAAGATCAATAAGAGACTGGATGAAAAATAATTTTAAAGTCCAACTTAATTGATTCTTGGGAATAAGACCATTACCCTCCTTGTAACTGAATGAAGTCCATTTTTCTACATATCTTGGAAGACTTAAAAATATATCATTCTAAAGTGGAAAATTATTTTGAAATACTGTATAGGCAACTACAAGGATTTAGGTCTGAATTCACATCCTTCATTCCAACCCACTCATAGATTCCACTGCCTCTTAGCTTTGTCTTTCACAAACTAAACATGTACAATTTTCCATTTCCAGTACCATCCACACCTTCATCCACCTACATTTGTTAGTTAATTCTTCTCACATTACTTTCGTCTATATGAACCTGAAACTCCTGCTGAAAGCAGTTGCAAGCATGCTGTTTTCAACTGAGGTTGTATAGACATGATGAGGGAAATATTTCACAGAGCTGGCTTCTCCAGTTCAGACCTTACAGAATAGTAAAAAGAACAGGATGTCCAACTCCCTGAAGAAGACGTGCTACCTACTACACATAATGGTAAAAAAAATCAAAATTGTTAAACTTTCATGGCACTAAGCATTGTTTCTGCACCTTCTTTGCATGATGACTTTCAAACATATCTGATAAACACAAATTATGAATGCAAACAATCTTCATCAATGTTTGAATAGATTGTCCCCAAGAGAATCTATTGAAAATTCTCTTTTTTTCTGAATGAATGCTATCAATGTACACATGACAGACCCTAGGTTTACAATTCAGCCCTTATTCAAAAGTTTAAAAATTAAAAAAAGCATTCAATGGATTGCACTGTACAGTAGATGTTTGACAGAAATATAAACATGCATCTTGATTACTTTTTCTCTTTATACACGTCACCATTTCCTGCCACACCTAATAAATATCAGGAATAGATAAACATTGGCCTCACTCACATCTACTTTTTACCTGTCATGTGTAATAAGCCAAAACCAGAGCCCCCCCATCCACAGGTAAGCCCTACAGACCATTCTTTGGCTTCCCCTAAATGCAGTATACTTAGAAGAAAATAAGTTGTTCACTTTACTTTTCTAAATAGACCTTCTGGAACTATAATGAGATAAGTAGTATGATAATAGTTTCTTATGTCATTATTTGGCTGAATGAGTAAAATAGATGACTTTTACCCATTATTTATAACATCAAAGGGAGGCTTTATGCACCCTAAAAATTACTGGTCTATATGGTGTAGTATAGGTTGGACAGTGAATCAAAAGTATCTGAAAAAGTGAGAAACTAAAATCATGAGTGTGAATATGACTTGGACTCCTTCAGAGGATATTGAGGCTTACTGGACTATGCATGCATGTCTTATCTGCCCTGTTTATGCTTCAGCATCAAGATGAGTTGAAGGTCCTTGGGGAAAATTGTAGAGTAAAAGTGCTTTTCTTGGATATGATTATGAATTACCAATTAATGAGATATGTGTTAATAAAAAAGTCAAAGCTTACGGATCTCTCTAACTCTAAATTTATTACGTTATACAATATAATGACCACATACATCTTTAAAATGCATAACTCACCATAAAAGTTCATTCCTTTCCATTGTAAATATTTACATGTCTGGTAATTAATTAAAATGATGTTTCTGTTTCAATTACTATATACAATTACTTAGAAAGATATTTCATTCACAATGACAGTTTGAAGTTATACTTTACAGATACAAAAGACAAGAAATGAGACACAACAAAATTTTCCAGCTAAATCATTCTCAAAAAAGTATTGTACATATATACAACACATTGATTAGTTGGATTTGCATCAGGATAATAGCTTTTATAGTACAAGTATCTTATATGTCAACAACCAAAGAATATATGGTCAATCATCTTTAAACATACTGGTAAGTATGAAGGCTTCACTTCCATATATCTAATCAAAATATACTATTGATGATTTCTAAGATTCATACTGGAGCCACTCAGGTTACTAGGATATCACTACATTTTTCCCATGAAAATTAGAACTTTTGATAGGGTCTTTGAATTACTTTAATAAAAAGTCTAGTACTAATATAAGTCACATGTGGTCATTTGTCAAAGTCTCCTGTAAGGCAAGGATGCAAAGAACAAAACTGAGAAGAACAGACACCAGTGCAGAATTTACAGATTGTTAAAGGGAAGATTTATGTCACAGACAGAAACAAAGGTGTAACACTGAGTAACTTCTTTTTCATAGAAGATGAGCCAAAGCAAGTTGCCCTGTTATCAAACAGTCACAAGAAGTAGGTGTACAGCTGGGGCTGGCTGTGGGCCGACTGCTTCTCCCAGGATTTGAACCAGTGTGTGCTCATGTGTGAATTCACAATCTGCAACACTAAGCACTACACTACAGAAGCCCATTCAAATTCTTACATGCAGAGTAATATATATATATACATTATTTAATGTATGTATGATTCATGGTGAGGTGCCTGAGGATTGGCAGAATGGTTGCATAGTGCCATTGTACAAAGGCAAAGGGGATAAGAGTGAGTGCTCAAATTACAGAGGTATAAGTTTGTTGAGTATTCCTGGGAAATTATATGGGAGGGTATTGATTGAGAGGGTGAAGGCATGTACAGAGCATCAGATTGGGGAAGAGCAGTGTGGTTTCAGAAGTGGTAGAGGATGTGTGGATCAGGTGTTTGCTTTGAAGAATGTATGTGAGAAATACTTAGAAAAACAAATGGATTTGTATGTAGCATTTATGGATCTGGAGAAGGCATATGATAGAGTTGACTGAGATGCTCTGTGGAAGGTTTTAAGAGCATATGGTGTGGGAGGCAAGTTGTTAGAAGCAGTGAAAAGTTTTTATCGAGGATGTAAGGCATGTGTACGTGTAGGAAGAGAGGAAAGTGATTGGTTCTCTGTGAATGTAGGTTTGCGGCAGGGGTGTGTAATGTCTCCATGGTTGTTTAATTTGTTTATGGATGGGGTTGTTAGGGAGGTGAATGCAAGAGTTTTGGAAATAGGGGCAAGTGTGAAGTCTGTTGTGGATGAGAGAGCTTGGGAAGTGAGTCAGTTGTTGTTCGCTGATGATACAGCACTGGTGGCTGATTCATGTGAGAAACTGCAGAAGCTGGTGACTGAGTTTGGTAAAGTGTGTGATAGAAGAAAGTTAAGAGTAAATGTGAATAAGAGCAAGGTTATTATGTACAGTAGGGTTAAGGGTCAAGTCAATTGGGAGGTAAGTTTGAATGGAGAAAAACTGGAGGAAGTAAAGTGTTTTAGATATCTGGGAGTGGATGGAAGCAGCGGATGGAACCATGGAAGCGGAAGTGAATCAGAGGGTGGGGGAGGGGGCGAAAATCCTGGGAGCCTTGAAGAATGTGTGGAAGTCGAGAACATTATCTCGGAAAGTAAAAATGGGTATGTTTGAAGGAATAGTGGTTCCAACAATGTTGTATGGTTGCGAGGCGTGGGCTATGGATAGAGTTGTGCGCAGGAGGGTGGATGTGCTGGAAATGAGATGTTTGAGGACAATGTGTGGCGTGAGGTGGTTTGATCGAGTAAGTAATGTAAGGGTAAGAGAGAAGTGTGGAAATAAAAAGAGCGTGGTTGAGAGAGCAGAAGAGGGTGTTTTGAAATGGTTTGGGCACATGGAGAGAATGAGTGAGGAAAGATTGACCAAGAGGATATATGTGTCGGAGGTGGAGGGAATGAGAAGTGGGAGACCAAATTGGAGGTGGAAAGATGGAGTGAAAAAGATTCTGAGTGATCGGGGCCTGAACATGCAGGAGGGTGAAAGGCGGGCAAGGAATAGAGTGAATTGGATCGATGTGGTATACCGGGGTTGACGTGCTGTCAGTGGATTGAATCAGGGCATGTGAAGCGTCTGGGGTAAACCATGGAAAGTTGTGTGGGGCCTGGATGTGGAAAGGGAGCTGTACCATACTTGAAGCAGTAAGGTGTAGACAAACCATAAAGCATAATGAGGTTACTTTCATTAATTGTTAGAACTTTCATCTGCTCAGGGATAAAAATTTCTACTGAAAAACTATATGAGTCTTTTTCCCACATTTTTTCTATACAGATGTGAGTATAGATAAAGTCAAAATATACTCATCTGAATACATATAACAGAAACATGGCTTTTGTCCATCACACAGCATAGTTTGATATATGTACTTTAAAAGTTTATAGATATTCACAACAAAATTTTATCTCAATCAACTTCTATGACCAGGTGTTATCATATATCAACAATCAATATATATACAAAAATGGTGAACCAGTATATTCTTACAATCATAAATACTTCACTAAATCATTTAGTACATTCAGCAAGATTCTTTTACGTTGCTTTACATAAATAAACTCAAACAAGAATATTCTAACATTGTTTGTTTATGTGAAAGAAGTCTTCTAATGACTTTGCATTTAGAAATATGACTGCAGTAACATAAACGGTGAATCATATATAATTCAAAGTCTAAAGAAAATTGTATCCAAAGACATGAGACCTCGCAATTAAAAAACAAATCAGTTACACATCTATGTGAACTGGTGCAATAATTTCCAAAGAGGATAAAAATATCAAAGTATCCAATGAAGTGTGTTGGTGTGTTGCATAACAGAAACATGAGTCTAATTCTTTAGAACTGAAATTAAAAATGACTGTCACATATAATCATTTCCTAATACCATATATACACCTATCATCATACCATGTAAAAGCTGTATATTACCAGCTGATTATATCAAAAAGTTCAGATGAGGTTAGAGTTGAAACTATTTTATTTATTTACTTATATATATATATTATTATTATTTTATTATTTTGCTTTGTCGCTGTCTCCCGCGTTTGCGAGGTAGCGCAAGGAAACAGACGAAAGAAATGGCCCAACCCACCCCCATACACATGTATATACACACACGTCCCCACATGCAAATATACATGCCTATACATCTCAATGTACACATATATATTACACACACAGACACATACATATATACCCATGCACACAATTCATACTGTCTGCCTTTATTCATTCCCATTGCCACCTCGCCACACATGGAATACCATCCCCCTCCCCCCTCATGTGTGCGGGGTAGCGCTAGGAAAAGACAACAAAGGCCTCATTCGTTCACACTCAGTCCCTAGCTGTCATGCAATAATGCCCGAAACCACAGCTCCCTTTCCACATCCAGGCCCCACACAGCTTTCCATGGTTTACCCCAGACATTTCACATGCCCTGATTCAATCCACTGACAGCCCGTCAAGCCTGGTATACCACATTGATCCAATTCACTCTATTCCTTGCCCGCCTTTCACCCTCCTGCATGTTCAGGCCCCGATCACTCAAAATCTTTTTCACCCCATCTTTCCACCTCCAATTTGGTCTCCCACTTCTCCTTGTTCCCTCCACCTCCGACACACACACACACACACACACACACACATATATATATATATATATATATATATATATATATATATATATATATTTATTTTTGCTTTGTCGCTGTCTCCCGCGTTTGCGAGGTAGCGCAAGGAAACAGATGAAAGAAATGGCCCAACCCACCCCCATACACAATGTATATACATACACGTCCACACACGCAAATATACATACCTATACATCTCAATGTACACATATATATACACACACAGACACATACATATATACCCATGCACACAATTCACACTGTCTGCCTTTATTCATTCCCATCGCCACCTCGCCACACATGGAATATATATATATATATATATATATATATATATTTTTTTTTTTAAACTATTCGCCATTTCCCGCGTTAGCGAGGTAGCGTTAAGAACAGAGGACTGGGCCTCTGAGGGAATATCCTCACCTGGCCCCCTTCTCTGTTCCTTCTTTTGGAAAATTAAAAAAAAAACAAGAGGGGAGGATTTCCAGCCCCCCCGCTCCCTCCCCTTTTAGTTGCATTCTACGACACGCAGGGAATACGAGGGAAGTATTCTTTCTCCCCTATCCCCAGTTTTTATCGAGGATGTAAGGCATGTGTACGTGTAGGAAGAGAGGAAAGTGATTGGTTCTCTGTGAATGTAGGTTTGCGGCAGGGGTGTGTGATGTCTCCATGGTTGTTTAATTTGTTTATGGATGGGGTTGTTAGGGAGGTGAATGCAAGAGTTTTGGAAATAGGGGCAAGTGTGAAGTCTGTTGTGGATGAGAGAGCTTGGGAAGTGAGTCAGTTGTTGTTCGCTGATGATACAGCACTGGTGGCTGATTCATGTGAGAAACTGCAGAAGCTGGTGACTGAGTTTGGTAAAGTGTGTGATAGAAGAAAGTTAAGAGTAAATGTGAATAAGAGCAAGGTTATTATGTACAGTAGGGTTAAGGGTCAAGTCAATTGGGAGGTAAGTTTGAATGGAGAAAAACTGGAGGAAGTAAAGTGTTTTAGATATCTGGGAGTGGATGGAAGCAGCGGATGGAACCATGGAAGCGGAAGTGAATCAGAGGGTGGGGGAGGGGGCGAAAATCCTGGGAGCCTTGAAGAATGTGTGGAAGTCGAGAACATTATCTCGGAAAGTAAAAATGGGTATGTTTGAAGGAATAGTGGTTCCAACAATGTTGTATGGTTGCGAGGCGTGGGCTATGGATAGAGTTGTGCGCAGGAGGGTGGATGTGCTGGAAATGAGATGTTTGAGGACAATGTGTGGCGTGAGGTGGTTTGATCGAGTAAGTAATGTAAGGGTAAGAGAGAAGTGTGGAAATAAAAAGAGCGTGGTTGAGAGAGCAGAAGAGGGTGTTTTGAAATGGTTTGGGCACATGGAGAGAATGAGTGAGGAAAGATTGACCAAGAGGATATATGTGTCGGAGGTGGAGGGAACGAGAAGTGGGAGACCAAATTGGAGGTGGAAAGATGGAGTGAAAAAGATTCTGAGTGATCGGGGCCTGAACATGCAGGAGGGTGAAAGGCGGGCAAGGAATAGAGTGAATTGGATCGATGTGGTATACCGGGGTTGACGTGCTGTCAGTGGATTGAATCAGGGCATGTGAAGCGTCTGGGGTAAACCATGGAAAGTTGTGTGGGGCCTGGATGTGGAAAGGGAGCTGTACCATACTTGAAGCAGTAAGGTGTAGACAAACCATAAAGCATAATGAGGTTACTTTCATTAATTGTTAGAACTTTCATCTGCTCAGGGATAAAAATTTCTACTGAAAAACTATATGAGTCTTTTTCCCACATTTTTTCTATACAGATGTGAGTATAGATAAAGTCAAAATATACTCATCTGAATACATATAACAGAAACATGGCTTTTGTCCATCACACAGCATAGTTTGATATATGTACTTTAAAAGTTTATAGATATTCACAACAAAATTTTATCTCAATCAACTTCTATGACCAGGTGTTATCATATATCAACAATCAATATATATACAAAAATGGTGAACCAGTATATTCTTACAATCATAAATACTTCACTAAATCATTTAGTACATTCAGCAAGATTCTTTTACGTTGCTTTACATAAATAAACTCAAACAAGAATATTCTAACATTGTTTGTTTATGTGAAAGAAGTCTTCTAATGACTTTGCATTTAGAAATATGACTGCAGTAACATAAACGGTGAATCATATATAATTCAAAGTCTAAAGAAAATTGTATCCAAAGACATGAGACCTCGCAATTAAAAAACAAATCAGTTACACATCTATGTGAACTGGTGCAATAATTTCCAAAG
Source organism: Panulirus ornatus (assembly GCF_036320965.1). Classification (NCBI taxonomy): domain Eukaryota; kingdom Metazoa; phylum Arthropoda; class Malacostraca; order Decapoda; family Palinuridae; genus Panulirus; species Panulirus ornatus. The sequence goes on along the minus strand of NC_092272.1, from coordinate 5,435,962 downwards.
AGGATAAAAATATCAAAGTATCCAATGAAGTGTGTTGGTGTGTTGCATAACAGAAACATGAGTCTAATTCTTTAGAACTGAAATTAAAAATGACTGTCACATATAATCATTTCCTAATACCATATATACACCTATCATCATACCATGTAAAAGCTGTATATTACCAGCTGATTATATCAAAAAGTTCAGATGAGGTTAGAGTTGAAACTATTTTATTTATTTACTTATATATATATATTATTATTATTTTATTATTTTGCTTTGTCGCTGTCTCCCGCGTTTGCGAGGTAGCGCAAGGAAACAGACGAAAGAAATGGCCCAACCCACCCCCATACACATGTATATACACACACGTCCCCACATGCAAATATACATGCCTATACATCTCAATGTACACATATATATTACACACACAGACACATACATATATACCCATGCACACAATTCACACTGTCTGCCTTTATTCATTCCCATTGCCACCTCGCCACACATGGAATACCATCCCCCTCCCCCCTCATGTGTGCGGGGTAGCGCTAGGAAAAGACAACAAAGGCCTCATTCGTTCACACTCAGTCCCTAGCTGTCATGCAATAATGCCCGAAACCACAGCTCCCTTTCCACATCCAGGCCCCACACAGCTTTCCATGGTTTACCCCAGACGTTTCACATGCCCTGATTCAATCCACTGACAGCCCGTCAAGCCTGGTATACCACATTGATCCAATTCACTCTATTCCTTGCCCGCCTTTCACCCTCCTGCATGTTCAGGCCCCGATCACTCAAAATCTTTTTCACCCCATCTTTCCACCTCCAATTTGGTCTCCCACTTCTCCTTGTTCCCTCCATCTCCGACACACACACACACACACACACACACACACACACACACACACACACATATATATATATATATATATATATATATATATATATATATATATATATATATATATATATATTTATTCATTTATTTTGCTTTGTCGCTGTCTCCCGCGTTTGCGAGGTAGCGCAAGGAAACAGATGAAAGAAATGGCCCAACCCACCCCCATACACAATGTATATACATACACGTCCACACACGCAAATATACATACCTATACATCTCAATGTACACATATATATATACACACAGACACATACATATATACCCATGCACACAATTCACACTGTCTGCCTTTATTCATTCCCATCGCCACCTCGCCACACATGGAATATATATATATATATATATATATATATTTTTTTTTAAACTATTCGCCATTTCCCGCGTTAGCGAGGTAGCGTTAAGAACAGAGGACTGGGCCTCTGAGGGAATATCCTCACCTGGCCCCCTTCTCTGTTCCTTCTTTTGGAAAATTAAAAAAAAAACAAGAGGGGAGGATTTCCAGCCCCCCCGCTCCCTCCCCTTTTAGTTGCATTCTACGACACGCAGGGAATACGAGGGAAGTATTCTTTCTCCCCTATCCCCAGTTTTTATCGAGGATGTAAGGCATGTGTACGTGTAGGAAGAGAGGAGAGTGATTGGTTCTCGGTGAATGTAGGTTTGCGGCAGGGGTGTGTGATGTCTCCATGGTTGTTTAATTTGTTTATGGATGGGGTTGTTAGGGAGGTAAATGCAAAAGTTTTGGAAAGAGGGGCAAGTATGAAGTCTGTTGGGGATGAGAGAGCTTGGGAAGTGAGTCAGTTGTTGTTCGCTGATGATACAGCGCTGGTGGCTGATTCATGTGAGAAACTGCAGAAGTTGGTGACTGAGTTTGGTAAAGTGTGTGGAAGAAGAAAGTTAAGAGTAAATGTGAATAAGAGCAAGGTTATTAGGTACAGTAGGGTTGAGGGTCAAGTCAATTGGGAGGTGAGTTTGAATGGAGAAAAACTGGAGGAAGTGAAGTGTTTTAGATATCTGGGAGTGGATCTGGCAGCGGATGGAACCATGGAAGCGGAAGTGGATCATAGGGTGGGGGAGGGGGCGAAAATTCTGGGGGCCTTGAAGAATGTGTGGAAGTCGAGAACATTATCTCGGAAAGCAAAAATGGGTATGTTTGAAGGAATAGTGGTTCCAACAATGTTGTATGGTTGCGAGGCGTGGGCTATGGATAGAGTTGTGCGCAGGAGGATGGATGTGCTGGAAATGAGATGTTTGAGGACAATGTGTGGTGTGAGGTGGTTTGATCGAGTAAGTAATAATAGGGTAAGAGAGATGTGTGGTAATAAAAAGAGTGTGGTTGAGAGAGCAGAAGAGGGTGTTTTGAAATGGTTTGGTCACATCGAGAGAATGAGTGAGGAAAGATTGATCGAGAGAATATATGTGTCAGAGGTGGAGGGAACGAGGAGAAGTGGGAGACCAAATTGGAGGTGGAAAGATAGAATGAAAAAGATTCTGAGTGATCGGGGCCTGAACATGCAGGAGGGTGAAATGCGTGCAAGGAATAGAGTGAATTGGAACGATGTGGTATGCCGGGGTCGACGTGCTGTCAATGGATTGAACCAGGGCAAGTGAAGCATCTAGGGTAAACCATGGAAAGTTCTGTGGGGCCTGGATGTGGAAAGGGAGCTGTGGTTTTAGTGCATTATTACATGACAGCTAGAGACTGAGTGTGAACAAATGTGGCCTTTGTTGTCTTTTCCTAGCGCTACCTTGCGCACATAAGGGGGGAAGGGATTGTTATTTCATGTGTAGCGGGGTGGCGATGGGAATGAATAAAGGCAGACAGTATGAAATATGTACATGTGTATATATGTATATGTCTGTGTGTGTATATATATGTATACATTGAGACGTATAGGTATGTATATTTGCGTGTGTGGAAGTGTATGTATATACATGTGTATGTAGGTGGGTTGGGCCATTCTTTTGTCTGTTTCCTTGCACTACCTCGCTAACGTGGGAGACAGCAACAAAGCAAAATAAAAAATAAATATATAATATATATATATGTGTGTGTGTGTGTGTGTGTGTGTGTATGTAAAAAGTACAAAAGTAGCAAGTGTACCTAAGATGCAGGTAAAACCACAAGGAAATGGAAAATATGAAGTGTCAGGAAATTTCATACAATTAAATTGTCAAAACTGAGCACAGAAAGAAAGAACCAAAATATGTTATAATATAATATAATATAATATAATGAAATATAATATAACACCATGGCTGCTGCTGCTGGCTGTGGTAGGCAAATGAATCAAAAGACAGGTGAAGGGATAAACGCACAGGTCACGCTCAACGACCTCACCTCTCATTACAAAATCAGGTTCCTTTATGTTCTGGTAAACACATTTGCATTTTTTTCACTAATGAAGTTATCTAATGTATATAAACCAACTTTTTGATTCATAGTGATATCTCCACTATGTTTGATAAGAAACAGTTCAACAATATTTCTATCAGTTATTGACTCATTGTTTGTGATAACCTTAGCATTGCATCATCAAACTAACTGGAGCTTTTGTACTGCTTGTACTGTTTTTTTTTATCATATGATATTGTCTGACATATTGCAAGTAGAACTGAAATACCTCTACTAACCTCCACTCTTTTTCTTCCCCTCATTCTTTCTTTTTTACCATAATTTTTCCCTTTGTGTCCTTCTCCCTATCTCTGTCATCTCAGTCTATCTCTTTCCCTCACTTTGTCACCTCTTTCCCCCAGTTTATCTAATGCAACCCATCTTTGTTACTCTTTCTCTGTGTCTTTTCTTCTTCTTTGTATCCATCTTGCCATTTCACCCTCTCCTTTCTTTTTACTTTCCCTTCTCCCCTAGTTTACCTCTTTACCTTCATTTCTCCCTATCTGTCTCCATTTCATTATTCACCCTCAGCCAGTCCTCTAAAACTGTATGCCATCTCCTCCCTTTCTATGTTTTTCGTCTGACTGTGAATTCATTTTCCTAGCACCACCCTCATGAATGAGCAATGAGGCCTCACCTTCATAAAGTCGTCCCCAACCAGTGACATAACCAGTGTCGTTGAGGAAGTTGTAATCATCTTGAGGAACACAGATGGGAATGATATTAGGCTGAAAGGTGACTGGCTCATAAAACCTGCAACAAGAAATGAAAATCTAAATCTATCAATCAGTAAGTGAAAATATCTTATTCATAAATTTAACCACCATTTAAAAATCTATCTGTTTTTCAGTCAATCTATCTACCCTAATTCTGTTGGACCTCAAAGACTTATTTTTGAATTTATTTATTTCATTTTACTTTGTCGCTGTCTCCTGCGTTAGCGAGGTAGCGCAAGGAGACAGACAAAAGAATGGCCCAACCCACCCACATACACATGTATATACATACACATCCACACACGCAAATATACATGTCTATACATCTCAACGTATACATATATTCTTTTCTTTTTTTTTATACTTTGTCGCTGTCTCCCGCGTTTGCGAGGTAGCACAAGGAAACAGACGAAAGAAATGGCCCAACCCCCCCATACACATGTATATACATACGTCCACACACGCAAATATACATACCTACACAGCATTCCATGGCTTACCCCAGACGCTTCACATGCCTTGATTCAATCCACTGACAGCACGTCAACCCCGGTATACCACATCGCTCCAATTCACTCTATTCCTTGCCCTCCTTTCACCCTCCTGCATGTTCAGGCCCCGATCACACAAAATCTTTTTCACTCCATCTTTCCACCTCCAATTTGGTCTCCCTCTTCTCCTTGTTCCCTCCACCTCCGACACATATATCCTCTTGGTCAATCTTTCCTCACTCATCCTCTCCATGTGCCCAAACCACTTCAAAACACCCTCTTCTGCTCTCTCAACCACGCTCTTTTTATTTCCACACATCTCTCTTACCCTTACGTTACTCACTCGATCAAACCACCTCACACCACACATTGTCCTCAAACATCTCATTTCCAACACATCCATCCTCCTGCGCACAACTCTATCCATAGCCCACGCCTCGCAACCATACAACATTGTTGGAACCACTATTCCTTCAAACATACCCATTTTTGCTTTCCGAGATAATGTTCTCGACTTCCACACATTCTTCAAGGCCCCCAGAATTTTCGCCCCCTCCCCCACCCTATGATCCACTTCCGCTTCCATGGTTCCATCCGCTGCCAGATCCACTCCCAGATATCTAAAACACTTCACTTCCTCCAGTTTTTCTCCATTCAAACTCACCTCCCAATTGACTTGACCCTCAACCCTACTGTACCTAATAACCTTGCTCTTATTCACATTTACTTTTAACTTTCTTCTTCCACACACTTTACCAAACTCAGTCACCAGCTTCTGCAGTTTCTCACATGAATCAGCCACCAGCGCTGTATCATCAGCGAACAACAACTGACTCATTTCCCAAGCTCTCTCATCCCCAACAGACTTCATACTTGCCCCTCTTTCCAAAACTCTTGCATTTACCTCCCTAACCACCCCATCCATAAACAAATTAAACAACCATATATATATATATATATATATATATACACACACACAGACATATACATATATACACATGTACATAATTCATACTGTCTGCCTTTATCAATTCCCATCGCCACCCCACCACACATGAAATAACAATCCCCTCCCCTGCACGTGCACGAGGTAGCGCTAGAAAAAGACAACAAAGGCCACATTTGTTCACACTCAGTCTCTAGCTGTTATGTATAATGCACCGAGACCACAGCTCCCTTTCCACATCCAGGCCCCAGAGAACTTTCCATGAAATCAATTCTTTCTTTTCCATTTGAGCATACTGTTGTCTACTTCTTTCCTATAACACCTTTCTTCCTCATGTACAACTTTATCATAGAGCATCTACAGTTACTAATTCCTTCTGTAACTTACTGCACCACTACTTTCCTGAAGCTTTCCATTTCTTCCAAAGATGACAGAACATACCTTAGGAGCGCCAAGTCGAACTCAAAGGTACGAGCATTAAACTTTGGGTGGGTGGCAATTATCTGGACCTTCCTCTCTGCAAAGGGGTAGGGCTCATCTGATCGCTCCAGGTCAAACTCTCCCATTCTTAGTAAGAGCTCATCTGGTTGAATGCTGCAGGAGAGTTACATAGAGTAAATCTGGTGATGAGGAGTGCATTACATTTAAAAAGAAGCAGTGGAGGAGACAGGGAAAATTTGTTTGTCAATAAAAGAGGCTGTGTACTGGGATGGGCAAATTTAGTTTGGGAAGAGATAAATAATATCACAAAAAAAAACTGTAGGATACAAGAGCCTAAGTTGGTCACTAAAAAGTGTAAACCATGTTAGAAAGGGACAAGGAAATGCTAGATAAGTCAGATTGTTACTGAAGAAGTAATCTGCTTTGTAAAGACACTGGTAGGGTGAGTTAATTGTTTGGGATATCAGTGCTAACATATGACTATAAGGCAGGAAAATTCAGCTAACCACTGAAAAACAAGACATAAGTTACCTATGTTTAGGAGCAGGTTACTTTGAATATCAAGATACAATGATGTACTTAAATGGGCAGGATTACTTTGTTCCTGAGGAGTTAAATCTCATCATAACAAACCATAAGATGTCACTAAAGAATTAAATCTCATCACAAGAGACTGGAAGTGGGGAAGGCTTACTTGATATATTGTTGAAAAGCTAAGCTACACTGCAAGACACTTAAGGATGGAGCAAAATGCTTTACTATCTCATGAATGACCTGAGTCTAATAGTAAGGGACTAGAGGAAGGAGTATGCTTGGTCAGCTTTGCCCTAGTATGGATGAAGATAACAAGATAGTTAAGTTCACATAAAAAGAATGCTGTTATAAGACATCAGGAAAATGAATGAATGCAGATAATGCATATTCACAAATGAACTGATCATGTGTCACTTACTTCTCAACGCAATGAGCTGCAGTGATGGCCCAGTTCTCATTCAGCAGTGCTGCACCACACTTGTGGAGGAAGGTCACCACCCTCCACTGTCTTAATGAAACCTATATGGGAAACAGATATTGGAGGAGTAAGAAGTCAAGAAAGGCAGATGAGGAAGATACAGGTATAAGCATGCATAGCTGATACACCAACCAGTAGTTAACAAAATTGACATGGTAAAACAATTAGAATTTAAGAGAAACAACAGAAATGATTGTTGATATCTCGTGGTGAATGGAAAGATGCTGTCAAAGTTTGCTGATATAAATTTGTAAATATCAGATGTTGAGAAGGACAGACATTATCCAATTTGGCTACTAATATCTGGAAGTAAGGGAAGCTATTTTCAGAAACAAAATATAATCAAGGAAAATCTCTAGAAAGAATCCAGATATCAAGACCTGTGCCAAAAGCATCTGGTGAAAAAAGAGACACAAAAATCAAGGTAGCGGAATAAAAGACTATCTATCTATCTATGTTTATCTATGTCTATCTGTCTGTCTATCTTATAAAAGGCTATCTATCTATCTTTGTTTATCTATGTTTATCTGTCTGTCTATCTTTATTTCTATCTATCATTTTGTCTGTTAACTTCTAACCCATTTACAATCTATGCACAATAAGTCAGATTTTGTACTGTATTTTCTTTAATACAGTACACTTCCAAAATCCAGAAAAACAAAACAAATCTGACAATGTCCAGGTCTCAAGCATATTTTTTTGTCGTTGTACAGTTATTTTTGTAAATTCTCCACTTACCCCATCCATTCTGTGTGGCATGAAAGGTTAAAATGGATTTAAACCCTATTTTCTTATGAAAATTATTTCACCACATAAAATGAAAATCAAAAGTGAGAGATGATAAGCACAATACAAATGGAAAAAGTAATTATATACCTCTATCACAATATGAATGGTAAAAATGTTATGAGATACCTTGAATATTGATATACATTTTGTTATGATGATACAGAGTAAAACAAAAGGAGTATCAGTGAAGTATGAAGATCATGACACAGAAATAGCATGCTGTTTTTAGACAAGTACCATGTCAAATGGCCTTAAATGTTGTCTAAACTACCATTAAGGTTTTGTTTTGAAGACAAATGAAAATAATTTATATATGACAAAAAAAAGTACTTATGTAAGACCCTCAGCAATGAGCTATCTTTTGAGACTATGAATCTTCAATCAACTTCAAAGTTTAATAAGATAAGATGATTTCAAGACATGGCCAGAGAAGAGGATCCAAGGACAAAATCTTAACACAAAGTATATCAAATCAAGGAACCTAGTGTGGAGAAATGAAGGTGAGAAACTCACGAGAATCTTTAGCAAAAAGATTGTTGAAATTCACCAAGCAAAAATAGTGTGATGAAGGGATGAGTGACAACATATAGCCATAAAGACTGTTGAGCCAAACCTGATTAGAAGATTCCAAAGTTATGGTGGCTGGAAAAATTTTCAGCACAGTGTACTCAGTAATTTACCTGCCAAGGCCATTCACCAAAGCTAGCATGGTTGCCTCCAACAATTCTGCGGGTCGGGTACACAGGAATACCACAAACTAGTAAGAGAAAAAACAATTGTTAAATGTTGTCTCAACAGCAGTTTCATTTTCAATATTTATGTCAATCATGATCTACAAACATCTATATAAACCTGTTAGAAATGTTTATATCTACATCTGCAATATTCATTAATCTAATTTCTTGCAGGTTTTGTCTTATAAGATGGAGTAACAAGTGTAACAATGGTACTATCCTAAACCATCAGACTGTTTACCATGGGCAACCATAAGCAGTGAGGGGAGACATTATTATGGATCAATTCAAATTCGTCACTTATTTCATCTAAGCACTTTATTTGCGCTTGTGTTTAGCAATTTTCTTTCATATATGTTTGTCATTTCTCATCTTAATGATGCACCACCAGGAACAAACAAATGACTTCATCTCCTCACATGCTCTCTCCTGCAGTCATATATAATGCACTAAAAGTCAGAGACCACCACCTAAACTCCATAAATCATTCCATGGTTTGCTTGACCACTTCATATGCCCTTGTTCAGCCGACTGACAGCATGTTGCCCCCGGAATACCACATCGCTCCATTTCATTCTATTCCATGAATGCTTCTCACTTTCTTGAATATTCACCCCCATGACACTCAAAGGTTTTCATTTCATCCTTCCATCTCTTTCTCAATCTCCTTGAATCCCTTTCTCCATCAACTTTTGACATGTAGTTCCTTTTAGTCTACTCATCCTGGTCAGCTCTCTCTAGCAAATTTTTGAGTAGTGCCTCATGAGCATGTTTATGTGTTCTCCAATAGAGGGGATGTCAGAAGTGGGTAAGAAGTACTTCATGAGTGGGGGCTGTGTTGATGTGGTAGGTGGGGATCGTTTTTGACATGCAAAAGAGATGGATGCTATGGGTCTTGTGTTCAGAGTGATGAAGAAAGTGTGCTAGTCTGCATTATGCCTTTCAATAACTAGGTTAATGAAAATATTTTTGTAGAGCTTTGATTTGTGTGACTTCTATCTATGATGTGTGGTCATGTTTGAGCTGGTTTCTTTGGGTGATGTGGGAAGAAGTTTGTTTTATGTTTCTTTCCATGTCCTTGAAGTATGTGCTTTTTGCTGGCTTGATTGGAAACAATGTAGTGTCAGACTGCATGATATAGGGATTGGAAATCACCTATACTGAAGTTTTTGAGCTTTGATTCCATGTACCTGTGGATGCTGGGCAGTCTGCTTTCCTATAGCATGTATGATTTCAATGCCCATCATCCAACTTGGCTCAGCACTCACATCCAAGATGACCAAGCTAAACTAATTATAAACCAATTGCCTAATTTCAATACCCTCAACCTACACACCATCCAACCAGACTCCCAACCCACCACGTCCACCAGCCAACCTCACCAGACATTACCTTTTGCACTCCAGCACTGCAGATAGGGACCACTTGGAGTATGCTGCACATACTGTCCTCTGGGCTATAGATAGGGTTGTTTGGAGAAAGGTGGATGTTTTGGAAATGAGATGTTTGAGGACAGTATGTGGTGTGAGGTGGTTTGATCGAGTAAATAATGAAAGGGTAAGAGAGAGGGCGTATTGAAATGGTTTGGTAACATGGAGATTTTGAGTGAGGAAAGATTGACAAAGAGGATATATGTGTCAGAAATGGAGGGAATGAGAAGTGGGAAACCAATTTGGAGGTGGAATGATGGAGTGAAAAAAGATTTTGAGCAACTGGGGCCTGAACATGCAGGAGGGTGAAAGGCGTGCAAGGACTAGAGTGAATTGGAACGATGTGGTATACCAGGGTTGATGTGCTGTCAGTGGATTGAACCAGGGCATGTGAAGCATCTGGGGTAAACCATGGAAAGTTTTGTGGGGCCTGGATGTGGAAAGGGAGCTGTGGTTTCGGTGCATTATCCATGACAGCTAGAGACTGAGTATGAACGAATGTGGCCTTTGTTGTCTTTTCCTAGCACTACCTCATGCGTGTGTGGGGGCAGGGAGTTGTCATTTCGTGTGTGGCGGGGTGGTGACAGGAATGAATAAAGGCAGCAAGTATGAATTATATACATGTGTATATATATGTATATGTCTGTGTATGTATATATTATTACATGATAACTAGAGACTGAGTGTGAACGAATGTGGCCTTTGTTGTCTCTTCCTAGTGCTACCTCGCACACATGAGGGGGGAGGGGTTTTTTATTTCATGTGTGGTGGGGTGGCGATGGGAATGAATAAAGGCAGACTATGAATTAAGTACATGTGTATATATGTATATGTCTGTGTGTGTATGTATATGTATACGTTGAGATGTATAGGTATGTATATTTGCGTGTATGGACGTGTATGTATCTACATTTGTATGTGGGTGGGTTGGGCCATTCTTTCGTCTGTTTCCTTGTGCTACCTCGCTAATGCGGGAGACAGCGACAAAGCAAATAAATAAATATGTATATATACATAAACACCCATACACGCAAATATACATAACATATACACATATACATACACATACACAGACATATACATATATATACATGTACATATTCATACTAGCTTGCCTTCATCCATTCCTGGCACTACCCTGCCCAACAGGAAATAGCATTACTACCCCCTGCTTCAATGTATATATTCATCTATATCTACCCCAGGCCCAATTTCTGAGAGAGTCCAGGTGTTGCCCAGAATCTCTTTTCAGAGGCTCCTACAGCCCAAGGCAAACAGATTTTATTACAGATACACAAATTTAGCTACCACTTTCAGGAAAATGTATTCATGTGCTTTAGACTTCATCTAATTATAAATTAAAAGCCATAATACTATTGGTATGTTAAAGATCAATAATAATAAATTCTTAAACTTGCCACCTTGTTAGCAAAGCTGTAGTTTAATACAACTCTATCCACTCACACTCATAGATGGTGGTATTCTGTGAAGCAGTAAATCTACAATCAAAAACACAGTTTTTCAAAAATTTCTACTTACTGTCACTGTAATGAGAGTTGTTCAATCTCGTCAGAAGTTCATCCTCTAATGTGTCCTCTGAGGAATGAGTTCCCTCAGGTCCACCTGTTGTTTCAAGCATGTCTGTAATGCTGGGTGTTGTACTGCTTGGCTCTTCTGTCACTTCTACAACTGTAGGCTTGGATGTGACTACAGCACTCACTGGAGACTCTGTCATTTGAATAGCTGTTGGTCTGGCAGGTTTCATTGTTGAGCTAATTTCACTGGCAATCTCTGAAGAATCACCTTCAGGAGTTGAGCCTACAGTCACAGGTTGCTCTGTAGTTTCCATTGATGTTTCACTCATTTCAGTCATAAAAGGTCTCGTGGTTGTTTCAATACTTGGCCAGTAAGTAAAGATGGTTGGAGGTTGGCTATGTAAATAGGCAGTAGATGATTCAAAAGTGAGGGTTGTTGTGTCAGGCTCCTGAGTTGTGGCAGAGACTGTTGTGGGTATTTCTGTAAGTTCTTGTATCCCTATAGACTCTGTAGCTAGTGCAGCAATCAGCTCTTCTGTAGGTGTGGATGTGTCTTCAGCACTATCTGTTTCCTCTATCATTTCCAAAGTCACTGGTCTGCTTGTAGTTTCAACAAAGTGAGGTTTGTCAGATGAGATGGCCTCATCGGTCACCTCTGAAGAGTCAACTTTAGTCGTGACTACAATTCCAGGATGCTTTGTTGTTTCCTCAGAGATTTCGGATATTTCTGTCACATAAGGTATTGTGGTACTTTTAATGCTGGGCCAGTGAGTAACAAGTGGACTGTGTCCTGGTAAATAGGTAGTAGACGGATCAGGAGTAAATGTTGTCAAGTCAGGTTCTTGAGATGTGGTGAAGACTGTTGTGAGGGAGTCTGCGGACTCTGGTACACCTGTAGACTCAGTGGCAGGTGCAATGATTGGTGTAGCTGAATCTACGTTGGGGAGAGTAGGCTTTGAAGAAGGAAGAGTAATGTCCCCTTCATGAGTTTTCTCTGCTTCAGGAGATTCAGTAGTGATTCCTGCAGTGTCAAAAAGAGATGAACTATCTTCTGAAATGCTACTCAGAGATGTTACCTCAGTATGTGAGTGTTCAGGGTCAACAGTAACACTTTCTCCAGCTTCAATGAAAGGGTCTTCTCCACTTTCAGTCTCTCCTTGATACTCATCTACTGGTATTTCATTATGGGTCTCCTTTTCACCAAGGGTACCAGGTTGTTCAGTTGTTTCTCCATGCCCTACTGATGTTCCTTCACTGGATGACTTTACCCCTCCTGAAACCTCTTCACCTAAGGGTTGCAATGAAGTAAAAACAGGTTCTGGGCTTTCTGTAAATTCCTGTTCATCAGCTAATGATGACTGGCTACTTGATTCTACCCCAGCAGTGGTTCCCTGTCCTTTAATAGATTCGATTTCATTTATAGAACCTTCTCCAAAATCTCCATCAATGGTTCCTAGTTCATTTATGGTTACATCCTCAGTGGGCTTCACTTCAGGTTCATCAGTAATCTCAGTCTCTTCATTCTGTCCGCTGATGGGTCCTACCCCTGAATAAGTGCCATTACTTTCACTGTGTTCAGGGCTAGGTACCAGTTCACTTGCAGTTTCAACCTCAGTCTGTTCTCCAGTAGATTCTGGGACACCAGTTGTTCCTACCTCTGCAGCCTGTCCATTAATGGATTCCATCTGCCCAGCCATGGATCCCAATTCAGTAGTGGTCTCATTTTCTTCAGTCTGTCCATCAGTGAGTCCCAGTTCACCTGTAGTCCCTTCTGCTTCTGTCTCTCCATCAGTAGGTACATCTGTAACCTCTTCACCGCTCTGCTCTATAGTGGATTCTTGTCCATCTGCAGATCCTTCCTGTTCTGAGGGAGTAGTCAACTTTCCATCATCAGGAGCAATTGCTGTAATGAAATCTTGATACCCATCGCTTACTGAGCCTGTCGTTTGTTCTCCATCTTCTTCACTGCCTGTGAGGTCCTCTGTTGGTTCAGGCTTTGAGTGATTGTCTGACACCAATGACTCCCCTGTAGAGGGTATCTCATTTGTAACCTCATATGGAGGAGGTTTTAACTTGCAGCAAGAGCCAAAGTAAAAGCTGCAAAACAAAGCCAAGGATAAGTGTATTCTAATTTGTATCTGAATTTTCTAGATAATTTCTTAATTATCATATTATACTAAGGAAAATTTTTAGACAAATGACTACATGTTGCATTAAGCCTCTCCATTTTCATGACCACTTTTTGTATGTGACTTTTTCTTTTAATACAAAGGCATTCTAATTCACTGAAAAAGGTTCAGTTTCATGTGACTTCATGGCTACTACAAGAACAAGTCTAATATACTAACCTCAATGAAGTAGTATCAAAGTTATAATATTCAAAGATACCCGCAGATTGAATATTAGACTGCATGAGATGAATATGAAATTATTCAATGAGAGGGAAAATTCAGATGATTGCCCTATACCATGATAAAAGAGAAGCCATCAGCCACTGTGAACCAAACATAAACTTTTTTCAGCACAGACAGCAAAACGTTTTTCAGTGTACTTACAACACAAACTTTTGAATGGGTCTACAGCAAATTTCCCACTTTTGTAACAAACTTGTAGCACATCATAACCCTTTGTAATGAAGTTACAGCATAACAAATTTTTGCAGTGAAATTGAGCACAGCTAATATTTTTGTAATGAATTTACAATACATCATAATGCTTTGTAATGATCTTACAGCACAACACAGCCTTTTAAAATGAACTTAAAGAACAATACAAACTTTTGTCATGAACCTAATTCACTACACAACCTTTTGTAATGAACTTACAGCACATCTCAACCTTGTAATGAACTTATAGAACATCACAACCTTCTGTAATGAATTTACAGCACAATACAAACATTTACATTGAAATCACACATATCAGAACTTTTCGTAAGGCACTCATAGCACAACAAAACCTTTTGTAATAAACCTTTGTAAAAAGTTTACATCAGAACACAAACTTCTGCAAGAGCTTATGGCAAAACACAAACTTTTGAAATGATCTTACATTACCCACCGATGCTGCTGCAAAAAGCTTTGTCACATAATAAGCACAAAAATTATGAAGTTTTATAGTGCTGTAAGTTCACATCAGGAGAAATGATTTCTGACATAGGCTCACAAGGTGGAGGTTTTTCTTGATATTGTCTTGTAATACTGATAAGGTTTGCTGGGTTTTAACTTCACCTAGAGAAGCTATAGTGCTGCAAACCTACATTACTACAGAAAAGTGTCATGCAGTAGATTGAAAACATGATGCATTTTCTACATTTTAAGGTTGCAACACATGAAAAATATGATGAGATTTATGTTCAAAACATTGGAAAGACCTTAGCAAACTTTTTGTACGTGTGTTAATACTGCAAGTGATCAGTTACTTTGGTCAAAGCTGTATTATTTTGAGGATACAGAAAAAATTAAATTACTGTCAAGGACCTTCTCACTTCAACAAGAATTCACTTTACCCAAAAAGGGATCCTAGGGTCATACTTTATAATAATAAAAATAATAATAATAATAATAATAATAATAATAATAATAATAATAATGATAATGATAATAATCTTTCCTACATGTTTGTCCTCTCCCGCATTAGCGAGGTAGTGCTAGGAACAGATGAAAAAATCTGTTGTTAAGATTATCAAAAATTGGGACTATGCTTTCATAAGATTACATCAAGATCAGCATAATAGGGCAATAAAGACAGCTGTTAATAATGAGACTCAGATTAGTACTTTATAGCTTTACGTAATTCTAGTGAGGTGCAAGGAACACTAACTTTCATTTCCCTCTGTAATAGATATTTGTAATGGAAAAAGTTTAAAGTTGAAAAATGCACATTCAAAGCTTCTACAAGGCTCTTACCCATCAACACAAGTACCAAGGTGTGTGCCACCTGTAAATTCACAGTTCCAGGCGAACATGCACACTCCTTTCTCTCCTCCTTTAGACACGCATGGCAGTTGATGTAAATTGCGTCCATATGCTGCAAGAAAATAGCTCATCACTTTATCTGACAGTATGGAAGAGATGGGTCAATTCTTAAATGGGATGAGAAAAACTGCCTTTCAAAGCAAAGTTTAAGTTGAAAGGAATGTGCAGTGCTGAAGTTGGGACAATAAGGACCCATCAGATTTCCCACTGGGAGGGATGAAGAAGCATATCCTCATTTCATTTCTTGGTTAGAAAGTGTATAACTAACTGATCATCGACTGAAGGGAGTTGGGGGGGGTTAACTAGGTCATACACTAGTGGAGTGGGAAAAATAGCCTAACAGGTCACCAGTGGTAGGGGAAGCGGAGAAAGAATACATGTTATCAAGGGAAAGTATATTCTTATATAGGTCATCTGCTCAACTGTAATGAACTTTGTATGAAAAAAATACATTCGTAAAACCCTCTTAACCCTTTCACTGCAGAAGGTTTAAGACCTAGTACCCCTTCCTCTGTGTGTGTGTGTGTGTGTGTGTGTTGCAGGGAGAGGAGGGGGTGTTAAGAGATGAAAATGAAACTTTGTGTGACTATGGGAAGAGTACTTTCCCCCAATTACAAAAATTCATAACTCATCTGAGTGCAGTAATCCAAAAAAACTGTTATGCAGCTGAAGATTTTGGGTGGCAGCAATGCAAGATATAGGTATATGTGTTTTACACATTCAATGGTGTTTTTTTCTCCCATTACACCAGCACAATTGTGTATATATATATATATATATATATATATATATATATATATATATATATATATATTTTTTTTTGCTTTGTCGCTGTCTCCCGCGTTTGTGAGGTAGCGCAAGGAAACAGACGAAAGAAATGGCCCAACCCACCCCCATACACATGTATATTCATACGTCCACACACGCAAATATACATACCCACAGAGCTTTCCATGGTTTACCCCAGACGCTTCACATGCCCTGATTCAATCCACTGACAGCACGTCAACCCCGGTATACCACATCGATCCAATTCACTCTATTCCTTGCCCTCCTTTCACCCTCCTGCATGTTCAGGCCCCGATCACTCAAAATCTTTTTCACTCCATCTTTCCACCTCAATATGGTCTCCCACTTCTCCTCGTTCCCTCCACCTCTGACACATATATCCTCTTGGTCAATCTTTCCTCACTCATTCTCTCCATGTGGCCAAACCATTTCAAAACACCCTCTTCTGCTCTCTCAACCACACTCTTTTTATTTCCACACATCTCTCTTACCCTTACATTACTTACTCGATCAAACCACCTCACACCACACATTGTCCTCAAACATCTCATTTCCAGCACATCCATCCTCCTGCGCACAACTCTATCCATAGCCCATGCCTCGCAACCATACAACATTGTTGGAACCACTATTCCTTCAAACATACCCATTTTTGCTTTCCGAGATAATGTTCTCGACTTCCAAACATTCTTCAAGGCTCCCAGAATTTTCGCCCCCTCCCCCACCCTATGATTCACTTCCGCTTCCATGGTTCCATCCGCTGCCAGATCCACTCCCAGATATCTAAAACACTTTACTTCCTCCAGTTTTTCTCCATTCAGACTCACCTCCCAATTGACTTGACCCTCAACCCTACTGTACCCAATAACCTTGCTCTTATTCACATTTACTCTTAACTTTCTTCTTTCACACACTTTACCAAACTCAGTCACCAGCTTCTGCAGTTTCTCACATGAATCAGCCACCAGCGCTGTATCATCATCGAACAACAACTGACTCACTTCCCAAGCTCTCTCATCCCCAACAGACTTCATACTTGCCCCTCTTTCCAAAACTCTTGCATTCACCTCCCTAACAACCCCATCCATAAACAAATTAAACAACCATAGAGACATCACACACCCCTGCCGCAAACCTACATTCACTGAGAACCAATCACTTTCCTCTCTTCCTACACGTACACATGCCTTACATCCTCGATAAAAACTTTTCACTGCTTCTAACAACTTGCCTCCCACACCATATATTCTTAATACCTTCCACAGAGCATCTCTATCAACTCTATCATATGCCTTCTCCAGATCCATAAATGCTACATACAAATCCATTTGCTTTTCTAAGTATTTCTCACATACATTCTTCAAAGCAAACACCTGATCCACACATCCTCTACCACTTCTGAAACCACACTGCTCTTCCCCAATCTGATGCTCTGTACATGCCTTCACCCTCTCAATCAATACCCTCCCATATAATTTACCAGGAATACTCAATAAACTTATACCTCTGTAATTTGAGCACTCACTCTTATCTTATATATATATTAAGTGAAAGATACTGCCATATATTAAAGGAATGTAACAAACAATTTTAAGGCAATAAATACTTGTATGTCAAAGGCCAACATTCAGCATAAACAATTAGACAAAACATCTCAGAAGGAATTCTATATGCTGGATCCATGTTTTCCAGCTCCAGTAAGTGAGTAAAAAATATTAGAGACCTTACATTTACCAGCTGCAGTGAATGGAACATTCATTGATACAAGTTGTACTGTTCATTACTGACAGATATAGATATCTTTTCATAAGTCTCTCCTCGACTTATTTATCACAACAAGTTACGGAGGGTCAGATCACAATAGAAGGAACTTATAAAATGAAATCACAGAGGTGCTAAGGAAGTGTGTAACTTGTAAGTAAAATCAA
The DNA here is from genome assembly GCF_036320965.1 of Panulirus ornatus. Lineage (NCBI taxonomy): Eukaryota > Metazoa > Arthropoda > Malacostraca > Decapoda > Palinuridae > Panulirus > Panulirus ornatus. The sequence continues at coordinate 5,417,896 of NC_092272.1, read as the reverse complement.
AGTGAGCATGAAAGATGTTATTAATTCAACAGTCAAATAACAAACCTTAAACTATAAACCTTCATCATCATCATGCACACTCGTGATCTGACCACTGCAGCAACGAGACCTGACCACCCCTGGACCAGTCTCCAACTCAGCTTTAGTCATCTGCTCCCTGCTCTGTGCATAGGATTTCCTTATTCTCTGCTCGATTTTTACCAAACAACAGTCTAATTAGACACATCTGAGGAAGCAAGGATAGGGTTGATAAGCAGACTCTACCATGGCTGGCGGATCTCCTGTTCGAACCACATTAGATGCTGGGGTTTTTTGCCATTCCTGGTCATGTGGATTTATCAGACTCTCCATCTTTCTAACTTTTTCCCCTTTTGCTGTCATGAAGGGGGATACAGATCCTACGGCGAGAGTACGGTATGCATTTGCTCCAGACATGCCTCTGATTCTGTGCATCCACTTGGAGTGTGTCTGTGTGTGCACGTCAGGGGGTTGCAACAGCCTACCGAGTCACTGTGGGGTCCCGTGATCATGCAGGAGTACTCACACTTGAGGATCGCAGGAGAAAGGTTTTGTTAGGGGAAGACCTTCATAAATCTCCCAAAGTTTGGATTTTCCCACAATGTACAGAGAGCTCATGCTCTCCAAAAGATGACCTCCCCACATTCATCATTCCAGGACGACCTCCCCACATTCATCATTCCAGGACGTACCCCAAGTCACACCGCTCTGGGGACGACGATGACCTATTCCAAACATGAAAATGGAGGAGCTCGTTGACTGCACGACGACCTGAGGAGGAGGAGGATCACTAGCAACAACGCTGAAGTCACCAACAACATCAACGAGGAGGAAGAAGGGTTCTGGACGACTCAAACCAACAAGAGGCTCAAACCACCATTACCAGCACTACCGTATCACCCCTTCCCAAGTTCGGGATTGGGACTACGACATAAAAGACCACCTACGCTGCCATCACTCACATCAAGAAAGAAAATCGTCAAGCAAGATCTACAGGACGACCAAACCTGAATGGGTTGATGACCATCCACCCCAAGGACCCACACTCGGCTACATCCCCGACAAGTCGGCAACAACACGCCATGTCCGATTAACTCAGAACCGTCACCAAGCACCATTATCCTGACGACCTGGGGAAAATATGAAGTGTAGCCCTTTGTCCCAGAGCACTTTATATGTTACCGGTGCCAGCATTTCAGTCACCACCAGGCCAGGTGCTCATACCATGAGGTCTGCACTGTCTGTGCAATGAAGCACAAGGCAGATTCGTGCCTGGAGAAGCTGAGGAAGGGTGGGAAGATTATGCCTAAATACCCAAACTGGTCGGAAGGGGGGGGGGGGGGGACTATGATTGGAGTCCCGCCTGCACCGAGCAAACCAAGAGGGTTCAGATAAGTTGAGCCACACCACCTTTCGCCACCAAACAAGCCACCATCACGTAATGCCAACCAGCTTCTTCAGGCACCTCTCCTGTTAAAACCCAAGCTTGAATTCCATTCTGCCTATCTGGAACTACACTCTCTAGGCCCAAGACGAATTATGCTTTCCTGTCTGTGCTCTGGACACCAATTAGCCTTTTGACTGTACAAATGGAGTTTCAACACATCACAGGTCCCCTTTTTGTATACGAAGGAACTTCCATACTGAAGACTTGCTCCTCAACCACCCTACAATCACCTTGGGAAGACAAAGACCACATCACCATACTTCTTGATCTGTTGTCCCTGCTGGTGGACGTGGCAGGAAGCCTATAAAAGGGGGAGCAGGAGTCGAATAAGTTCTTCAGCTTTGTGGCTGCCTGCCAGGAAGCAGCAGTCACCGCATCCTTTTCAGCACAGGATAAAGAGATCAAGATCTAACTGGTGGATCCCTGCAGTAGCTTATTAACATGTCAATCTTCCTTTCATCTCATATAACTGTTCATAACGCAATTTTTTCTCATTTATAAACTTAGTGCTAGTTATTTAAAGATTCTTTAATTGTTGGGCGAATGGTGTTTCTGAGGTCTTTGATTCGAAATAATATTTGAATCTAATGGCCTCTGATGGCGCTAAAGGAGGCTTTAAATCAAACCTATGTTTTGCCTCTTGTTTCTGGATGCCCCCACGCCACTCTAATGGCCTTTGGTGACGCCAAAGGGGCTTTAAAGTCAAAATTCTTAATTCGGGATCGGCAGAGAATGATATACTTGAAGGATATGAACAGAAAAACTCCCACGCATGGACTGCCAACCAACCAATACCTTCTTTGGGCATTTTCCTTGGGAGAACTAGCCAATTAGCGTCTCCCATATACAGAGAGCCTCGCTTGGGATCTTACGTAGCGATAACTAACCGATCAACAGATCCCACACAGACATACGACTAGCCAGCCATACAGTGCCTTGTTTACACTCAAGTGTAGACCAACACTTTCATCTACAGGAGTCTGAGATTCTCGCTTTTGATCCAGTTCAAGCAAAAACGGGATGGGTCCGGCATGCTTGATTTTATATCTTTAGTTAATATTCAGAGTTTAATTTCATGCAACAAGACGTTTTATCTGCGCACAAAACAAACTGCAGTATAGAAAGCACTTTCGGTTGATGAACGCTTCAGATTGAGTCACTATGTAAGTTTCTGATATGTCTTATTTCTATTTTTGGGAAAAAATTCAAGAACCATCTAAAACAACTTTTTGACATATATCCTACTTTTGACGCTGAATGAGCGACTATTTCTATATCTACGTTGTTTTTTTTACGTGACATTATATCCATCAAAGGTGCTCGCTACTCCAGCTTGTCTGGTGCACATAATTAGATAAGGTGTTACCTATTACATACTTATTATGTCGTAAGGTTATACGGAGGATGACGAGGGGAGGTAACTAGGCTACTTGAGGCGAGCAGGCATCTTAGTGCAGACTATAGCTGGGGGAGGAAATATGAAAGGGAGGATCCTACCATGGCGTGAGCTACCTCTCAAATAGAGGAATGGGTGGGAGGCGACCAGGGTGAGCGTGGCCAGACTGCAGCATAACGTCAGTGTGAAGGATGACCAGCTCGACCAACACATGGCGGCTGGTGGGGGGGCCGGGTTTGCGGGCGCGGGTCTACGGTGCCTGTGGAGACAAAATAGTGGAATTAGTCGCTGAAAAGATAACTGCTGGAACATAGTTTAATGACGTAAAGTAAAGCAAAAGAAGACATACATAGTTTTGTAATTCCCGAACCAGCCCAGTAGACGTGGCTAGCTTCCTGAGCGCTGAGAGGGCCTCAAAGAGACGGAATGGATTCACTTTCTATGTACACACCACCATATCCATGACCCAGAAGAGTGACACAATGGGCCAGGGACACTGTGCATTACACCTGTCTCTTCCGTATATCATTCACTAAATATCAAATTACTGTGGACTGACCTTTGTTCATATTCGGCATTCACAGCCTAAGGCTTCGACAATTGTATAAGATTTTATAAGTCTCTTTAGTTATAGTTCTTCATTCATTGAAAACGATTATTTGTTAATTTAGAGAAAACGAATAATAATACAGATTTTAAGGGTAATATCTATATCTTAAGAATAAGAACAATAATATGCTCCGTCTTCTCACAGTCAATAAAACCTCCCAACCTGACCATCATTTCTCCCCATACGACCATTAACTTCCCCATGTGACCTGCCCAACCTCGTTATAATGAAAACTCTCCCCATACCAAGGACGTCAGAGTCAATTACCTTGTCATTAGGCTATTCACCAGTGTTTGTTCGAGATGTAAGACAAGGTTATAGAGAGGCATCCCCAAGCCTTCCAGCCTTATGAAGGTGTATATATATATATATATATATATATATATATATATATATATATATATATATATATATATATATATATATATATCCCTGGGGATAGGGGAGAAAGAATACTTCCCACGTATTCCCTGCGTGTCGTAGAAGGCGACTAAAAGAGGAGGGAGCGGGGCCTGGAAATCCTCCCCTCTTGTTTTTAATTTTCCAAAAGAGGGAACAGAGAAGGGGGCCAAGCGAGGATTTCCCTCAAAGGCTCAGTCCTCTGTTCTTAACGTTACCTCGCTAACGCAGGAGATGGCGAATAGTATTAAAAAGAATATATATATATGTGTGTGTGTGTGTGTGTGTGTGTGTGTGTGTGTGTGTGTGTGTGTGTGTGTGTGTGTAAACAGGGAAGAGTTTCTAAGTTTTATTCCTATCAGATTCGGGCATGCGCTGCAGAAGCCTTCATCAGGGAAACTGAGTAAGATACACAGACACAAGTGTTTATATATCCCCCGCAAGAAAGTGCTACACCGTCGGACGCTGTTCCGTGTTCCCTTATCCTCTATGTATCATGTTCCACGTTCCTCTGCCGTGTTCCCCTGCTTCCTGTGGAACACAGCGTTCACCATGAGGAAAACAGGCATGGAAATTTAGGGAGGGCGGGGGAATTTAACTGAACACTCTCGTTGTAAACAAGTGACGCGAGGTCAATCCTGGGTCATTAGGGTTAGAGTTACAGGAAACACAAGCCATCAAAGGTCACTAGGGGGCCTAGTCACCTGACCTTACCACTTGTCACCAGGGGGTTAACATATACCTCTAGGTGCTTAATATTTGTTACCCAGGTTAACACAGGTCACTAGGGGTCAACACTAATCAAGGGTCAACGTAAGACACTAAGGATCAACACAAGACATAAGGGCGCAACACTAGTCATAAGAGGTCAATAAAATGTCATCAGGGGTCAATAGTAGTCAACAAGGGGTCAACAATGATCAATAAGGGGTCAACACTCCTCACCAGGGGTTAACCAACTCGAAAGAAACGAACCCAATGAGCGAATCATCTCAAGAACGAACACCATCAACGAAGGTTGTTAATAATATTAACGAGAAACGTCAGCAACGAGCGAAAAAAAAAAAAATCACCAGAAGTCAAAAAAGTTCAACTGGTTCCAGCGCAGGTCCCCAAGGCCAACTTGTGGCTACGTGGAGGGGGAAACAGACGACCATTTCTCTCTCAGCACAAGTACCAAACACAGTAGTTTTCCCACGAGTTCTGTACAGGCACAAGAGGTCATCACAAATTACGTTCACAAGGGGTCAACAGATGTCACAAAAGGCCTCAGTACAGGTGGGCAGATGTCCCTCCAAATTGTAATCAAAATTGAAGATGTTATATACACGATTATTCATATCCATTGTCTTCGTGTGTACCAAGCAGAACTGAAGACTGTTTCTACCGTCATTATATCTAGGATGAACACCTCGCCACGCATTAGTCAAGCTCTCCAAATACAGATGAAGGCAATCTAATATTCCCAGTACACCCAAGCATTAGCATCAAGCTAAGGTCTTTGTTTCCCCTGGGGATAAAAAAAATATATCCCTTCCAGGTTATTACACTGAGAATATTGCCAGACGCTGCCATAAATCTCTAAGGATTTGTGGCCATTTCTTCCTGCTTCATGTGGTAACTGCTCATTTACTGGCCTATGAATTATATACGAGAGTAAATGGATTTCTTATGAAGACATATACAAGCACGTGGATCAAAACCAAATAAGTATAATTCAAACTCTCAAAAAAGACTTAATATGCTAGCTGGTAACCGAACCTCACCCTGTGGTATAAACACAGGATAAACTCAAATCAACATTCACGTTACATAAGACAACCAGACTTGAGTAATATACTTTCAAAAAATTTCCAACGTCTTCCATTACAATTATCTCGACATATGGTTTCGAAAAGTGTACTTGTGAAGGTTTTTCAAAATAGAGTTGTGGTCGAGTGCATTCAGAGAAGCCGAGGCGACTGCACATGACATTGCCAGCGACCTTGTCTGGGCACAACATTCCACTCAGGAATTTCGACTGTAAATGATTCCATCTCCTTAACTGCATAGTTATTCTCATATATCTAAGATGTATATATACATCCCTTCATCATCACCTCAAAATACGTATTCAACATGAGTGTTTCATCGTGGATTTCACAAAAGCAATCACAATGATATTTGTCCAGTCATCCACGGATTATGAAATGGTACGAGGCAAAAAAAAAAAGTCTTATTTCTATGTTGCATTTGTGCAAAATACGACGAGTCAATCATTTCTTTTCTTCAACTGGTAATTGGGTCTTATCAACATCACTTGCATGATGAAAAACGCGACCAACGATACGTTTACAGATAAGAACACGCTAGAATTGTTCACAGACACAATCATACAAAAACTAAATCAAGGAAGCGGCTACGCGTTATCAAGGATGTATGAGGGACTTAACCAGACGTCAGCTAACGTGGACTCCCACAATAATGTTCGTCTGGAAATTACAGCAATGGCTGATGCCAGAGAGCAACATGGACACTAAACGCAAGCAATGATGAATTCAGACTGGAGCACGACACTGCCAGCAGCGACCACATACTCTTTAAGTTGCTGAAGAGCTTCGGGCACTCGAAATGGCCACCTTGGCCATGAATTCACTCCTCATCCGAGCCAAGGGATTGTATGAGGACCAGCGGGAGAGGTGAGGGAGTACCCACGAGCAACCAACCCACTTACCGGCACTGCGCAGGTCGACGATCCGATGGCCACAACGTCTTCGATGCCAAGGTTACGGGATTTTTACGAGACCAGAGCACCAGCCAGGCTAACCCTGTGGTAAAATGGGTCACGCACTCACGGGATCGTTCCACTGTTTGTCTACCGTGTCATTAAGTGCTTCGTTATGAGGGTGTTTGTTCCAATCCTCTGTCAAGATTATAATATTTCACTGTTTATATTACTGAATGTTCACCATTTTTCACTGTCTCGTACAATGGCAGATCCCAGAGCGATGTTGTCTCAGGCACTGTCACTGTTCCGTCACTTGTCGAAGCCGAGAGTCGAGTAAAACACAAGAGACTGTCGAGTAAAAGGAGTGTCGAGTGACAGTTCTGGAGGAGCTGGCTGGCATCACCTAACCCTTTGATGGTCTGCGGGTGACTGAGGCTCGGCAGCTCTGGCCCGTCATATGGCCTACCGTGTCCAAACCCCAGAATTCTTCGCCTCCTGACCCCCGCTAGACTTCGCTCGCGAGCGGTAACAGTAGGTCGACAATTTCACTTCCTCCTTCCACGAAGCAAGTCTTAATTCACTATCAACGCTTGTCGGGAGTCGACGCCTCCACACCTCACCTCCTGGTGACGAAGGGGAAGACGAGGAGGAGGAGGAGGAAGTTCCAGTAATGGAAGGTGGTACTGTGGCTTGCTGGAGCGACTGGCATGGGAGCAGGTAATGGCGGCTGTGGCCTGGGTGTTCATCCCCCGGGGAGACGCCTGGGGTGGAGGGTGGCTCACCAAGAACCAAGGATTCTTTATATCCTTAAACGAAAACAAAATCTCTACGACAACAACAACAACAACCGCTGTTGTTGTTGTTGTTGTTGTTGTTGTTGTTGTTGTTGTTGTTCTACAACACCGACCGGATGCTGTGTTGAACTTTATACTTAGTATCACGATCTGAGTTGTACACCATCTGCTCACTGCTACATTCAAGACCTTTAATTGAGTTTCTTAATTAATTAATATTCAGCCGTGATGAGAGAGAGAGAGAGAGAGAGAGAGAGAGAGAGAGAGAGAGAGAGAGAGAGAGAGAGAGACGCCCAGAAACTCATACGTGACCACTGTGGGAAAATTAAGATTAAAAGAAACAAAGAAGATAGTGTCTTCGTAATGCTGATTATCATCTTGTGACATCTGTAAGTTTAAATCGCTGACATTTCTGGGAAAATGATATTAAGAAATCGAGAGCAAAGATCCATGTTTACAAAAGTCGAACTTGGGACATTGAATGTGGTTCATGAACTGACATAAACACCATCTTTGCCCATGGGACTCGATATATATCCCAGATGTTCCCATACCATCTCACCTTGCGGTACTCCAGACGCGTACAGTCATTCGCGGGTATGAATATCTGTCCCATGTGACAACCTGTAATGGGGAAAAAGAATGGATCTCGAAATACTACACAAAAAAGTGCAGCATAATTACTAGGAGTGAGAAGGAATGGCTGGAAATACTGGTTCAAAGATGATAAACAAAAAATATCGACCAGACCTGGTCTAGGTTCGACCTGTCCAGACAGATGGTTCGGTACGGCTTCGACCAGACGTGTTCCATCGCATCAATATCTTCCAAAAATACAATCGTAAAAAAAAAATTCATTCCAGAAATTTCAGAGATCCAGTTTTACATACAGAAAGGCATGTAAATGATTGGAACTCTGTACAGAAATGAGAATGAAAGATGATATAAATATATATCACTTCCAGACACACTGTAGCGACATCTGCCATAATTATGCAGCTGACGAGTTGGAAATTCAGAAAATGTAAAGTGGTGGGTCACGAAAATCCTCTCTTGCATTTTCGAAGGAGACTTTAAGCAGACTTTTTATTCCTGGGCTACAGGAGTTACTGGGGCAGGAAGTAAAAGGCTTTTTATCTTTGCAAGTCTCTCTCTCTCTCTCTCTCTCTCTCTCTCTCTCTCTCTCTCTCTCTCTCTCTCTCTCTCTCTCTTATATGGGGGGATCGTGGCAGAAACAAGTCCTGGGTGGTGTTCTTTCAAGGCATGGCTCCTACAGGAGGTTGGGGGGCGGGCAAGGGTCATCGCACCTTCGTGAATGACTTGGAACTTGGTCAGCCCCATTTCCTAGAGGGAGGAGTGGAGGGAGGGATGGATGTCCTTCTTGGATCACTTCTCGCACGTTTCCTGAGACCAGTTTCCTAAGATCAATGTTACTTTCTGCTCTGTGTGTGTGTGTGTGTGTGTGTGTGTTGGGGAGGAAGAACTGGAAATCTCTCTCGTGGTCGCTGTTCCTGGGTTCACTGCTCCTAGGATCACTTCTCCTGGGATCATTGCTCCTGGGATCACCCCAGATAACGGTGCTGTCTTTCACACCTTTCGCTCCAGGTGAGTGGAGGCTCGGATGGGCCCGCGGGGATCTTAATGCAATCGTCATGCGACCATTTCACACCTCCCTGCTTCCAATTTAATGCCCGCTGCCTTTGAATCAGGTCTTGGCGAGCTCCGCAGGTCAACGGGAAAGGTCATTTGAGGTCGCTGGAGGTACTTGATAGTCGCCAAGTGCTTTAAAACTGTCGCTCTCGAGGTGAGGTGAGGTGAGGTGAGGTGAGCGGATTCGTTCCTACCCAGCATCTGATTAGGCCAATCGGGGAGACAACACAGTTTGTTTATAGTCATCGTTCGTGAGGTATCCGGACGAATCCACGAATTTCCTTTATTCATATCCATTTTCTTTTCATCTTAAGATTACCTTTGAGTACTTCGAATGACCTTCCAGTATTTCGTTAATGGATTACATTGAAGAAGCTTTCCATGGAGTCTGATAGATCAAGGTAACAGCTGTCAAAGATGACGGCTTTACCCAATGGGTGACGGGATTCCTAGTTACGTCTGATCCGTCACACGTTCGCGGCAGCTCCTCCTCCCCACGTAACACTAGCATCCGTCACATACTCACTACACCGTCACACATTCACGGCATCCGTCACACGGCGTCACAATTTACTAGAGACGAAACCACACATTTTCTTATTTGGGAAATTAATAGTTATACATGTCAGGAAGCGAGATAGCAAAGGCGTACGATATATATATATATATATATATATATATATATATATATATATATATATATATATATATATATATATATATACTTCAATATGTTCACCGATGAATTCAAGTGAAAACGATAAAACAGTTTCTTCTAAACAAACTGAGAAATCATGATGAATATTTGAAAAAATATATATATCTGTGCTTATGAACGCCATGGGAAAAATATCTTTTTTTTTTAATCTGGCCTTGAAAATAATTTTGGTTTTGATGAGACAGAAGAATCCTTGTGATCACGAACCCAAAACTTCGAATTAGTTCGTTTAATTCGTGCGTGCAGTTTTTGTGCATATCCCAAAGGGTTTTTTTTTTTTCGTATATAACGTTTCTCGTCTTCATGGTGCTAAATTGGAGACATTGATGGCGATTAATTCTGATAAGAATTTACATTATTGCTCTTGAGTCGTGTTTACAACACTGGGTTTGAACACCTGAAGCAGTGAGTCGTGGTTCGGCTTCATAAATCCCTTGGAGTCCAGAGCAAACCCTGGGAAGATACGAAATTATTTAGTAAATAATCATCCTAAATGATACATGTATGTTAAAAAAAAATCAATTATGATTAATAAAAAGTAAAATTTCGGCAATTTGTACTGATGGCATTGGCTTCATGATCATAGGGACAATGAAGTGGCTCACGAACCAGGGTTTCGGACCAGTGCCGACCCTCAAGGCTTAATGCACACGTATTGTCAACAGGATAACCAAGTCGGAAGAATGACACAGTTCACTTTCGCTGAGGAGAGAGAGAGAGAGAGAGAGAGAGAGAGAGAGAGAGAGAGAGAGAGAGAGAGAGCTAGTTCAGGATCATATAGATGATAATAATAATAATAATAATAACAGACGAAAACAAAAGTAATACTACCACTTACAACAAGCCTGGTGCTTCGGTAGTAAGTTGCTACAACACTGGAGGTTGTAGACGATGGGATTAACAACCAGAAGATCACAACAGCCAGACCTCAGCACCGTGACGAGAAAGGTCACGTGAGAAAACGAAAACGGCATACAGGTGGAGCATGACCCCTGCAGCAGGTGGAGCATGACCCCCTGCAGCAGGTGGAGCATGACCCCTGCAGCAGGTGGAGCATGACCCCTGCGCGTAGCCATCACCGCAGGAAAATATAGATGGATGAAGCAAGTGTCACATGTCGCATCTCGCCAAGTATTATGTGTTGGGTGGAGTGTGTGTTTGTGGATTGTACCTGCCTACGTGTGGGTGAGTTGAGATGGAGTGACACTTGACAGCCACTGAAGTGTTAGGATCACTGCGCAGACGTTCACTACCCACTCCCACTACTAAGCAGGAGGCAATACCTCCCTGGTCGATGGCTGACTACCAGCTCTACCTACCTGAGATAGAGATAGGTAGATAGAGAGAGAGAGAGAGAGAGAGAGAGAGAGAGAGAGAGAGAGAGAGAGAGAGAGAGAGAGAGTCCTAGATACACACTTACATCGCCAACTCAACCCATGCAACACATAGATGTCCCCCTATATATATATATATATATATATATATATATATATATATATATATATATATATATATATATACTCCAACAGTAGCCAAGAAGCCTTTGTATATACCATTCATCATACCCAATCCAGAGTTCGACCATAAGCAAGTCGGACTTCCATTTTTGGAGGATCGAGTGTGGGAATGTAGGTCAGGAGTGGTGGCGAAGCGGGATGTCCAGCACCAGGACTCGAGACCCTTATACAGCTATGCCCGGGGCAGATAATGAAGGAGGGGAGGAGTAGGGGGTTGTGGTGGGGTCGGGTGTGGGGGTATGGGGACCAGGTACGTTCCTACCTGCCCCGCCCACACCACCGTTGTCAATCATCAGTCACGCCTCGTGGTGTGTGGTATGAGGTTTCTCACCTGTGTGGCACATACCTGGTGTACAGGGGTCTGGTACATGGTATGCCACACGTCTGGTACCTGGTACCTGTCCCTCGCACTCGTCTGGTACCTGGTACCTGTCCCTCTCACTCGTGTGGTCCCTGGTACCTGTCCCTCTCACTCGTCTGGTACCTGGTACCTGTCCGTCTCACTCGTGTGGTCCCTGGTATAGTATATGAAGATAATATATGACGGTCTTAAAGCTTGAAGGAATCTTTCTGATGAACACCAGTGGCGTTGCAGCATTAATATCCATAACTATATTGACCTCTCCCACTAACGTAAACTTTTGAACTCGCGCCAAGCTTTAAGCTTGACCTGACTGTTTTCATTTACCGCACTATGACCTACTTACACTGTAAACACTATACTAACAAACAAACAAAGTCATGCGGTATGCATGGTGACTTTCCTTAGAGGTTTTCAGAACGACGGTACGATCCTTGAGCACGACGGTACGATCCTTGAGCACGACGGTACGATCCTTGAGCACGACGGTACGATCCTTGAGCACGACGGTACGATCCTTGAGCACGACGGTACGACGCTTGAGCACGACGGTACGATTATTGAGCACGACGGTACGACGCTTGAGCACGACGGTACGATTATTGAGCACGATGGTACGATCCTTGAGCACGACGGTACAACCCTTGAGCACGACGGTACGATCCTTGAGCACGACGGTACGATCCTTGAGCACGATGGTACGATCCTTGAGCACGACGGTGCGATCCTTGAGCACGACGGTACGATCCTTGAGCACGACGGTACGACGCTTGAGCACGACGGTACGATTATTGAGCACGACGGTACGACGCTTGAGCACGACGGTACGATTATTGAGCACGATGGTACGATCCTTGAGCACGACGGTACAACCCTTGAGCACGACGGTACGATCCTTGAGCACGACGGTACGATCCTTGAGCACGACGGTACGATCCTTGAGCACGATGGTACGATCCTTGAGCACGACGGTGCGATCCTTGAGCACGACGGTACGATCCTTGAGCACGATGATACGATCCTTGAGCACGACGGTGCGATCCTTGAGCACGACGGTACGATCCTTGACCTAACAGTACGACCCTTGAGGGAGTGGGGGGGGGTTATGAGGGCATGACCCTTGACCTTACCCCTTCCAGGCTGGTGGGGTAGGGCGGAAGGAAAGGAAGGAAGGGTGGGAGGTGCTGGTTAAACCCATGGTATGTGTACCTGCTGCAGCTTGGGGTCACTGACCTGACCCCCGACCCCCCCCCCCCCTCTCTCTCTCTCCCTCTCTCTCTTCCTCTCACGTGGTCCCCAGCTCAGGAGAGAGAGAGAGAGAGAGAGAGAGAGAGAGAGAGAGAGAGAGAGAGAGAGAGAGAGCAGAGCTCCACCGCCTTCATGACGTGGTTCACATCGAAGTATAAGGAAATGACCCACACTGACGAAGGCTCCTGTGTGTGTGTGTGTGTGTGTGTGTGTGTGTGTGTGTTTGTGTGTGTGTACTCTGGCCCTACATTCACCCCAGCAGTATCATCTATGTCCTCCGTCTTCTCGTTTACCTATTTACTGTGGGAGCGCCCATATTCATCCGAATTTGCATCCTTTCTTCCCCTTATCTTACCTCCAGCATTACGTACCGCCAACACGAACTCCTGAATCCGGGCTTTTGAGACGCCCTGGTATGTTAATATCTCTCTCTCTCTCTCTCTCTCTCTCTCTCTCTCTCTCTCTCTCTCTCTCTCTCTCTCTCTCTCTCTCTCTCTCTCTCTCAACCTGCAAAACGCGTTCTCCCTCCTGATCTGGGTAACGACTCGTTCGGCTATATCTCTTCTAAAACTTTACCTTAAGAACGCCAAAACCGACCAAACCCGTTCGCCTTGACCCCAGGGAAGCGCAGACGTTGAAGTTGGATTCTTTTTCTTTTTTTACGCGAACGATATCCGGATTTTCGTACGCGAACGCGATTTTCTGTTCATATTGTGTTGTGGACAAGACGTATTTTTCAATCTAAAATATTCAGAAAAAAATCTCCAAACTTTCCAGGTCCGCTAACACCTTGATTTGTTACAAAAGGTGTCTTTATACAGTGTGTATGGCTTGCCCACTGTGAGGGTAAGGAGCCAATAATGTGTCTACGAGAGACACTGATAAATTCGATTCCAACATGGCAGCACAAGAGGCGTGGAAAGCAGCTGATGTGTCCCATGCAGCGTGTGTGAATATTGAGGACATGCTTCTGACGTGACTGGCTTAACGCTGTTGTAGGAAACGCGAGCACGGACGGGCTGACCTGACCTGGAGGTCGTGGGGGGCCATTGCTTGGCCAGACGCACCCACACACTGCCATCCAGCTACGAAAAATCCAGCAAAGGCCATGTGTTACACACTCAGGTGAACTTTCAGCACCAGAGAACAGGGAGCCCCGTGCAACTGAGAATTAGGATGTTTATTTACCATTAACATTCATGTTAGGATGCATGCCACATTATTTCTGACACTGTGAAGGAGTTAGATATCTAATATTAAGTATACGTTCGCGGACCCATGCATAATGATTATGTTAGTAGTGTTAAACCAGCTAGATATAAAGATTCCAATCACTGTGTGCTTACGCACATTTATTGTCATGTTACGTCATTCTATTTAGGTATCAAATGTAGGAAGGTCATTGGCTTTCCGTTAGCCCACAAGAAAGTGAGGGGTCAAAGTATGCTTGGCGATCCATTGGCCTAGTGGGGTCATTAATGTCTGAATTAAACTATGGCTATAGGGCCCCCAATGGAAATCTGTCTAACTGTCTACCTGTGTATATATCAAGCTGTCTATCCATCTGTCTAACTGTCTATCTGTGTATCTATCTAGCTATCTATCTATCTCTCTAACTGCCTATCTGTGTATCTGTCTAGCTGTCTATCCATCTAACTGTCTATCTGTGTACTATCTTGCTGTCTATCCATCTATCTAACTGTCTATCCATCTATCTAACTGTCTATCTATATATCTATCTACCTTCTAACTGCCCATCGGTGTATCTATCTAGCTATCTGTCTAACTGTTTAGCTATCTTTTCCCTGGCACTGCAGTAGCGTGTGTAATGATGTCTCCAGTGTTGGGGAACTGACTAACAGAACCTGAGACCGCAGGTGTTAACACACCCCCTCGCCAGCCGACACACACACACACACACACACACACACACACACCTCACACTACTCATCCCTAATTCTAAAGTTCTGGTTAGCTCAGGTAACGGTGGGGCCTCTGGTGCAACGGGTCAGATGGCTTAGGAGTTCGAGTGGTGGAATGAGGAGGTCAGAGGTCAGCTGTAGAACCCGTAACTTTCCTTGAAAAATAATCATAAACACTCAGTTCAAGATCAGCAAGACGTAAGGTCAGAGTCCAATTAAGGTTGAAAAGGCGTTAGTGACTTATAAGATTCTGGGTCTTAAAGCCCTACAAATATAGACGGTTCTTACCCTCAGTACTGATGGCGGACCATTGTTTACAATCATGCATGAGACTGTCTTGCCCCCAACGACAAGACTGGTAAGTACGGGTCAAAACTAGCGTTGTTTAAGAAGATCTCCGTCTCTCTCCGCTTCAACTGATCACCTATTTGGGCAATAGGCGAAACTTTGCCTATTTCAAGAGAGACTTGCCAAAAAAAACACGAGAGAAAGTCGAAGTGTTTTACGTATGGTTTAACAAGAATTGAGGAAGGTCTGTTACCTATTGTGGGAAAGGAATGTTTGTTACGTGTAATGTGAGAGGAAGATCTGTTACCCATTACGTGAGGGGGAAAGGTGAATTCCCTATTACGTGAAACCTCATCCAATTTCATTCTACACTTTTATGGTTTGGTCTGTAACTAACAATTAAATTTCAGTTACCACAATGGTTCGTTTGAAAGGGTTGCCTTTACTTTTGTTTAAGTGGGTAGGGGTGGAATTTATAGGGATGATATATATATATATATATATATATATATATATATATATATATATATATATATATATATATATATATATATATATATTACTCGTTTCTTACTTCGGAAAACGTTTGGTGGATTTGCATAGAGAACAATGCCATTATTTGCAGACCTTAATACATCTTCCCTTGGCCAGAAGAGTTGCATACAAGGCGACTCAAGCACACACACACACAGCTATTCTTAAGCCAAAGTCTTTGTCCTAGATCAAAAAGGTGGGATAATGGGCCATCGCTTTCAGTCAATAATGACCCTTTTCCAGATCAAACACAGACGCACATATAGGTTGAACCATCTTACCCCTGAAGTTTATACCAGTGACGACATCGACCCGGATTAACGTGTATCCGTCTCCCACAAGAACGCAATTCTTTTAGGATTTTTAAAATCCTTTCACACGTGAGGTCGGAGTGTGACCCTGAGGGCGGAGGGAAGGTTAGGTGTATACGTGAGGTCACAGCCTGGGTCAGTATGTGGGGCTTTTAGCTGACCTCGGCCTATGGTGGCTGTTCCATCACTTGCCACGGCTTAAGAAACACAAGTTCCCGAGGTTTTAAGAGCCATATTTATAGTAATAATGTACCTCGTCTAACTGTCACCTGGATTACGTGAAGAAAAGTGTTAATAACATTGTTTAACTGGTGGTTTTAACTTCATTTTGACGATCGTAATGACACTGTCAGATGACAGTCCTGTTAACCCAAACAGCCACCTTACAAGCGAGTGGTTTCAAGAGCCATGGACGCCGTGAGGGCTTATGTGGTTTCTTGAACACCTGAAGAAGGTGTTGAGAAAGAGTGTTGACCGGTGGTTATAAGTTGACATTGATAGCCTTAATGACCCTGGCAGTTGATATGCTTAAACTCCAACAACCTATTAACCTTTTGAAGATGTTTATCGTGTGTGAACGCCTTGTTCGAGGTCAAAATACGTCTCTCGCAACAGCTAACCACAAGTAGTAAGATATTAAAGCTAAAAAGCTTAAAACTATAACTTGAATGAAATAGCTTTGATATTCCTCCGTGACCTCTGACTGGCTGTAATAACAAATGAAAACAACCTTGATTGACCTCTAACCATCCATGAGATCGATTTATATTTCTATACGCCCTTCTACCACCTACAGTACTGACCTCTGATGACCCCTAATGAACGAGGGGGAATGACCCCAGGGAGGGAGGGAGGCCGGCCAGCACCCGTCATTCAACCACGGACATGCAGAACCAAACGATGTGTTCCTTGTTCTGCTGACAGTGACGAGGTCAGATGCGGAACATCATCTGTTTACCTTTGAATCTCGTCTTGCAATTCCTGTTCTTCACTTGTTATACATTTTCGTCTTTTTCTTTACATATGGGTTCTGTTTTATCTTCTTGTCTCTATCTTCGTTCAGTAACAGATGGTATGAAATACATATACTAAATTAAACACAACCATTGTCACAAATTATATATTCCCTCATCCCGATAGATACGCTCTCACATGGGAACTATTACATAAACCAGTGTTACGTCGCATCGCAACTATCACATAATGTTTCCCACCGTCACATGGGATGTCAGTCCATCACATAATGTTACCCACCGTCACATAGATAGTACCTATCACATACGGATGGCTACGGTCACACAGAATAAGAACTATCACATAACATTAGCCACTTTCACATAGAGATGTCTCAACTCACATACAGATACTCTACATGAAACAGGAAACGAATGTCAGTCATCGAACCCTGTGCCTGAAGACGTCATAAACCATTCCACTTGCACTTTCGCGTCTGTCAGAAGGGCGGTAATTATCTTAAAACACGGGGTTCCGAAGCACCTTCCGTGGCGCGTGGCGAAGCATCTTCCAAAGCACGTTGCGAACCGCGTCCTGAAGCATGTCCTGAAACAAGTTCTGGAGCATGTTTCGAAGCATGTTTGTTTTCTAATCGGAAAAGGATCACGGGTTCGTGTCTTCTGGTTGGATATGGTCTCTCACGTCTTCATTGGTCGAATATGGTCTGTAGAATGTTTTCTTGCGTTCTGGCCTTAGGTTCGTGTTTTCTGGTCGAGTATGTCTTCAGTTTCGTGATTTCTGGTTGACTATGACCTCTGAGTCTAAAGTTTGTGCTCTCTGATCTGGCATAACCTCCTGGAAGTGCCTTCTGGTCGACCGGGGCTTTGGGGTTCCGTTGTGTGGTCGAAGCCCTATCCTCTCTTTCCTGTTTAACCTGACTACAAAGTGGTCTGTCTGGTAGAACGAAGCAACAATCGTTTCTGTTTCTTGTACAACTTAGATCTGTATAATCTTGAGATCCTTACTTTTATATGTCTGATCTTTTTCGATCGAACACGATATCAAAGCCTTCACCATCCCCTCTATATCTCCACAACTAGCATTAAATACTACTTAATTTTTTCTAAATAAAATTTCTCCATGTTTTTAGGAATCGTGAGTAGTACATAGAACTATACTGGACGAATCTGTGACATACGCGAAACACACAATGTAAATGCATGTGCAGAACATGGAAGCACAGAAATAGTCAACTTCATATCAATTCATCGTCCTAGTCTGTCCAATATCACTATCATTTTTGGTTACACGAGATCAATGTCCTCTCTTCTGTTAGCGTAGATATACCATTTACCTGTTCTCTTTACACCACTTGAAGAAAACGTGCTCCAATGTTTGCTCAACAATCAACATGTTTAGCAAAGAGAAACGTCCCGTACCTTTTAAGGTAACGAGGCTCACACTCTCTCTAAACACAGACGACACATCCTCGCAGGCCGACGCACAAACAACAAACACACCCGAGCCTTAAATAAAGACCATAGGAATCATCAGCAAACAGCGGTGGGTCCCTTATAGAGGAGACGACGTGACCAATGTGTGAAGTACATGACTGCTTCTTTCTCCTCCTACCTACACCCAGTTTCATTGCTCATTATCCATCTTCCTTCCCTCTTTCTCCCTTCGTTGATTGTCTTTATCTGGTAAATTTCAATTCTTGAAATAGCTCTTTGCTTGATATCTTGTCTCCATCTACATAGATAAGGAATTAGGGGTCATATTGATGTCCTCCACCAGATAACCTCTTCTGTTATCTGAATTTCCATAATCCTAATCCTTAAGGGTCAGATCAAAGATCACACTATCATACCCAAGGGTCTTGCCATCATGTTCAAGGGTCGTACCATCATACTAAAGGGTCGTAACGTTGCGTTCAAGGGTCGTTCGATCGTACTCAAAAAAGGTGATGCACGAATTCTGATTCTTCTACGCGAATCAATAAGGAAGGATTCCTTTATGTAGAGATCAGTCCTCGATCAAATGTCCTTCAAACAAAGGATTCCAGTGGACGAAACGTTCCCTTCTGATACAGAATCAGATCCTCCTTAATACGCAAGTGAGAAAAGAAAAACTGAAGAAAATATCAGATGAGAAATGCCAAAAATTGGGGAGGCTGGACCCCCTCTTCATGGACGAAAATTTAGAAATCGAAGAGGAACTATTCGGTTTTATAAATATCATGACCTTTTCAGGTTTATATTGTAAATAATGATTTATTGCTGTAGGTAACTGCTTACAGTGTAAATACAGGTTCATTGTAAAAGACCCACTTATACATATGAGAGGCAGTGAGGTGACATGTAGGCTGGAGTGGTACCATGCCACACCAGGGCACCTCCACCTGAGAACCTCCCTCGCGAAAGGAAATTCTTGGCTGTTGACGTGAAGAAAGTTCACACACAGTACCGCTTTCTCCCTACACCTCCACAACCTCACTACCAACCAACCAACTTCCTCCACCACCACCACACCACCACCAACCATCCATCCAACCTCCTCCACTGTCAATCCCAAGCCTTCCTCGCGACCAAACCTTCGTATGACCAAAACCTCTCAATTCCTCGCTTCACTGACCTACTGACCCTAACCTCTCCATCATCCCTGTTTACCCTGCGATCTCTGTGCATGACACCTTCCGTCAAGCCTCATGACGTGCACTGTGTTCATGACAGACGTTCATACTGTAAACTCAAGGAACACACACACACACACACACACACACACACACACACACCATCCACGTGTACACCATCAAGCATCAGGTGCACGTGATGATGTACAAATAGTGTTAACCCCTTCGTAACGCTTCCGTTCCAGACTTCCAGCAAACGACGTCTGACATGACCTGGAAGCAGCCGAGCGTAAAGCCCTCTCCTCCCCTCCCCCCCCCCCTCCTTTAAGTAACTCCAGTTCTGGTACCACAACAATGGAGAGGCTAAGATTAATACCTTCATTGTCTAAAACACTTGAATATAAGGCAATGGCAACCACTCGTGTTATTTCCTCCCTAGAAATGAGAGTCTAAAATTCGTGCCACACGTAGATCTTAAGCAGCAATGTACTCTTCATCATAACTTGCTTTGAACCTGAAGAGAACCGGTCACACACACACACACACACACACACACACACACACACACACACATACACGTCAATCCTGATTAAGAGCCAATGTGGCATGACGTATCCGTACGAGCGTGTGACACAGACACCAGACCCAACCACAGGCGTGTCTGTGTGCAGTAAACAGGAAGCATCTCACAAGGTGGATGCAAACGGGAGGAGTTAATCAGCTTGTGGGTAGACCTGGGCTACTGACTCGACCTCAGTGACACTTCTTCGACACCTCGTCAGGTCGACGGTGACAGCACTGACTCTACCTGCTGAGGAGGAGGGAGGGAGGGAGGGAGGTAGAGGCTCTGACCTCACCTTTCCCACAGTCGCCACCAGTGGAACGATAAGCCGGGCTGACTCAGCGGTGCTGGGTCGACCAAACGGACGTGTGGCCAGAAACACCGGCGGCGGCGCCTAGGACCTCCCTCCCTCCTTATACACCCGACAGCATCTGGAATGTCCGTAGTCTTGGTGCCATGGCTTGCTGCCACTGTTCTCGTACTCTGATGCTCTCTTGTTTTGTTTCTTTCTGTCGTTGATGTCCCTTACTTCCTACTTTCGTACTCTATCGTTTCTTATACTGCTTATGATACGATCAATTAACCTCGATGCTCTTATGTTTTGATTCGGTTGGTATATTTCGGTTTATAATTCTTCCTATTTCCTTCATCTCTTCTTTCCTACAGGTCGATATTTCTTCCTACTTCCTTCATCTCTTCCTTCCAACAGTTCGATTCCTTCTTTCTTATTTCCAGTATATATATCTTAATTAAACCTTGTTCTCACTTGCCATTCTGATGATGAAGTCAACCATATACGTACAAACAAATTCAGAAATACTTCTCAGAGATATTAGGCCATCCCTCCAAAACCGAAAAAAATATCTTAAAATAAGAAAGCAGTTTCTCGCATTTCGCATGCTATCTTTTAAACTATCTTAATCGATCATATCTTATCCTTCAGTCTCTCTATCACTGTTTCAATAATACATTCTTTACATCATCCATATAACTTATACATGTTATAACCTACAAAAAAAATGAAATTAAACACGTCATATCACATATACATGTTATAACCTACAAAAAAATGAAATTAAACACGTCATATTTAAGATTATAAGCAATCTTCGTGTCTCTCTCTCTATCAAGATACTGTTACCTTCTAAATCTCTACGAATGGATGACCTAAAAGGTGAACTTCACGTCATTTCATAGAGAGGGTGTGATACTCCAGTGGTACAGTGTAGGAAAAGAGAAGCCACCTCACTGTTGACCTAAAATATGGACGTGTACGAATGCATGACGGAAGATTACAGACACACACACACACACACACACACACACACACACACACACACACACACACACACGCACACACACGATGGCATACAGACGCTGTAACCTCTTTACCTTCCATCTGTCTCCTCTTTCCCATCTCTCCATCTTCCTGCCTCTCCCATCATTCACCCCACCCACCCTCCCTCCCTTATGAAACACCCCATCCCATCCTTTCCCACAGTAAAACTCGCCCCACTTCCCCCCACCTACTTACCCACCCCTTCTCTCTCTCTCTCTCTCTCTCTCTCTCTCTCTCTCTCTCTCTCTCTCTCTCTCTCTCTCTCTCTCTCTCTCTCTCTCTCTCTCTCTCTCGCTTCCCCCACCCCTCTGCCTCACCCACTGTACCCCTGGCCTCACTAGGACCGGGGTTGGAGGGGGGAGGTGTCTGGTTTACTTGACCTACATCTCAAGAGCCCAGGGTCCCCCCCCCACAACAACCCACTGCCACCCCCGACCCCCCCACATCACCACCTCCTCCTCTACATTTTTTTCTTTTCACTACACGTAAGGAATTTCCGGTCCTCGTAATCACGTTGTTAGGAGAGGGAGGAGACGAGAGCCTTCCCAGAGAAAACGTCGTGCCCTCCAGCAACGTTCTGGCCCACTTTATAAAACCAGTTTTCTACGTAGAGAAAAACGAGGTGAAGTATGGATATCTATAAAGCTCTTGTTCAGGATTTGGAGTTCAGCATTATGGGTGAGGCACGTTATGGCCACCCATCCATCCATCATCTCACATAATAAAAGTCTTTTACCTTCAGACGTTTGGATGTTTCTCATAGGATCAGTCTTTCCTTGGCTCATAACATCGTGATGAGGTCCCCAAGCTTTATGAGGAGCGAGTATTATGGACTGAGTAGCGGGCATGATGGCTTAAATAGCAAAATATGGCTAGAGTTATGGGTATCATGGTCACAGTGGCGAGCATAATGGCTTCATTAGCAAAATATGGCTAGAATTAAGGGAATCATAGCCACAATGGGGAGCATGATGGCTTAATTAGCAAAATATTGCTAGAATTAAGGGAATCATAGCCACAATGGCGAGCATGATGGCTTAATTAGCAAAATATGGCTAGAGTTAAGGGAATCATAGTCACAGTGGCGAGCATTATGGTTTAATTATCTAGTATTATTGCTAAAGTTGCGAGCATTATGGCATGAGTAGCGAAATATGGCTAAAATAGCGAGCATTATGACTCGTATAGCGAGCGCTAAGGGTAGCGTAGAGCACTAAGGGTGGGACAAGGAGCCCTTACGGTACAACAGAGAATTGAAGGTAGAGTTCTAAGGGTAGAGCAGAACTCTAAGGGTAGAGAAGAGGACTAAGGGGTAGAGTATAGGACTAAGGGTAGAACAGGGAGCCCTCAGGGTAGAGTCGAGGGCTAAGGGTAGGGTAGCAAGGGGTGTGTGTGTGTGTGTGTGTGTGTGTGTGTGGGGGGGGGGGGGGGGGGGACCAGGTGTGGGTTGCGGGATCGCGTCAGTCTGTCGGAGTAACGGGACCAACACGGCTAACTGTACCCGGGTCAGCCAGACCAACCGCGCCGCCAACCAGCCAGTCAGCCAACCAGCTAACCAGCTAGTTAACTAGTCACTCAGTCAGCTAACCAGCTAGTTAACCAGTCACTCAGTCAGCCAACCTGCTAATTAACCAGCCAGCCAACCAGCTAGTTAACCAGTCAGTCAGTCAACCTGTTCATTTACCAGCCAGCCAACCAGTTATTTAAGCAGCCAGTCAGTCAGCCAACCAGCTAATCAACCAGCCAGCTAACCAGTTAGTTAACCAGCCAGTCAGTCAGCCAACCAGCCAGCTAGCTAACTAGCCACTTAGCCAACCAGCCAGCTAACCAGCTAATCAAACCAACCAGCCAGCCATCCAACTAGCTAGCCAACCAGCCAGTCAGCTAACTAGCTAACCAGCCATCCAGCTAGACGGCCAATCAGCCAACTAACTAGCAACCAGCCAGTCAGTTAACCAATCAAATAGCCAGCCAGTCAGCCAATTACCATCCAGGCTACCAGCCAGCCAGCCACTCTGCTAGCCAACCAAATCGTCAGCCAATTTTCCTTCCAGTCGCCCGCCAACTAGCCAGCCACCTAGCATGGTAAACAGAGTTGTCTTCTCTCGTACATTGCCTCTACTTCCACAGGTGTTTCTCTACTTCCACAGGTGTTTTTTCTACTTCTGCAGGTGCCTTCCTGCTTCTAAGGGCATTTTTCTACTTCCATGGGTGCTGCTCTACTTCTACATGTATTCTTTTTATCTAAATGTTAAGCCGTTTCATGTTCGTGATCTACAAATTCTGTCAACTAGAAGACGATTATCATATTCGTGACATATACTCCGCTTGGCGTCCACTCTTACTGGCGTACATGTCTACTGGCATCACACCTACTTGAATATCAACTTTACTCTTTATAAATGCCAAAAATCCTCGATACCTTTTACAGCAATATACTCAAATCCTTCTCCTGCCGTGAGAAGAGGACATGACAGACACAATAATTTGTGAAAAGTGAACCTGTCTGGTTCTCTGAGGGTACCAGATCACAAACGCATCATGTTGTGACTTAATATTCACAAAACAAGTCGAATTCACGCCATAGATCATTCGTGTAAGACATACGACACGTCATTCGTGTAAGATATATCACAGATCACTCGTGGAAGAGATATAAATGGATAGAAAGACTACAATACAAAAAGAAATGGCTAACTGTACACTACACTGTTGTTAGTGATGCCACAACACCGTGGCCTCGTACGGCACAGGGAAGCCAAGGTCAAGACTTGTAACCAACACTACCTGTTCGAATGGTCATCTTATGTTGATGGTTCTTGCCCCATGGGGAACTACCTGGTGCTGCTGTCTCTACAATAAATCCTCCAGACACTGGTAAGGTAGTGAGGGTCGGGGGCGGCGGCCTCTTACCTGGAAAAGATAAAAAGATAGATTTTAAAAACGTAAAAATGGGTTAATTTCTCTTATATTTATCAAGATTATGGCATGTGCTACATTCATTCTCAAAATTGGTTTTTCTCTCTGAGGATATATTTCCACATCCCAGCGCGTTCAGTCTTTGGCACACACACACACACACACACACACACACACACACACACACACACACACACACATCTCTCGATGATCTACTTTCCACAACAAGGGCAGACAACCCCGATCTTCCCACGCTCGCCCCATCGTCGACCCGAGACTTCGCTGGTCCGCGTTGGACTCGCATTCCACGCCGCTCAGCATCCGTGTAGAGATGATGACGACCAGGAGGATCATAATGACAGACGATGACGATGATGACGACCACGCTCTTTAAACTTTTTTGGGAGGGCATGGGAATGGGGTAGGAGTGGGGGGGAGGGAGTCGTTACGATAGATGCGACCCTGGTAATCACTTCTCGAAGAAAATCGACTTTACGGTTCCTTTAGTTAAGGAGTATTGGGTTTGGCCTAAAATAGTTATATACCACATGCGCCGCTACTCAGGTCACCGTGTTACGATGTTCTCGTGGGAAGCTTATCTTGTGTGAGTCTAAGCTTATGGGAAGCTTACCTCATGTGTGACTAAGTTCATGGGAGGCTTAACATATCTGACACTAAGCTTTTGGGAAACTTATCTATGACTAAGCTCAAGTGAAGCTTTTTTATCGAAGAGTAAGTTCATGGAAAGCTTATATCATCTGAGGCAAAACTTATGAGAAGCTTATCTTTGAGATATCTGTGATTTTCAGATTTGCAGTTTTCATAGTCTTTGTGCTTACGACAAATACTTTTAAAAAAAGAAAATGATTGATATCAGTAATTCAGTAATATATATATATATATATATATATATATATATATATATATATATATATATATATATATATATATATATATATATATATATATAGTTGGGGTTAGGGAATGAGGACACAGCTTCGTTTTCAGAAGCGTCACCGCGGAATGACGGGGTTGGAAACCTATTTATGATGGAATTGAAATCACTACCATCTACAGAGCCAGATTGACTCCTTTTTTAAATATTGCTCAGTAATACTTTCTCCCCGGTATTTTGAAGTTACGTGCAAATAATCATACGTAGTTTATGATGATTTATCTAATATACTTCAAATTAATCATATATGTGATCATATTCTACCATTATATTGTAATCATATCTTACGGTACGTTCCTGCATCATATGATATACCCTGATGTATGATGATAGGTGACATCACGTTATATATTGAATTTTAAATCATACAAGCAAACTAAAGGCACAGTTGAATATATTCCCACGTCAGGGCGTTCCACCAGACCATAACAGGTTGGTGAAACAAAAGAAACGATCTGTGGCAGCCTAGCCCCGCCACCCTAGCGGTAAAATGGGGTTATTTCTGGTGTCCAACCTCGACTAATAACTTCTTAAAATCATCCTTTAACAAAAGAGGAAAATCGACGAAAATGTCGCCAGGAAATATTGCTTACCTACGACACCTTCTCCCGAGTTGTGTAAGAGGTATGAATCATGAACGTGTACCATTAGGAGTATCTTAATCGCTTGGGAGTTAGAAATGTCACCAAAGAAAAGATACAGTAACACTGACACTAATAGCGATTTTATCAATTCTACAATAAATGCAATCGCAGCTTCCTTTTCAGCTGTTCGACTATTCATAACAATAGTATGTCATGTCTAGCAAGGCACCAGCAACCGACTTATCATCCTACCACAAAATCCAGTTCAGAAGTAGCGGGTATTGTTTATTAGACACAAATTACGGAAAACAAAGGCTAAAGCATTATCTCATGATATCAATATAGGAAGATTTCAGGCTACAGCGCACTAAATTCTCTACTTTGCATTTCATAACTGCTCCGATTGCTCCCATGTACCCCATTGAAAATTAAATGCTTCGTACATCTGGCAGTGGTGTCGCCAATGAACAACAAAACCGCAAAATAAGTCACCAGTCCGACCTCTCAAACTGCCGAGCCACCGCCGCCAGGAGTTATGGCTCTGGGAAAACTGTTATTGCCATGCCCGTAATAACCTCTCTCTCTCTCTCTCTCTCTCTCTCTCTCTCTCTATATATATATATATATATATATATATATATATATATATATATATATATATATATCTTTCTTTTCTTCTTTCAAACTATTCGCCATTTCCCGCATTAGCGAGGTAGCGTTAAGAACAGAGGACTGGGCCTTTGAGGGAATACCCTCACCTGGCCCAATTCTCTGTTCCTTCTTTTGGAAAATTAAAAAAAAACGAGAGGGGAGGATTTCCAGCCCCCCGCTCCCTCCCCTTTTAGTCGCCTTCTACGACACGCAGGGAATACGTGGGAAGTATTCTTTCTCCCCTATCCCCAGGGAAATATATATATATATATATATGTGTGTGTGTGTGTGTGTGTGAGTGCGCGATCGCTATATTTCTTCTAAGCTGTCTTTCTCTGTCGTCCTATCCGTGAAAATATGTACACGTACCAATATGTATCAAGCTATTTTATATCTATATCATTATCTCTATCTATACAAACTATCCCACAGTTCATGTCTAGATTTCATTGGACATCTTCCTTCATCTTGCTATCGATTCTCTAATGTTCTGGTCGTATCTGTAAATATTTGTATCCACATCCTCACCTCAGAACACAATCCACTCAGTTACATGAACAAGGTGAGATCCTCTTCCAGGGTAACCTTGATCCACCAAGGTCCAAAAAAGGCTGACAATTGCCTATGATTCGTCTCTCTCCTGAAGGTCAAGTCACAATGGATTATTTGGCAAGTTTCCAACACAATAATCCTCTGTTATGTTCAAGATTCCTAGGGTAATACAGGATACGGGATACCAATAAACTTAGTGATTTCCAGTTGATTATCATTTGGGTAATCTCCGGAAATTGTATGGACCGCGGGTATGAGAGAGGTGCAAGCCAACTCTGTCGGTGAATTCAAGGAACAAAAGTCAGTTATTCTGTAACTTGTCCGCTAAGAAAAGAATTAGGGTCATCTGGTCGAACTAAAAATCCTCAAGGACGTTTATGGCATCTTTAGTTAAGGTTTCCAAACGCCACTGTTTCAATAGTTTGAGTTATTTCAATCACATTTGTAGATTTTCGGAGGAAGAAGATATACAACAGACAACTTCAGTAGATCTAAAGGTACAACCAGTCTATAAAGGCCAACCAGTCACTGCCAACACCACCAGTCACTCTCTCCCATCACAAAACGCTGCACCTATCACTGCCAACACCACCAGTCACTCTCTCCCATCACAAAACCCTGCACCTATCACTGCCAACACCACCAGTCACTCTCTCCCATCACAAAACCCTGCACCTATCACTGCCAACACCACCAGTCACTCTCTCCCATCACAAAACCCTGCACCTATCACTGCCAACACCACCAGTCACTCTCTCCCATCACAAAACCCTGCACCTATCACTGCCAACACCACCAGTCACTCTCTCCCATCACAAAACCCTGCACCTATCACTGCCAACACCACCAGTCACTCTCTCCCATCACAAAACCCTGCGCCTATCTCTGCCAACACCATCAGTCACTCTCTCCCATCACAAGATCCAGTATCATTCACTGCCAACACCACCAGTCTCTCTCTCTGCCAACACAAGACCTTGTACCATTCACTGCCAACACTACAGGCCTCATTAAAAGACAGAACGGTTACTTTCAGCGGTAAGAAGACTTGTCTTTTCTTTGTCTGATAATTCTTATGGTTTGAAATATATTCTTAGTCCTTAAACCGTACAACCGTTGCTTTAAACAGGCCACCAGTAATGGAAATACACAGATGGAACATGAAACCGATTGACAGAGCATGAAACAGACTACATGAACCATAAATGAAATAGAGCTTGAAACAGACACCCAGAGACTGAAATAGACTGTTAGTCGTTGAAAGAGACAGCTGGTGCTTAGAACAGAATATTAATGTCTCAAATAAATTGGTGGTGGAGGCGGTAGTTGTGGTGGTTTGTGGTGGCGAAGCGAGGGTTGTACCAGTCTACGTCATCTCCAACGCACTTACAACACACACTCTCAAGTCACACTTCATACATTAAGTGTAATTACCAGAGCAATGAAACGTGACCACTAGGTGAAATGCCTACACATGGAGAGCTCCCTCTGTGTTGACCTGGATTACAAAATCATAGAAAGCGGCGAAGATGACTTTGAAAATACGTGAACCAGTTACAGATCAAACTGACTTTGGAAATACATGAACAGATACGCAAATATTCTCTCCGAAGTTCATCGTATATTTCATTTCATCCCATTACGTGATATAGATATTCTCTGACTATCTGTAATAATCTAAATGATACAGTCTATCATATCCATCTACTCTGGATGATTGAGACCCCTCTCGTATTACACAGTTAATGATGTATTACGTCACTATACACCACCAAAACATTCTAGCAGAACTGTGCAGGTTGATATACGATTATCGTGATTCCTTTTCTATTCAAGACATGTTGATATAACGTCTATCGTGCTATATACACCTTGAGTCAAGACGCAGCAGCTCGTCTTCTACCCTCGATCTGGTAGATAACGGAGTGGCGTTAGCGTGCGCATGCCAGAAAACCTGTTAACGCAAACAGTTACGTCTTTACACAGTAACGGCTGCGTTTATCTGTGCGTAGTGCACACCTTAAGCGGAGACGGCCACCGGGGCTGGGAGCAGTGGTTACTTACCGAGTATACAACGGAGTTCTCCAGGGGCTACATAACCAAACACCTCCTCCTCTGTTTGTATGCATCGTCTTGTATCGTTTTAATCCCAGGATAATTTTTCTCCACCAGTCCTATCCCCATCCCCCTTCCCTTCCCCAGGCCTATCCGCATTCCTTTTCCCTTCACGCAGCGCTTAGGATGTCAGCCATGTCCGAGGGTCGGTATCGTAGGTCTACAGAAATGACTTACTCTAAGAGTTAGAATAGTCTCAGACTTCTAAGGTAATAAGACTTAAGGACCTCGAACAAGGAAACTATTAGACCTACTCCAGTATCTGGAGTAACAAAAGTAGTCGCCTGTGAATCTACCCTAATCTCTGGGGTGACAAAATAATTGTTTCTGAACGTACCCCAGTGCCTGGGGTGACAAAGGTAATCGGCTGTGAACCTACTCTAGTATCTGGGGGTGACAGAAATAATCGCCTTCGAACGTACCACAGTCTCTGGGGTCGCAAAAAGTAATCGTCTCTGAATATACCCCAGTATTTGAAGGAACAAAAAGTAATCACTACTTTTAAGATAATTTGTTGTCATCTAAACTCAACTGTTGTAGAAGTTAGTTTCACAGCAAGTTCCGCACTCAGCCAGTCATCCACGACTCTCCAGATAAGTTTATCAATTTTTAAGTAATCAGTGAGGCTCAGTACCACTACAAACACTTATGAATATTAATGAAGATAATTGTAACATCATAATAACTCTTTAACTACTACTACTACTATTACTACTACTACTACTACTACTACGACCACTGTATTTCTAGTACTACTACTACTACCACTACTACTGCTACTACTACTACTACCACTCTATTTCTACTACGACCACTCTATTTCTAGTACTACTACTACTACCACTACTACTGCTACTACTACTACTACCACTCTATTTCTACTACGACCACTCTATTTCTACTACGACTACTCTATTTCTACTACCACTACTAATATCAATTGCGAGTAGATTACTTCCCGTGTAAGTCCTTACAACCTTGAACAGTCTGCCCTAAAATGAGAAAAAGGGGGAAGGGTGAATATAAAGGGACTGTACCAACTAACTGTATTGAGAGAGCAGCAGTGATCAAGTGAGTTGTTTGCACCGTCTTTTGTTTTCCATCATGTCCTTTTTACTTTTGTTTGCTCCAGTTACGATGGTCATGCATTCTAGTGGTGTTTAACTTGCCTGTTTCTGGAGGCAGTCATGCGGCGTCCAACCTGCTGAGAAGGCATAAAAGTCCCATACGCATTGGTTCATTATTAGATTGATATACATAGGAATTACGTTCTATTGTTACTTGTTCGTTGAGTATTGTTCTTGCTCGTTGACCATTTGTTCTTGTTTGTTGAGCATTTGTTCTTGCGCTGCCTGTCCGAACCGAATCTTCACTTTGCTATATGTTATGAGATTCATTTCGTTCCAGAAGACATTCTTTCTTTCTGAGTGATCTTCTTTCACTTTTTCATTCACTTCTTTTGCATTTCATTCTCTTTCTTCATTCTGTTTCCTCCTCTCAGTCTTAAAAGCCCTGAATTCCTCCCATCGTCACTCTGCATTCTTTTCTATCATTCAATATATAGTTTTTGTTATTCACTGGTCTCTACTTTCCTGTCGTCCACTGGTCTCTACTTTCCTGTCGTCCACTGGTCTCTACTTTCCTGTCGTCCACTGGTCTCTACTTTCCTGTCGTCCACTGGTCTCTACCTTCCTGTCGTCCACTGGTCTCTACTTTCCTGTTGTCGACTGGTCTCTACTTTCCTGTCGTCCACTGGTCTCTACCTTCCTGTCGTCCACTGGTCTCTACTTTCCTGTTGTCGACTGGTCTCTACTTTCCTGTCGTCCACTGGTCTCTACCTTCCTGTCGTCCACTGGTCTCTACCTTCCAGTCGTACACTGGTCTCTACTTTCCTGTCGTACACTGGTCTCTACCTTCCTGTCGTACACTGGTCTCTACTTTCCTCTCGTACTTTCTACTGGTCTTACTTCTGTTCATGGTCTCTACTTCCTGTCGTCCACTGGTCTCTACTTTCCTGTCGTCCACTGGTCTCTACTTTCCTTCGTCTGTTCACTTTGTCGTCTACTGCTCTACTTTCTGTCGTCCACTGGTCTCTACTTTCCTGTCGTCACTGGTCTCTACTTTCCTGTCGTTCATGGTCCTACTTCTGTCGTCATGTCTTACTTCCTGTCTGTCCTACTTGTCGTCTTCTTATTTCCTTGTCACTGGTCTCTACTTCTGTCGTCACTGGTCTCTACTCTGTCGTCACTGTCTACTTCCGTCGTACACTGGTCTCTACTTTCCTGTCGTCACTGGTCTCTACTTCGTCGTCACTGGTCTCTACTTTCCTCGTCGTCACTGGTCTCTTACCTTTCCTGTCGTCACTGGTCTCTACTTCCTGTCGTCCACTGGTCCTACTTTCCTGTCGTCCACTGGTCTCTACTCCTTCGTCACTGTGTCCATCTCGTCGGTCTCTACTTTCCTGTCGTCCACTGGTCTCTACTTTCCTGTCGTACACTGGTCTCTACTTTCCTGTCGTTCACTGGTCTCTACTTTCCTCTCGTTCACTGGTCTCTACCTTCCTGTCGTCCACTGGTCTCTACTTTCCTGTTGTCGACTGGTCTCTACCGTCCTGTCGTCCACTGGTCTCTACCTTCCAGTCGTACACTGGTCTCTACTTTCCTGTCGTTCACTGGTCTCTACCTTCCTGTCGTCCACTGGTCTCTACTTTCCTGTCGTCCACTGGTCTCTACTTTCCTGTCGTACACTGGTCTCTACTTTCCTCTCGTTCACTGGTCTCTACTTTCCTGTCGTCCACTGGTCTCTACCTTCCTGTCGTCCACTGGTCTCTACTTTCCTGTCGTCCACTGGTCTCTACCTTCCTGTCGTCCACTGGTCTCTACTTTCCTGTCGTCCACTGGTCTCTACCTTCCTGTCGTCCACTGGTCTCTACTTTCCTGTCGTCCACTGGTCCCTACCTTCCTGTCGTCCTCTGGTCTCTACCTTCCTGGTCTCTACCTTCCTGTCGTTCTCACGATCCTCAGCGTTGCCGTTCTTCTACTGGTCGTCCCCCTAACGCAGTCGTGTCTATATAAGGCTAAACCACAGGCCATTTACCTCAAAGAAGGAATTCCTGGATTTTTCGCTGGTGTTCTGGTCTTTTGTATGAATTTCCCCCCCACCCTCCCCCTTCTCTCTCTCTCTCTCTCTCTCTCTCTCTCTCTCTCTCTCTCTCTCTCTCTCTCTCTCCCTTCCCACCCTTCCCAACAGGTCAGACCGTCCGTCACCCCGTGAGAACGCGGATAATGTTGCCTAATGATATGCAAATGCTGATTCATTAAGTATGCAAGGTACACTGGAGCTGTACACAAGTCCTGGGAAGCCACTGAAAGTCGGGAACTTCGAAATGGATATCACGAACACAAAATTCAGTCTACTATCTATTGCATGAAATTCTTTTTCAATGTGTCATTGAAGGAGAGGATAGATTAGATTTATATCTAAATTCTAATGAATGACAGCCATAGAAATCAGATCTTATAGCAGAATAGAGAAAAGGTTTGCTCTGTTTCGATTTAGATGTCTATTACTTTAATTCAGGGCTCTAAAATCATCGAGAAATATAGACACGAGTAGAAAACGAAAGTGAACTGCGATACATTTTCTATATTGAAACATTTAGAAGCTTTGATAAGAGGATAAACAGTGTGTAGAGTTGTCTGCTGCAGGTATTCTGAAACCATCACTCTCATGGCCAACAGCTTGCACTTGAGGGCGTTATTATGAGAGAGAGAGAGAGAGAGAGAGAGAGAGAGAGAGAGAGAGAGAGAGAGAGAGAGAGAGAGAGAGAGTGTGAAGGACTCGCGTTGCTTGATATCTCCCTTGGTACCTTCCTCGGCCAACGTAAACAATGACGAGTCAAA
The DNA here is from genome assembly GCF_036320965.1 of Panulirus ornatus. Classification (NCBI taxonomy): domain Eukaryota; kingdom Metazoa; phylum Arthropoda; class Malacostraca; order Decapoda; family Palinuridae; genus Panulirus; species Panulirus ornatus. The sequence continues at coordinate 5,384,811 of NC_092272.1, read as the reverse complement.
CGAGGTGTTGGCACCTCCGGAATCCTTCCTCCAGACACTGTGAGCCATTCCAGTAACGCCAGTGACTACTGCATTTGGTGAGGAGGGGGTCACCAGGGACCAGCGAGGTCACCAGGGACCAGAGAGGTCACCAGTAGGAGCCAAACAACCCGTTATGATCCAGTAGACGCCTGGGTCAGGTGGAGGTGGGAGGTGACGCACTCGTTTTTTTTCTTTTTGGAATCACCGGGTTACGACCTTTGGCTGACAAACCCCTGAACAGCCGTGGCCTCACCTGGCTACCTGGCTCGTGGCATGAACTTCTCTTGTTCCAGGAGGTCGGCCGATCCAGACCATCTGTTGAAACCAGCACGGCCAGGCTCTGCCGTCCACCTGGTGCCAGAGCCAAGGTAAACCCATGTTTGAGGACTGGAATGCTGTGCCTCTCTAAGTGCTATGATTTCCCAAGTACAATCAAAGTTCTATATAGAATACACGAAATCAAAAACACAACCACCTTCAAAAACAGCAACAAAATCCTCTCAAAATACAACAGAAACTTTGAAAATACAGCCAACTTCCAAGATACAGCACAAGCCTTGTTCCTGTATTTTTACGTTCTTCATGATGAGTTTTGATGAGTTACAAAACAGTGGAATATTTCATGGATAGTTTACTGTAAACAATTCGGCCAAGGATTGTCAATAATTTAGACAAGAATTGTAAATAATCTAGTCATTGGTCGCACAACATTAGATCATGTGACTTGAAATAGTTTGGTCAAAGATTTAAACAATTTCTTCAAATATTGTTAAAAAACAATTTGGACAAGGGCTGTAAACAATTAGGTCATGAAATGTAAACAATTAGGTCATGAAATGTAAACAATTACATCAAGGATTAGGTCAAGGACTGTGAAAATCAAATCAATAATAGCAAGCAAATGTATTTATTGATTGACCTAATTATGGTACCATCCACTCTTATGATCGTGAGTGATTTCATTACAGCTCATTATCAACACTGGTCTAGTTGATCCAATTCCTATAAACTTAACTAATTAGTTTATCATATGTAAACAATCATGTCTATGATACATATGACTTTCTCACACGTCTAAACACATATATATTAGATCTATGCTTTTAAACACATATATGGGTATCTCATTACACAAGATATATGTCTGTAATCAGATGTTTTAGAGCTAAAGTCTGTAGACATATCTGGATGTGTGTTTCTGTGGGGGACATGTGTTTGAACATGTCTGTTCGTACTTCATTTAAACCATATGTCTGTGAGTACACCAGAGGACATTAAGTACATGACTATAGACATGTGTCTGAAAGTGCATATACTTTAAGACATATGTTTTGGTTACATATATATATATATATATAGGGTATAGGGTACCCACAGCATATATCTTTAGTCTTTGAACTCGTATGGTCTGGAGACATGCGTGGTGACATGAATTTAGCGTCACGTCTGAGAAAATATGTCTGTACACCCATGTCTGAAGGCTGGGCTAAAGGTATACGTGTAAACTGAGTTCCTTGAGTCAATGTTTATCTAACAAGGTCTGTGAAGTTGGTAACGGGGGATTCCAGTTGTAACAACGAGCTGTTTATAGCAGTGTGTGTGTGTGTGTGTGTGTGTGTGTGTGTGTGTGTGTGTGTGTTGATTCAACTGTTCTCTACACAAACACATCTTTTAAATATTATGTCATATATCTATGTATTTTCCCCAGATGAATAGTAATAATCTCTTGAGCTTGTACCTCGCCACTGTGTAAGGTACGGTACCTCGCCACTGTGTACGGTACGGTACCTCGCCACTGTGTAAGGTACGGTACATCGCCACTGTGTAAGGTACGGTACCTCGCCACTGTGTACGGTACGGTACCTCGCCACTGTGTAAGGTACGGTACCTCGCCATTATGTAAGGTACGGTACCTCGCCACTGTGTAAGGTACGGTACCTCGCCATTATGTAAGGTACGGTACCTCGCCACTGTGTAAGGTACGGTACCACAGACTATTGTACCGTCCTCGTATCGTTGATATCAGGGTAATGCAACATTCGTCATGTCGAAATGGAAGTAGGTACCATTTGTACCATCAGAATGGATTAAATGTACCATCTGTACCTACAAAATGAGGTTGAAGTACCGTTTGAAGCGTCGGAATGGGGTTAATGTACCGTTTGCAGCGTTGAAATGAGGTACAGGGAAATTCTCGCTTCCTCGACGTACACACGGTACGGGTCTGAGGTGGTACGTTGACAACGGGAAGGGTCGAGGACTGCAGGTCCATATTTCTACCTAAAGTTGTTTATGTTGTGATGTTCAGCGAGAGTGGAGGAAGATTTCCTCTGAGTTGATTTCACACTTACTGTCCATCCGTCTGTATTTATTTATCAAATTCCTATGTCTCATTCTGTTTCTGTAATGGTATATTTATCGTTCACAATATCTGTTGTCCTTATCTCTAATTTGATTCTACCTCTATGCCTCTTCACCTCACTATCTGTATCATCTTCTCGTATCTATATCTATCCATAAATCTAATTGCCTTATATGAATGTTATCTTTTGGCTTAAATCATCGAAAAGAAAATGTAATGTTCAATGTAAATATTGACATATAGGTCGTGTGTTACGGCATGATACCCTCACAGTACGTGTACTGAAGGCTAACCTCACGACCATCCTTAATTATCCTGGTAACGAGGTCATTCGGTGATCGGCCTCAATACGTGACCACTGAGGGAAATGCTCAAGACACAGGTCATAGTCCCACACGTCCCGGTCAGTCCCTGACACGAGCTGGTACCAGGAGGAACCTCCGTCCTCCTCCTCCTCCTCCTCCGTCCTCCTCCTCCCTCCTCCTCCTCCTCCTCCTCCTCCTCCTCCTCCTCCTCCTCCTCCTCCTCCTCCCTACCAGTTAGTGACCTGGCCTGCAGAGGACGCCCTTGTTAACTGGAACATTGATGATGAACCTCCCCTCCACTCCACCCACAGCCCCGGTCCCCTTTCCCCCTTCTCGCGCACTTAACCTTTAACCTCATTAGGGTCTGCTGATGTTACGCCCCCTGGTGTGTGAAGATAGTTGACGTAATTACCTTCACCCACGACCAAGACTTTGTCCTCCACCTCCTCTTTCTACTTAATGTCACCTGTACCTCACTATGATTACCTTCCGTATGCTTACGATTACTTTTGTTGTCCTTTAGATTACCTTTGGTGGGCTAAATGTTACCTACTCCATGCCTGAGATTACCTTTGGCGTCCCTAAAGTTTTCAAAGTCACAGTTCACCGGGACGCTGCAGACTTTTGGGCCGTCCATAGAACAGAACTTGTTCTTCGTCTGGTATAACACAAGAGCCTCCTGGACTGACATTGTGGTTTCCAGACTCTGGCCCCTGACGTGTCGTAAAGCATTCCTGGAACGTTGTTGCCATCCAGAGGCCTTGGAACGTTTCTTTATATATATCGCCTCTGGAACGTTGCTACCATCAAGAGCCTTTGAAACGTTTCCCTAGTCAGAGTCCCTCTGGAACGTTGCTACCATCATGAGCCTTTGAAACGTTTTCCCTACTCTAGCGCGCCTGGAACATTGCCAGTCCCTACAAGCTGACGTCACCACCAGCCACCCGTCATCTACGGGGTGAGGGAGTCCACAAGGACGGGCAGCTGGTGCCATCCCTGAAACCATCCAGTCGAGGACCTTAGCGTTCTGAATCGTCAAATGTACTGGAGGATCTTGGGGTCTTATCCCACGGTACACATCTTTATGTTGGCCCATCTCCTGTCATTATCATCATATTACCGTCCTCCAGCATAGACCTTGGCATAGACCATCAGGTCTTGTGTTATCTGTCCTTCCCATGTACTGTCCTCCAGCAGGTAACCTCGTCATAGACCATCAGGATTCCACCCTTAAAGTTTTGACCTGTATTTCAGCTCATCAGAGACCCCCGTTAAGTCCTTCTGGGTCAGCGGACCGTGACCTCCAATGACACGGGGAGGACCCCGGTTAGTGACCTCACACCACTCCCGGAAACTGGTGAAACTGTGTCAGTTTAAACCACGCAGTTTGTGTGTGTGTGTGTGTGTGTGTGTGTGTGTGTGTGTGTGTGTGTTGTTGGGGGTACTGGTCACATGGTGGTGGGGGGATCCATACCGACCTGTTGGCCAATCAGGCAATTCTGTTTTTCTCTGTGTTGAATCTCTAATATTATCACTGCAATGATTCATCAATGAAGAATTCCTTCTACGATCAATTCATCTTTTGTATCAACGTTTCTTGTGTTCGTTTGCTGCTTTCTATAACTTGGATGACATAGAAACGACACGATGATAATCAGATCAAACGAGATATGGGAATATGGAAGGCAAGGCAAGGTATAGGTAAATACAAGGAAACAATGTGAATATCAGAATCTCAAACGAAGAAATGCGAACAAGAATTTAGATGAGAGAAACGAGATAAGGTAAACATTTCTTACATCTTTTCCTTCACTCAGTTTCCAAAATGTTTCCCTCGTGTTTGATACACACGCTTTCTCATCCGACTTCGAATTGATTAATGACACAAGTACATCCAGAGAGACGGATGTGCACAGCTCGGGATACTGCTCGCTTCCAGACTGGTTCCAGATGTGGTGTTGGGGCGAGGTGAAACAGCTTTTTAAATCACGAACAGAGAGAGAGAGAGAGAGAGAGAGAGAGAGAGAGAGAGAGAGAGAGAGAGAGAGAGAGAGAGAGTAGGGCGGGAGAGCGAGACGGAATTTCAACAATTTACGAAAAGAAAATAGAAACTCAGTAGAGATGATGATGATGATGATGATGATGATGATGAGTTCGACGTGTAATTAAAATGAATGACTGTGGCGGATTTTGACACTGGGAATGGAATGACCTGCTTCTTGGGGAAGGGATCGAACCCCGGCCCTACAATCAAGAGCATGAACGCATCCTTTGGAACTGAACTCGTGTGTGTGTATATATATATATATATATATATATATATATATATATATATATATATATATATATATATATATATATATATATATATATATATGCAGATAAATCACATAATAACACGTGATTCAAGAGCATGATGGCAGCCAGAAGGAAAATGAAACATGGATGTCCAACGCTTTCGTGATCATTCAAATCATCTCGGTATGGTTGAAGACCGGGATTATCACGAAAGCGCTCGGATCTTCGTGGTCCATTTTCATTGTAGCTACTAACTTTTTCGAAACTTTGAGTTCGTAGGTTAAGTGTTCGAAGCTCTGATTTCGGACCTTTGTGTTCGAAGGTTTGAATCTGAAGGTCGAATTTCGAAGCTTGAGGTTCGAAACATTAGTTTTAAAGTCTTGCCTTCTGAGCTTTAATTTCGAAGATTTAAGTTCAAGGCTTAATTTAGAAGCTTTGAGTTCAAGGCTTGATTTAGAAGCTGAGTTCAAGGCTTAATTTAGAAGCTTTGAGTTCAAGGCTTTAATTTCGAAGCTTTGAGTTCAAGGCTTTAGTTTAGAAGCTTTGAGTTCGAGGCTTTAATTTCGAAGCTTTGTTTTCTTTGCTTTAAATACGTGGCTTTTAATATGTGTCGACGGAGCTAACCACTTCCATCTCTCCAGCTGGGGATGACAGCGGATGTCATATATATAATTCTTACCCAGCTGGTTGTACGGTGTGACCTCGTCTGGATGACCTAGACTGGAGGGTTTTCATGGGTGACTGGAGCGATCCCGGGCCCTGAGAACGTGTGAAGCCATTGTTTATGTGTCAAGTGCAAGAGGCCAGGCAAATGCCTCGTTCATGGTTACACCTGGAACTGTGAAGGTTTGTGAGGGCGAAAACAATGAGGGCGAGGAGGAGGAGCAGAGGAAGAGGAGGTGATGAAGATAGTGGTAGGGGTGAGGAAGGAGAGGAGGGAGAAGGTGGAGGATGTAAACAGCGTAAAAACCGGCGACAGACACATCTGCTACACACGTGACACAGTTACATCTATGTCTCGCTTATCTGTTCCACCAGGTGAGTCGTCATTCCACACCGCTTTCCCTTCATTTTGACGATTCGACATCTTGGTTTTCCAGAGTATGTCAAAATTCCATGATCCCCCTAAGAATAGATTAGTAATTGCAGTCATTGGACTAATAATGGATCCTAAAATCCCAAAAGCTTCGACGTCACTCTCCTAAAATTCAATTACCTCTGTTTTCTTTTTAAGGCTCCTTCCCTAAACACGCCTCAAGTTGTTGTAGCTAACCCATAACCTCTCTGTAACTATAGCCCATAACCTCCCTCTAACTATAGCCCATAACCTCCCTCTAACTATAACCCATAACCTCCCTCTGACTATAACCCACAGCGTCCCTCTAACCCATAACCTCCCTCTAACTATAACCTATGGTCCCTGATGTACTGCAGGTCACAGAATACTTCAGATATATTAGCCAGTCTGTAGCTTTACGGTGGAATGTCCCACCTGGGTCCCACTCATCCACCCGGGTTCCACTCATCCACCCGGGTCCCACTCATCCATCACCCACTTGCCTCTCACTGCAACTCTGGGACAAAGAAAGTGTCATCCAACGGAGGGGTCGGGAAACAGAAGGTCGTTCAGCGTAACGGAATGTGTGTCGGTCCTTGACCAAGGCTGCCGCCCGGCCGCCCAGCCACTGTTGCCAATGTTTCCAGCCACCAACCCATCGCTGCCAAGACTTAGAACTACCCATTCAGTGATGCCAAAGGTATATGGGTAATCAAGCTAATGCTGCTAAGGCTATTAGTCATCGATACAGTGCCACCAAGACTATGAGCCACCCATACAGTGCTGCCAAGACTACATTGCACCCATCCAGTGCTACCAAGGCCTCGAGTCACTCGTCAAGTGTTGCTAAAGTCACAAACCACCCACTCAGTGCTGCCAAAACTGCAACCAGGGGCACGAACTGGCCACCTTGTCATCGAAGGCGCAAAGCCGGCCAAATCAACGTTGCCAGCTCTGCACGCCACCCAGCAGGCGTCGCCAAAGGCAGCGTGCATAGGTTACCCGCTCGGAGGTAATGAAAGCAGGTCACTGACCCTTGCAGGTACTGACGAAAGCGAACACCTCACCCTCTGACACGCAGGATCTTAACTCTTTCCTGGTAGCTGGTGGCAGGGCCAGAGTCGCTGCGGAGGGCCATTCGCCCGATGTAACAGCCAGTTTGAAGATAATCGGCCAGCGTGACCAAAGAGGGCTCTTCATACGGCTCGCCTCACACTAACAGACCATCATTAGGGTTTTTCTGATGAGTTTTCGCGAATCTGGGAAGATAAGGTAGACGTTTGGCCGTCTTATTATGGCCAGTAGATAAGATTTTATCTCCTCACTTGAGAAACTATCGGTTGGTGTCGTCACTCGAACAGCCTCGCTGAGGTCGTACTTGGGTTAGGAAATGTGAGGTTATACGTGGCTTGCAGAGATGAAGGTCATATGTGAGGATGAGAATATCAAGGTATAATGTGAGGTTTGAGAGTACAAGTTCATATGTGAGTCATCGAACGTTAGGTCTTAATAGTAATGTTAGAAATCACGTTCACACAGGTGCTTTCGAGAACATACCTGGCTGAATGTTTGTGAGATTCACCAGGTCAGCTGGTGTAGCCAGGTGTGTGAACGTCACGTCCGTTCTGCCACATATATGAACACTTACGTTCTGCCAGGTATGTGAAGGAGGCGACCGTTCCGCCAAAGTCTACGATCGTGGCATTCATTTCACCAGATGTGGGAACGCCACGGTTGCATATAATCAAGGTGTGTGAACGCCACTTCCGTTCCGCAAGGTGTGTGAACGTCACGTGCACGCGTTACGAGAGCCCGCACGTGCGTGAGGCCCGGATGATTTTGAGGAGGAAGTTGCACGTGTCAGGTCAAGGAAAGCCTCACCCCTGCCTCTGTGCGAGCCTCGATGCGAGGAGGTCAGAGAACTGCGAGTGGCTTCGTCTGAGGGAGGAACGGGCCCGCCGTGGATAAGTGGGCAAAAGACAGAATAATTGTAGTCATGGAACCTGACGCGTGTCAGGAATTTTTGTCACGTAAAAGGTTGCATTTATGTACATACCTTTCCAAGTGGTGTCGCTTTTTTTCTCTCATTCAAGTTCCCTCGAGAATTTTCCGGGTGAAAATTATAGTAGTCTTACGACGGTTGTATTCTTTTATGAAGAGCAAAAATGTTTTATAAGTGGAATGAAGTAGTTTGAGAGGTCCCTCTGAAATGTTCAGGACTCACATATGATTCTCTCTTCTTGAGAGATTATTTTCTTTTATCGTCCTATATTTCAAAAACGAAACTGAATACTAGAGACTCCATGAAATAATTCTCAAATTTAGTCTGACTCGAGCCTCCTCAGGCAGCCTTACATGACTCGCTTCTCCCCAGACATCCTGAGCAAATTCTTCTCCCATGTGAATTTTCCGCAGCGAGAGGAATTAATGTCAATTATTCTCATCTTTTTTTTTATAACATTTCTGGTTTGTCACTGTCATGTGCGTCATGTTCTCCACCTCGGTCGTTTCCATGTGAAGTTCTTGTGCTTGTCGCAGCTGTCGTACCCGTTGTCGCAGCTGTCGCATCCGTTGTCGCAGCCGTCGGAACCCCGTCATAGCTGTCGAACCCCTTGTCGCAGCCGTCGGACCCCCGTCGAAGCTGCTGAGCCCTGGCGTATCCTGCACTGGGGGTCCTCCCTCGGTGGCTGCATATTCATGGTGATGACGTCGGATTATCCTCATTATCACATTGCTTACCACATCTTGTCTCATACGCGGTCCATCACTAAGGCAGTCAGGAAAGTCCCATCTCTAAGGCATCCACAGAAGTCCCATCACTAAGGCACTTACGGAAGTCCCATCACTCAGTCTGCCATCTGGAACAGCATTCATCACTTCCGCCTTCCCTGCATCTGTCACTTCGGTGGACAGGTTGTCTCTCCATCTCATTAGATGAAGACGTCCCATCTCTTCGTCCTAACAGGTGAAGGCACCCATTAACGCCAGCCCCAACAGATAAAGGCTTCTCTTCACCTCAACAGATGAAGGTTCCTCTCCACCTCAACAGTGAAGGCAGCCCCTCTTCCCCGCCCCAACATTGAAGGCAGCCCCTCGTCCCCGCTCCAACATTGAAAGCAGTCCCTCTTCCCCGCCCCAGCATTGAAGGCAGCCCCTCGTCCCCGCTCCAACATTGAAGGCAGTCCCTCTTCCCCGCCCCAGCATTGAAGGCAGCCCCTCGTCCCCGCTCCAACATTGAAGGCAGCCCCTCTTCCCCGCCCCAGCAGGTGAAGGACCCCCGGCGTTATCATTACGTCCCTGCCTCTCGAGCAGTAAACTTACGAGCGTTTCATCACAGTGTGCCATTAACAAGGAGGAGTCTCCTCACTTCCTCAGACGTGATTTTCCTTAACTTCTGCCTACCTTGTCACGGATTACGGAACACTGGAGGTAACTGATGCACCTGCTCCTCATGCGCTCCTACACAAAACCTAAAGGACTTTTATTTTCATATTTTGCCTCAAGTCAGCGAATCATTGTTGAGGAAGAAAATCTGATGCTCAGGAAATATCTATTTCTCTACATCGTCGAGGAAAATCAAAGACACAATACATGAGCATCTTAGATCTCAGAGAACCAGAGAGTCTGTGTTCACGTCGCGAAGGACCAGGGAGAGGCCATCACCCTCGCTAGTCCATATATATATAACCTCGAGAGATCGTGTCTGACATGAACAGAGAGGTGGGAGCCTGGAGGGTTTGTGGTTTCCCAGGTAGAACTTCTTCAAACTTCCCATCGCAATGCAACAGCCGATCATACTGCTCGAGGTGGTTCATGCTGCCGCCACGCCTCGTCTAACGTTTCCTTAATCGAGCCGAGGCTGAGTGCTTGTGTGTGCATATACCGTTGAGGGATCATTCACGTGCTTTCGCATTTCCAGTACGGACAACAAAAGGCCGTGCCAGGCTCGGACCTGGCGAGTCTTAGAACAAAGTCTGGCCAGACGAGAAGGGACGACACATGGGAGTCGACAACACTAGATCACAAGAGCAGTTCGTGACCAACCTGGTTGATGAGACGACCATTCTCATTACTGTAAAAACCTTCTCATTTACAGAGACAACCTTCTTGTTACTGTAAATACTTATCATTTACATAGATAGCCTTCTTATTACTGTAAAAAACCTCCTCTTTCACAAAGATAACCTTCTTGTGACTGTAAATCCTTATCATTTACATAGATAGCCTTCTAATTATTGTAAAAACCTTCTCATTTACAGAGACAACCTTCTTGTTACCGTAAAAACTTTCTCATTTACAGAGACGACCTTGATTGCTTGAACTCGCCTTCAAGTGGTCCATCTGTTGGCGTTTCCGTCTCTGCTCCTAGACTGACATGAGCTTCTTTGTTTCCCTCGAATAAATAGCTTTGAGGGCAGAGGACGAGACGGGTTCCCGAGATGTGTTGGAGACGATGAGACGACCCAGGGACGAGATCAAGAGAAAATAGTTATCACACGTCTTCAACTAGAATAGAAGGTATATTCCCAGTACATCCACTTATGTTAACATTCTTTTCTAAATTAGAATATAAAATACGTCAAAAGTTTCCTCTGCTTTCCTCTCCGTGTGTGTGTGTGTGTGTGTGTGTGTGTGTGTGTGTGTGTGTGTGTGTGTGTCATGGGCATATATACCCCGCCTCATTTTACGTCACAGACTTGATTTTATGACGACATCCTTCAAGGAAATGACTGTCTGAAGCAGTCAGGATCCTCTGCGGGTGGACATAACAATAAGCATCATGACAACTGAAGAAAAACATTCCCAGACTTCCATCAGCTGTCTGTAATCCCGGGTTGTTGACCTTGACGAACCAAAACAAAACACTCGGTGAGTGTGACATTTCCCGAAGGTCGTGAATTTGACCTTTCAGCATGACCATGTCCACCCAGCCTTGGCTGACCTTATCGTAAGATATCTGAAACAAATGATGAACTGAGTCTCTTTCATAGGACGACTCTTCTTAGAAGACTTGAGATGTCGATCCACGGGAATCTTGCTGGTAATACAGGAGGGGTGGAGACCACAGCTGCAGAGAGAGAGAGAGAGAGAGAGAGAGAGAGAGAGAGAGAGAGAGAGAGAGAGAGAGAGAGAGAGGCGTCTTCATGTTCAGGACAGAATTATTACGCCCATTATGTGGTGTAGTCACTCAGGCTTGAGCGCTTTGCTTCACAGCTCTCATACACTCTCCCTCATACACTCTCTCTCTCTCTCTCTCTCTCTCTCTCTCTCTCTCTCTCTCTCTCTCTCTCTCTCTCTCTCTCTCGCTCCCACTGGAAGACCTCCTTATGCTCTTCCTCCTTCATAATGACCCTCATTATGCTCTCCTCTCCCTCGCAAAGAAGACCTTTCATACCTTAGGCTCTCCGGCGAATCATAGTTAATACTTTTACTTTTCTTTCGAATTTAACTTCGAGATTAACAGATACTTAAAAGAATATTATATTATAGAAAATGATTCGTTATCATAAAATGGGGAATCGTACAACCCTTGGATTCGTAAGCATCCTAGAGAAAATTGGAGATTTATCAAAAGAATTGTGTGAGTGTTAATGGAAGTGAGCGGAGAAGATGGACGAAATTGTATATAATGATACTATTGAATAGGCAGAAGAGACGTCTTCCACTCGCTTCCCCCGTCCGGTTTTACGCCAGTTTGAGGGAAATGTTTTGCCTTCGTCTGGCAATCTTGAAGGAATGTAGCTGTCTTAGAGACAGACAGACGGACAGAATGGTTTAAAAGATGTCTCAGAGACGGACATACAGACGTGTTCATCTCTCTTATGGCGTCTAACTACTTTCTCGTAACCAATTTATCTTTTTTTTAGTAACGGCACATTTGATCCTATCGACTGACTCCGTTTTTGATGTACTTTCAACCGTCAACCGTTAGTGTGACATCTTGTACAAAGCATTATGATTCACAGTAGTCAGGAAGGGGTACTGGCATGACGCTGCTTCTCGACTTCGAAGTTGTAAATTAGGACATTAAGGATCTTCAGGACTTCGAAGGTTATGAGGACTTCGAGACTCTCGAAGACTTCGAGGATTATTCGAATATCGAGAGACCTGAGGTCTTTGGTGTCCTTGAGGTCTTCTAAGCTCTTGAGGACTTAGAGGTTTTGAAGATATTAAGGTTCTTGAATACTTCGAGTCTATTGAGGACTTTGAGGCTCTTGGAATCTTCGAGTCTATTGAGGACTTTGAGGCTCTTGGAATCTTCGAAGCTCTTGAGGACTTCGAAGCTCTTGAAGATATCAGGGCTCTTGGGGACTTCGAGGCAGTTGGAATCCTCAAATCTCTTGAGGACTTCGAAGCTCTTGAAGAAATCAGGGGTCTAGAGTACTTCGAGGCTCTTGAGGACTCTTGATGAATCTATATCTAAGTAGATTACAAGCCTTGTACTCTTCTTAGAGTTCCATGAAAAACGATTGAGAAGAATCTGAAACGTCAGACTGTAAGCCCTGGTGTGTGAAATAAGGATGTATGTGTGTGTGTGTGTGTGTGTGTGTGTGTGTGTGTGTGTGTGTGTGTGTGTGTGTGGAATGTGGGAAGTTAAGATGAAAGTGATGAGCTCGGATGAATATGATAGGGTTTTAAAGTACATACAAAGCCAAGATGAAAGTGATAACCTGAGATGAAGGTGAGGGTCTGGTGTGAAAGTGACGATATGTATCGAGCGTTCGGCCAGGAGAAGGTGAGAGTAGTAGTTAAGACAGGGAGTTGATCCCCCCTTCTCATGGGATGATGATATTGTCCAACAGACAGGAAGATGAGGGCCACACAGACAGGAAGATGAGGGCCACACAGACAGGTAGATGAGGGCCACACAGACAGGAAGATAAGGGCCACACAGACAGGAAGATTAGGCCCACACAGACAGGAAGATGAGGGCCACACAGACAGGAAGATGAGGGCCACACAGACAGGAAGATAAGGGCCACACAGACAGGATGATGAGGCCCACACAGACAGGAAGATGAAGGCCACACAGACAGGTAGATGAGGCCCACACAGACAGGAAGATGAGGGCCACACAGACAGGTAGATGAGGGCCACACAGACAGAAAGATAAGGGCCACACAGACAGGAAGATGAGAGCCACACAGACAGGAAGATGAGGGCCATACGGACACGAAAATCAGGGCCACACAGACAGGAAGATGAGGGCCACAGAGACAGGAAGATGAGGGCCCACATAGGAGATCAAGACAGTGGGATGAAAGTGACAACAAGGACGCACATGGGAGAAATAAAAGTATAAGAAAGTAAACAGATGACGTAACATCGTTGTATCATATACTGTTTACCGGAGTGTGTATACTACGTGCTGGGTGTGCGTCTGCACGCACATATGGTGTATGTGCGCATGCGCTTATGGACGTTGTATATGAATGTATGCTGTATAAAGCTATGTACACCTTACCTTCCTGCCCGAGAGCAAACATGAAAGTGTAACTCTTACCTGTCTAGTGAACCTAGTTTCAGTTGGTTGTATGTCTGGTGAGGTGGTGCTTAAGACTCTTTTGAGAGGATGATTGGCTGCTAAGGGCTGTAGGCCTGTTAACTGCCAAAGTCATTAAGGCCGTCAACGTCAAGGTACACCCACCAACATCCACTCTTCAGGGGTTGGAATTCATTGGACGAACACATTCACTCTCACTCTGTGTCGCACATGGTTGGTTGGTTGCTTACGGTTGTCGAATCATTTCATTCATCCCATACTCATCACATTCATCCCATACTCATCACATTCATCCCATACTCATCACATTCATCCCAGTCTACAGTGCACTACATCAACGTACGTTCACTCTTGTAAGCCGCTACAGGTTTTAAGTACATAATGGTCAAGTACATGAGTGAAATCATATTGTTCTTGTGTTCGGATCATAGCCAAAAATTAGTCATACGTTTTCTAAAACAGTTTGACTTTAAGGCCAACTTATACCTATATGTAGCGACGATATCAATCACCAGAGAAGAAGTGCTTTTTAGAACGTTAAAGTTGGTCGCCAGAAGGAGTTTAAGGTTGGTTGTTTTTTCCAATAATATCCGCGAGTCCTGCAGCAGTTGCTGTCTCAAATATCTAAACTCAAGGTAGGATTTACAAACCTTTACTTTCGTTTGACAAGTTTAACTTTCGTGCCATGATCTGACATTAACCTATTCATGAGTACAAAGTACTCAAACGTACGTGCATGCCAGTTAATTACATGAAATGTAAACAGTAATTGTAGTGATGGTCAACTAGATTGTTTCTGAGTCGTGACCCAGTATTGAGACTCCTTGTTATGGATCATATATCGTAAACAGTTTCCATATTTACAAAGTTGATTGATCTAAAGGTTCGTTCGTTGAAAAACTTAAGGTTTTCAAGTAATAGTTACTAACGGGAGCCCAGATATGTGGATCATAGCAATGGTTAAGCACATTGTTTACATAGAGTTCGCAACTGTTATGTCTTCTGTTGTGGAAGCGTGGAGCTATAGCTGTTGCCTCCCTATCATCGGTCTATTTAGAACTGCATACATAAAGCTGAGCGCCTCTCTCATCGCAGAGGACATACAATAGACGATTATGGGAAAGGAAAAAAAAAAAAAAGGGTGAATATTATCGTTCCTCTTGAAACTTGGCTTAAAATCAGTGGTGTGTCTTGCGCTCTTCAAAACGAGGAGCAGTGGTGACAGGACTAATTTTTCGAGGGTTCGTGACGACCCGGGGAATATAATCAGTTTCAAGGGAGAAATCGTAAATAAAGTATGGTGGAGTGAGCACACACACACACACACACACACACACACACACAGCGAGGAACGAACGGGACTGCCACATCAGACCGGTTGAGCCTTGCCCTAGTGACCAGCGTCTGGCATATGGCCACTCACTGAACAGCCAGCCCCAACTCTCGTCGTCACAAAGAATTCTCCAAATCCTAACGGCATTGGTATAACATTTTGGTGTCGGACTTCATCGTGTGTGAGTTGAAGATCCTCGTCACAGAAGGTGGCCAAGCATGAAGTGAAATATCAAGAAATAAGGACACAAATCAATAAGTCCCTTAACTTGGTTCGCTAGAATAACACATTTTCGTTAGTATAAACACTGGAGAACTTAGGTTCGGATCTTTTCATGGTGATATTTGATCTTCATAAAGGCTGTTACATTGACCCTGACTTGGTATCGGAACCCGTCGCTTGGTATCGGAACCCATCGCTTGGTATCGGAACCCATCGCTTGGTATCGGAACCCTTCGCTTGGACGCCATGTTGCCATTACGCTGCATCAAAACAAGTGACGACTCCAGTGATCCTGGCGTCGGTCCAACTGTCGTGTCCGTCACCCACCGGGTGGGCCTTTGTCGTCCACCCAACTCCCCCACCGTGAGCTCACCGTCCCCACAGCCCCTGTGGTTCCCCCACAGTGGAGCTGGGGACGACGGGTACTGGACTGAGGAATGAGATGCTTGAGTACTGGTTACCACATACCCCCACAGCAGCAGCCTGGGATAACGCTATGTTCACCCCAATGTGGCTTTCCCAGCATTATTTATCGTTACGTATATTGTCGTAGCGATACGAGATGCTTATTATATCTGTTCGTACGTCAAGTGTTGCTGCTGTGGATAAAACCAGAAGGGAAAATAAGATAGTGGAGATAACAGTGTATTTTGTGTTTAATGACAATTGTAGGTGACAGCAACACGAGAGAGATCATAATGAATATTCTTAGTTATATGATTTACAGCCATGTCAACATGTTTGGTTTTCCTTTGAAACAAATATGAATATTTCTGGTCTCCTCCACTACCATAAAAAGCCTTGATAAAACTCAGTCGTTTTTCTTTTTTTATTTGCATCTTTAAAGTGCACGATAAGGACATAAAGAACTCCGGTAATAGAATACCCCAGTAGTGAAATACCCCAAGTATAAGATAATCCAGTGATCAGATACTCCAGTAAATATGTACCTCAGTAAAGAAATACTCCAGTAAAAAGATACTTCAGTAAAGAATACTTCAATAATAAGAGATCCTGATAATGGCAAATTCAGTTGTAACAACACACCAGCAATAGAAATGCTTCAGTAACTGGGAATAGATTGATTTCTTTACGCATTACACGCAAGTATTTGAAAACATTTTCATACTGTCTTTGTATATATTATTTGATGTACGTAAATGCAGTTTTGATGTATCGATTAATTACAGTAATCCCCTGAGAAAAGGTAATTATGGGCTCGATATTGAAGTAATCCCCTGAGAAAAGGTAATTATGGGCTCGATATTGAAGTAATCCCCTGAGAAAAGGTAATTATGGGCTCGATATTGAAGTAATCCCCTGAGAAAAGGTAATTATGGGCTCGATATTGAAGTAATCCCCTGAGAAAAGGTAATTATGGGCTCGATATTGAAGTAATCCCTGAGAAAAAGGTAATCATGGGCTCGATATTAAAGTAATCCCTTGAGAAAAGGCAATTATGGGCTCGATATTAAAGTAATCCCTGAGAAAAGGCAGTTATGGGCTCGATATTAAAGTAATCCCTGAGAAAAGGTAATTATGGGCTCGATATTGTTTCATTCCATTAACATTTGGCAAGTGTTTACACCATGACGTTACCAGCTGACGATCAAGGAAAAGTTCAGACCTCACGAGTGAGAAATGAGGAAAATAAGTGTTGTAATAAGACTCACGGGATAATATAATGTTACTGTGTGTAGATGGGAATGTTATGAGGCTAAGGTGAATTGCCGTGATCATTTAACATAGTCGGTGCTGAAGATCGCAAAATGTAAACAAAACAAAAAAATTCCTCTAAAAAAGACGATATTTCGCCTAACTTGAAATAAAAAAAAAATAGATAAGCTCAAATTAAAATTAGAAATCTAGTTAGAGAATATTACCTAAGATGTATTTATGCAAATATGAAATTTTCTTTAATGATTATATAAACAGTGTTGAAGAACGTGACTGTGGAATAATAAAAGCAAAAAAGATTTAATTATTTTGGCTCATGTTTGTAGGAAGGAAACGGTTCAGCAATGAGTATCTGGACATGAGATACAATAATGTTGTTGGTGATCACCTCCAACAGTTGCTCCTTCTTTACCTCCAACAGCAACTCCATCATTTTATAGCCCAGCTTCACTACGTTTTGCATCATTGCCTGGTCCAAACCTGAATGGTACACCGATGTTATCTCTCATGTCACCCTTGATACCATCTTCACTTTCACTGTCGGACTATCATCATCATCATCATGACTACACCATCAGCAACACCATCCATACACCATCATCACTGACACAATACCATCATTAACAACATTAATACATCATTATCATCAACCCCGCCCCCCCACAATCATCTTCAGTTCACCACTATCATCATCAACAACTCCCCCCACCCACCCCATCATCTTCAGTTCACCACCAGCATCATTATCAATACACCACCGCACATCAACAACACCTTCACTATCAACACAGTGCCATCATCAACGCGTCACCATTAACCCTCAACACATCATCAACGGAGGCCGAGCCTCAGGCATCGACGGTGGGTAAGTTTTACGCGTCCATTTATCCACCCCTTTCCATTACCCCTTACCCTCCCTCCCTCCCACTAACTACAGCTGTAGCGCTACATCATACACTCCCCCTCTTCCCTCCCACCCATCCCGCTACAACACCACCCTGCCGATCTACGTAGCCTGGGGTGGTGTGTGGATTCAACACCAAGCTCACAAAACCCCAAACTGGAAAACTGTAGAAGATAATGTCGCCTCCAGCGACTAGTGCACCCATTACCGTGGGCTCCACCCCTTCATGATCCCTCGTAAACTACTATTACGTCACCAATTCCTGTTGTCACTGTGATCCACCATTGGTCACCCATTACGACAGACTCTGAACGTAAATTCAGTGGATGACTAAGCACACAGGGTAAGGGGCCAGCAGCCCATGTTTGAGGTGTTGTTCCACGTTGGTTGTAAACATTTGCCTCAGTGATCGTCCCTATTGCCACACGAACGTCCTCTGCTTCGTTTTATCTTACAAGTCGGATAAACCGTCGCAGATTTGTGTCGACGGAAGCAAGATTTGTGGAGACTGATTAAAAGGAATCTGACGCAGCTGAAAAAAATCAGGTCACGATTATCTCTTTCTTGTTGTTTTGTATCTTGAGATGTGACACTACACCTCAACAACGGGGTCTTGTCCCACATACCTACTAACAAGACGAAGATGCTTACCTGACGGCTGGTGTCTGGTGTGGGTCGTAGGGCGAGGGTGAATGATATTCACAAGTCCAGGTGAACAAGATCTGTCCTCACTACTGTGTCAGACTGAACACAAGCGGGAACTCGGTGCAGCATTAGATATAGAACACGACCAGTCGATTATAACCCCACGGCTCTAAAGGAGAGGGACGCGAAACTTTTGTGAGTCTTTTTCTGGTTCGGTATGAAGGGGAGTTGGGGGAGCGGACTGCCGGCGCAGCAGTAGCAGCAGGAACACTGAGGGTGTTGGGGGGGAGACAGCGGACCCGTCCGTTCCTGGTGCACACGCTTGGTTGAATGACCCACACCTCCGACGTCGCGGCCGTCTTCATGTTGGGGCGGCGCTGGGTTCGCCTCCACACCCCCGCAGATTTCCTGGTTTACCGTGGCTAAAACAACCCCTCCGTGTGTGTGTGTGTGTCTGTGTGTGAGGGAGGGGGTCATATCGAGAGGTCACAGGGTCATCCTTGCCTCTGTGGGCTTGTCTGGAGCGAGGATGGTAATCAAACAAGGTTTTAGAATCCTTCGGCGTCTGGACCCGTCCCTCACAAGACACACTGAGTTACCAGATTATGTTTACCCGCCCACAGCTGGGCTCCCTCGTCCTCCTTCCGTGGTTAAGTAGTCTGTCAGGCCGTCAAGCACGAAAATGGAACAGATTCCCAGAGAGTCAACGGTGCGAGGTACACACGCCGGGGCAAACGTATTGTGTCGAGCAAACACTTTCGTCAGGTATCGTCAGTGGCGGCGAGAGAGGCTACCATACACCTTTAACAGCCTTCGACTGGCCTCAATAACACACTCACTCACGCACTCACACTCACGCACACACGCACGCATGCGCAACGGAGATAGCGCTAACGAGGCAATTCATGCGTTTTCTCAGACAATCGTGTGTCGCTTGGGGATTTCAGGGATTACGAGGAGGTAGCCGTCCACTGACGGAGTGGGGGAGGGAAGGGCCTTCTGCTGCACAGGGGGATCATGGGGAGGAACTAGGAAGCTACTCACGACCTCTTTAAAAGGATCTGTTGATGATTCCCGTTAGCCGAATCTTAGAATCGGTGACAGGTATAATGCACCATCGATCAGACATTCATATCTTTGAGGTAATGTAATGACTGAATCTAGAAGCACAGCTGACTGCATCAAGAGGCAGTAGCAGCAGCAGCTGTCATGTGTCACACAGCTGTGTGTGTGCGTCTGCATGAACGAGAGTCACGACAGCAAAATACCAGGGCAACATGGGCCACTGTAGGTTCGAGTCAGAGTGTGAGAGTTGCTGGAGGTTTATCTTGAAGGAGTGTTGACTTAGGGGGTGAGGGGCGACTTGGCCCATGTCTTGTCGGGGGTTATGACCAAGCTCTGGTCCAGACAGGCAAGTGTGTGGTCAAGGTGGACTCTAAAGAGAAGTGTGTCGTACCACAGGTCGATCGAGGTCAGGAGGAAGGAAGCAACCCATGAGAGGAATGCCGTGTCTCCAACACCCGCTCCTCTGAGCCAGCGGAGAGATGCGCGACGCTCAGTGCCTTCCGAGTGTACGAGTTTTCCCTACTGGTCAGGTCAGTTAAAACTTGTGTTTGAACTTTCCCCATCAAAAGTCTCCTCCTCTCAACACATCACCCACGACATGTGGCAGATCATATACTGGAACGCTACACACACACACACACACACACACACACACACACACACACACACACACACACACACACACACACACACACACTGAACCCTGTGGGGATGTAGTCTTGCTCTGTCATCTCATTGTTTGGTTTCCTGGAAGTGTGGAGATGATGTAGTGTCCCACAGTACTAGGCACGGCACCATCATCCTTGCTGACCTGTTCCCACCATTGTGTGCTCCACCGTCCGTCGTACATACCACACAGAAATACACCATCAAACTTCATGATTAGAATTTCATGTTATCTGAGGTTCAGGCACCAGCGTGCAAAGCTAGTGTAGTGTAGGGAATGGTTCATGGTACTCACGTGGCAGATGTGTAGGAGCAACTGCTGTTGTAACGCTATTGACCACGTTTTAAGCCATGTTATTGACCTGTACCGCATCTGGTCAAGGCCAACCATTGGTCCGCAGCCGTACACACGTTGGTCTTATACCCGCCCCTCCCTGCCACGTCCCTATCACTAACCAAAGTCTGGGGTGACCCCTGGATATCAAGGTAAACAAACCAGTTACCACATCCCCAGGACGAGGATTTGGTCAGTGGAGCGTTGAGTGTCCCTGGGCCAGAGTGCTACTGGTGGAGGAGGAGCGTCCATGTTTGATGGAATGGTTATATCTTGACCATCAAAGAGGTCTGGCCTAGTTTGGCCTCACCTCACGAGTTCTGACGTGTCCTGGATCATACTCCAGCTGACGTGTCCTGGATCATACTCCAGCTGACGTGTTCTGGATCATACTCCAGCTGACGTGTCCTGGATCACACCCCAGCTGACGTGTCCTGGATCACACCCCAGCTGACGTGTCCTGGATCACACCGCAACTGACGTGTTCTGGATCGCACTAACACTAACAGACATATGCACCAGCGAGGGATGTCCTTCGCCACAGCAACACTAGCCTCTACAAGATCAACACACCAGGAGAAAAAGGACGACACCAGAATGTTTCCCACTATAGAAAACGGAAAGAGTTGACCTACAGTAAGAAAGAGAGGTCAGACTCCCTCCTCTCCTGGCATTACAACCCTTCAATAATGGGGAATCAGATCACATCGCCCCCATCTGCTAGTGACTCCTCCAGTTTTGCCACCATCTGTCTTGAAACCCGCCCCTCATTCCCAACGCGCCCGTTACACCCACTGACTTAGATATGAGAGTCTATCAGAAGGTCTCCCCTGGGCCAGCCAAACACCTTCTGATCAGTCATCAACCCTTCCCTCAGTCAATCAAAACAACCCGTTATGTCTCCTCAATACTGAAGTCAACAAGCTCAAAATCTCTCATTGAGTTACGACCCATCGCCATCTCCCCAGATCCTCAGTTTACTCCGTGAAAGTTAAGTGTTTATTTGGGTTTAAACAGACTTTATAAGCCCCTACAGAGTCCCAGCCATTTGGGAATATTAAGACCCTCTCTACCATCCACCGTCTCGTCAGCTTCCTAAACTTGATGTGTCGAAGACCTTAAGAAACACTGTACCTCCATTGTTCTCACCTTCATTGACTCCGCCAAAGGTTCGTCAGCCATAACGAAGTCATTAACCAAGCCATCGACTCTGGCCTGCGAAGAAGCATCATACCATGGCTGACAGGTTTCCTCGGTGACGCGCCACTGAGGAGGAGGGGGCCATCTCTACCCCCTCACCTGTAGCGTCCCCCTTACGTTAAGAGAATGGGACCCTTGTGTTCCCTCATCTTTACATACGAGGCTCTGATGGCTGTCCTTACTCTATGGAAGTAGTTAACGACTATCCCAGTGATAACAGAGATGACATCGCCCCTCCAGAAAACCATGGACAACCTCCAGGACTCGACCACTGCCAACACTGACACTGCCAACAAGGCTGTTGTCATGCACGTTCGTCTTGCCTTCAACCACCTTCCATCATCTACTGTCTCACTAGGCCTCAGTCCCCTCCAGGTTGCTCGCTCCACCAAGCTTCTCTCTATGTTACTCTGGACGATAAACTAAGTTGGAAGGTACATTCATGAACACCATCAGCACATCACACAGACAGAGATACAGACACAGACAGGCAAACGGATACACAGACACACAGACAATTGGTGATACAGAGAAAGAATAATGCACATATTTAAGGATAAAACTTATATCCTACAAAGGAAATACATTAATCATGGGTTATATAATATCTGTCATTAGAAATATGGCCTCTGTTGCCACCTCGCAGACAAATATAACCCACAAATATACGATATAGTGATATATGCCATTAGTGACGTGAATCATATACGTGGAGAGCAAGTTTTAGGTCTATAGGTCATTATAGGCTTGGCGAATTGAGGTTAATGATGCTTTGCTTCATAATGACTCTTCCTTGATGAATGATATGTTGTAGGTGTGAGACGTGAAGTGACTTCTTCCGTTGTAAGTGTCTGTTAGGAGTGTCAAGGGTTGTGATTATATGCGGAAGAACGCTACTCTTGTGTTGTTGGATTGTTGAGAGAGAGAGAGAGAGAGAGAGAGAGAGAGAGAGAGAGAGAGAGAGAGAGAGAGAGAGAGACAGACAGACAGACAGACAGAGAGACAGAGACAGAGAGAATTCTAATATATCCCAATAGATCATATTCTAGATAAAGTTTTCTCGTTACTTTGTGTTACCTACAAAGATTTCATTTAGATTTGATACGATATAATCCAAAGATATGACTTTCCTTTAGATGCAGTTGGTTAAGATATAACCATATACCTATGGTGATTTGCTCTCTCTCTCTCTCTCTCTCTCTCTCTCTCTCTCTCTCTCTCTCTCTCTCTCTCTCTCTCTCTCTCTCTCTCTCTCTCTCTCTCTCTCTCTCTCTCCTCACCAAACTAACCCTCTCTTGCAACCTACCGTCAATATTGACATGGAACAAATAATCCATTTATACCCGGGGAAAAAAAATATAACTGATCAGCCACAGAAAAAAAGAAGAAATCACACGAATTACATTTGGTAAATAAGTCACACGAAAATTCGGTAGTGACGTGTTTCGGTGCCTCGGGAAATATGCAAATGACCCGGCAAACAATCATTACCACGCCGGAAGTCCAAAGAACACGTACGTATCTGAAGCCATGTTTGCCTTAGAACTTCCTGGCTAACCCAAACGGTCGGGGATATCATGTATCTATTGATCAGAAACTTCAGGAGCTGGAGATGTATCTATTGATCAGAAACTTCAGGAGCTGGAGATGTATCTATTGATCATAAACTTCAGGAGCTGGAGATGTATCTATTGATCAGAGACTTCAGGAGCTGGAGATGTATCTATTGATCAGAGACTTCAGGAGCTGGAGATGTATCTATTGATCAGAAACTTCAGGAGCTGGAGATGTATCTATTGATCATAAACTTCAGGAGCTGGAGATGTATCTATTGATCAGAGACTTCAGGAGCTGGAGATGTATCTATTGATCAGAGACTTCAGGAGCTGGAGATGTATCTATTGATCAGAAACTTCGGGAGCTGGAGAATTATCTATTTCTCACAGACTTCAGGAATGGGAGATGTAATATGCCTCACAGACTTCAGGAGCTGGTGACGTAATATGTCCACTTCTCACAGACATTTACGATACTCTAAGATCAGCCATATTGAACAATACCGCTACAGTAATTTCTTTATGGTCCTCTTGAAACACGTCCTTGATACTCCATGTGTGTGTGTGTGTGTGTGTGTGTGTGTGTGTGTGTGTGTGTGTGTGTTTACATATCTTTGCTGTATAATGAGATTGGATGGCTGGAAAGTGGCTTTAGAATACTGGCCAAACGCATCCATCGTTACCCATCACTACAGCTTAAAGATGTAAATGAATACGTAAATGAGTAAGAAAAAAAAAAATCCGGCCAGTAGTTTCAGAAGTGGGACCTACGCGCTCAATCACAGACAGGGTCGCCACAGAGATGACCGAGACATATGAATGTACCTCACTGTAGCGGTGGCGTCGAAGCCACACAGCTGAACGTTTCTGTAGTTCTGTATCGTATTCCACAGAGGAAGTGGGAGTGAGTGAGGGAGGGAGGGAGTGAGGGAGTGAGGGAGTGAGTGAGGGAGGGGGTGAGTGAGGGAGTGAGGGAGTGAGTGAGGGAGGGGGTGAGTGAGGGAGGGAGTGAGGGAGTGAGTGAGGGAGGGGGTGAGAGATATGAGCGCCTCTCTCTGTAGTATCGTGAGAGGAAGAAGCGGAGCGGAAAGACAACTCCAGATCACAGACCAATCGTTGTCGTCTTCACCGTTATACTAATTTGGCCTCTCAGAAAAATGTCTTGTTGGACGGTTTGGGAGCGTCACGATGCTCTGGCCGATGTGAGAACCTTGAGTTGTACAAGGGTTCGACCTCCGTGCACGACGGTACGATGATTGGCTATGATGATGACCCGTAAAAGAAAATAAAAGGGTCAGGTTTTAGACACATAGGCCATTGTCATGATTAATGATCGACCGTCGTACTCAAGGGTCGTACCGTCGTGCTCTAGGATCGTACCGTCGTGCTCAAGGGCCGTCCCGTCGTGCTCAAGGGTCGAACCGTCGTGCTCAAGGATCGAACCGTCGTGCTCAAGGATCGTACCGTCGTGCTCAAGGATCGTACCGTCGTGCTCAAGGATCGTAACGTCGTGCTCAAGGATCGTACCGTCGTGCTCAAGGATCGTACCGTCGTGCTCAAGGATCGTACCGTCGTGCTCAAGGGTCGTACCGTCGTGCTCAAGGATCGTAACGTCGTGCTCAAGGATCGTACCGTCGTGCTCAAGGATCGTACCGTCGTGCTCTCAAAGAGGCTAATGGTGTGTACCGTATGAGTCATGAGGGAACTTCTGAGGCTTAGGTTAGGTCTCACAAATGGCCAAATGTGTGTGTGTGTGTGTGTGTGTGTGTGTGTGTGTGTGTGTGTGTGTGTGTAACGTAGGCGTGGGATAATGGATTTCGAATCGACAGCGTGAGTTCAGATTCATCTGATCGTATTGGATTCTTGTTTCAGCGGCCTCAGACGTGTTCCTACTAATGAAAATAGATTGATAACAAATACATTTGTTGAACTCAAGCCTCCTGGGGATGTCTGATAACAGAGTCCTAATCCTGATCCTCCCTCTCTCTACCTCCCTCACCCTCTCCATCTTATTAACTAAATAACAAATCACCACAGAGTGGGGTAAGATTCTGGCACATTGAGGAGCGCGTGGATAGATGGGTATGTTTGATGGTATGATAACCCCGACGGTGTTGTATGGAAGTGAGGCTTGGGCCCTAAATGGAGGCGTATGGGAGAGGGTGTATAGATGTGTTGAAAATGAAATGCCTAGGAGTATTATGCTGTGTGAGGAGGACTGATCAAGTAAGGAATGGTAGGGTTAGAGAGAAAGGTTTGGATGTAAGAGAGGTATAGGTGAGAGAGCTGTAGGGTTTGTACTGAAATGTTTGGACATATGGAGAGGATGAGTGAAGAGAGGTTGACGAAGAGGATACACGTGTCAAAAGTGAAGGAACAGGAAGAAAGACGAGTGGGAAGAGTGGAGTGAAAGATGCTTTGTGTCGTCGGTGCCTGAACATATAGAAAAATGTGTGGCATGCATGGGATAGAACACTTTGGATCTGTGTGGTTTCCGAGCGGCGACGTGCTGTCAGTGGGCTGAAACAAGACGTACGAAGTGGCCAGGGGAAACTAGGGAAAGGTCTGCGGGAGCTTGGTTGTGGAGAGGAGGCTCTGGTTACACTGAATTATATAATACATTAAGAAAGTAGATGTAAGCAATGAGGCCGTTCTTCGTCTGTGCCTGGCGCTACTTCGTTAATGCGATAAATGGCGATCAAGTATTAATTAAACAATGTTATTATTATTATCATTATTATCATTATTATCATGATTTTTATTATTATTATTATTATTATTATTATTATTATTATTATTATTATTATCATTATTATCATTATTATTGTAATTATTATCATTATTGGTTTTGTTATTTGTTATATTTTGGCTGAGACGTTTAACACACGAAAAACATTGAACATGAAGAGAAAGTTGTGAATACGGTCAATAGCAATGCTATAAAACACTACGTGGCAACTGATGCGATCTGGGGTGCGCACGCGCCCTCGGGCGGGCTTTCCCTGGCCCGGGGCGACAGTCTGCTGATGACGGCCATCGCTTTAGGCTGACGGTGGTGACAGGTTCAATAGGAACCATCCTCCTACCTGTGGGGCGAGTGACTCAATTCTAATTTCCTCATTTCTCGTATCGTCATCCTCCAGCTCGACGAACGAGTCATCCTTATATGATATATGAGCCTTCATTTCAGCGTCAACTTCCGTACATTGTACATCCCAGAACTCAGTTACCGCCGGGGGTCGGGGCAATGTGTCATGAGTCAGGAACAAATGGTTGACACTGTAATCTGTCAGACCTGGGCGGCTGAGCTCGTCGGGACTACACAGCTACGAAAGTCTCTCTCTCTCTCTCTCTCTCTCTCTCTCTCTCTCTCTCTCTCTCTCTCTCTCTCTCTCTCTCTCAACTTATCGACGGTTTTGACGGGTCATTTCCCGGTGCTCCCCACACATTTCGAAAGCCTTTGACGTTGAGTATCAAGCTCTTCTCGCCAAACTTAGTTCATGTGTCCCTCTCACTTCACCTTAGGTTCGAGTTATCTTCTGTAGTTACGATACAATAACCTCAGTGTTATTTGGATGACGTTCTACTTTATCTTATCAATGCTTCAGTCGTTTTGAGGATGTATTCACATAGGATGTATTTACATATCTTTCCATCTTCGTTTCCATATAACTGACCTGGTAAAACCCACACTAGATCTACGAATACGTCCAGCCATCAGTACAGTCTTCCCCCAGTACACTGCTCAGCACGCTCCCAGCCTCCTGGAGTCATCTTGCAAACTCAGTCATCGTCTTACAGCAGTGCAATACTGATCTCATTCCTCCCAATGCGTCGCAGAGTTCACACACTTAAGTTCTCTTCTCCGTAGATGTGGCCATTTATAACCACGTCTCCTCCTCACAGAGCCACACGCTAAGCTCCCTTCCCATGGTAACCTCCCTAGCTGCGAAGATCACACAGTGAGCCATTCCAGGAAGCAGCACATCTCTGAACATTTTTAAAGAAAGAATGAACTGTTAGCCTCCATCTTTCCCACGACCGTTCATCCTCCAGTAAAGAAAAAAAGATGAAAAAAAAGAAACATCTGCCCCTTCCCCACCTGATGTGAAATGTTTCTCAAATATTTGCAGAGATGTGCATGATTGGCTGTCTTGCTCATTCAAACATCCCACCTCCCCCTGTCACAGGTCTCCATTTAATGGAATGCTTTTCACCATCGGCCTCACACTTTACCTCCAGCTTCCTTCCTCTTCATGTCTTTTGTCCAGTAACCCCCTCTCCTCGTTTCCTGTCTCACTTCTTACATTCGCTGCTCCAATGGAATTCTCTCCATCGTCTTTGACGACCAGACGCCCAGGCCATCTCCCTACCCCGAACGCACATCCAGTGGTCAGAATGTGTGTATGAGGAAGTGCCTTAGGGCCAGGTCCTGGGTTCTCTCCTGTTTCCAGACATGATCACAGCACAGCTCTGTTCCTCCGACCAAGTTCTGACATAGAGAACGACTAAAGTGTTCTCAGCAACACTGAAACGACACCTGATGAAAAAAAAAAAACTTAATGAATGAATGTTGAATGTGTGAATATAACTTTCTTAAAGCATGAAAGGTATAATAGCGATATTTACAAATACATATGTAATTATATAACAGCCAAGATATATGTTAATGGCGTTTCCTTGGCTTGATGGATAAATATAAAACGATAAATGATTTATAACCAAAAGAGGACATGAAAATTTAGAGATATGTTTAAAGAAAATTATATTTCTGTAATACGTGAAGATGGAAAGGAAATTCTTAGAAACAGTAGTAGGACCAAAGTCAATTGAATAGAATAGATAGAATATTATACATAGATAGAATATTATAAGTAGATAGAATTTATAGATATATAGAATATCATACTTAGAGTGATATAGACAGAATATTATAGATAGAATATCATATAGACTACAGTGGATGAACCAGTAACACCAGCCCCCCCCCCCCCCCCCACACACACAACCACCACAACAACTACCACCACCAACCACCACCAGCCACAAGCTGACCACCGTCACGTCTGACCCGACCTGACCTCGTAGCAAATTATCAAGAAAAATAGAAAACGAAGCGAGGCGGGGCAGGGCCGCTACCGTCGCCCGTGAGGAACTGTTATGTTCCAATATCTTATGACCTTATTTTCGACTGCGAACTGAAACTCCCACACAAAATATCACGACTATTATTACCATATTCTGCTCCCATTTCATGATCTGCTTTTGTTATCATGAACACAATGCGTGACAGCTGTAATGTTATCTCTTACAGTCAGAAAAAAGAAAGAAATACGATCTATGAAGAGAAGTCATCAGTGTATATTGCAGTCTGAATAAAAAGCTAAAGGAACGACCGACTGACTGCCTACATAAAGCTAAAAAGACGATGCGAGACATATCTGCCTTGCTCACCGAACAGGAATTGTGGAGAGAAAAGGCGGCCTCGCTGGACCTTTCCTAGGCTCATTCCTAGCTACCTACGTCCTCAGCAGGAGGCACAGGGAAGGGGAAAGACAGAGGAGTTCCCGTAGGGAGGATTAGGAAAGGGAAAGGTGGGGCATCTTCCCTTAAGGGGAAGTAACCCCTAAGGGAGCGCTGAAATCACCTCACACACACACACACACACACACACACACCCACACACACACACACCCACACACACACACACACACACACACACCTCCTCTCATACCCTTTTAAATATATACATCACGTGTGATTTGTATTTTGTACACCTCACGTACGATCACGAACAACTGTGCACTTGTGCACTGCACACGATCATGTACAGACGATGTGAAGAAATTACGGACGATTTGTGGTGGGACGGACGCGTTCAGACTTCTAAAAAGACGCTGGATCATTACGTACGTGGGGGCGCAAAGCTTGCTGGGCGTAGGCTGTGGGTTTGGGCAAATGTCTCGCCTCCAACGAAGCCACAAAAACCACTGAATTTGACTGATACTGTTGCGTGTTCTCGTCACCTGTTTCCTGGCAACTTTCTTGTGTGAAGAATATTATTATCCTTCGACTGAAAACCTTTTTTTTTTTCTGGTTATATTTTGTGTTATTTGTTCGGTGACATTTCGTGCAGATGTGTTTTTTTTGCCATTTTGGGGAGCCCGCCGTCCACAACCAAGCCTTACGGAATTCATACATCCTGTTTCAATCCCCTGACAGTACGTCAGCCCCCATATACCACATTTTTCCAAATTATATTATCCCATGCACTCCTTTCACCCTCCTGAATGTCCGCGCCCCGATACCCCTGAAGCCTCTGTCACTCCATCTTTCCATCTTCTTAGTCTACCCTTACCCCCCTGCTTCCCTCCACTTCTGACCTGCAGATCCTCTTCGCCTCTCTTCACTCATCCTCTCCATATGTCCAAACCACCACCGTGCACCAACCTTATCTCTCTCAGTCAACCTGTCATTCCTCACAATCCTCGATGTGTTCAGTGCCCGTCTGTAGGTAATTTCCAACATTTGATAAAGTTACCCTCCTGGCTAAAGGCGTTCCCCCGATCTGGGAGGATATGGCAATTAGACACATGCCTCTATGTCTATATATAGGAGGAGATCCGTGACCGGAAACCACTACCGCTTCACCTGCACCTCTAGGTCAAGGAAGGAGGGGGGGGGGCGCTGTATAAGGACCAGACTCGCCTCCTTCTCTCACTCAGATACGCCCCTTGTATTCACATAGCTTAGCCACGACGTTGACTCAAACAGTTCTTTTCCGTTTTATCAACAGTCTCTTGTTTTTTCTTAATTCGTTTTCATATCTGCAACTTGATTTACTACTTTAGATTGAAATATACATATCAAGCAGAGAGAAAATGGACGTATACTCCCATAAAGTCATTTTATAGCCAGACCTTACATACAGCCTTACGATGCGATGCCATGTATTAGCCAATGGCCTTTCAAACGCAATGTAGCTATTTAGATATTCCAACGCGAGTAGACAATAGAGCAAGTGACACACAATAGAGCAAGAGACACACAATGGAGCAAGTGAACACACAATAGAGCAAGTGACACACAATAGAGCAAGTGACACACAGTAGAGCAAGTGACACACAGTAGAGCAAATGACACACAGTAGAGCAAGTGACACACAATAGAGCAAGTGACACACAATAGAGCAAGTGACACACAATAGAGCAAGTGACACAATAGAGCAAGTGACACGATAGAGCCAGTGACACAATAGAGCAAGTGACACAGAGAATTCTCCCAGACATTATGCCTTACGAAACTCTCTCGTGATCACTTCAGTTATACATCACCTTAACTGTTGTATATTAGACATAATATTAAACCTTTTTAGTTGGTGGACGTAATAATTAAGTCATGTTCCTGCTTAGCTTCAGTTTTTGTTACAAGTATAGACCGTCTGATTCCACCTTAAATCTTAACATATCAATCATAAATTTCTTTCAGTTTATAAGTTCCATTTCTTCATAGGCCACATACGTGCGGTACGAACCTGTATAGACTTAGTTATTTTCGAACATTGGTTACACAAGGAAGTCAAAGCCTTAATGACCCGACCCTCCCCCGGCTGTCGATAGGTTCCAAGCCTAAATAACCATCGGAGCAACACACCTTAAGATCCTCTTTAGTCATACCTGAAATCCATGAAGACCAGCTTGGCATTCACTGTGCTAACACTCTCTGGCCTCTCACAGTACCTGCTATTAATTAACGTTGAGTGTTTTGGTGTGTCTTTGTGAACACTGTTGTTTGAACCGCCAGTAATGAACTCTGGACGAGGCTGGAAGTCACGATGAACAAACCTGAACACTAAGATAAACTTGTTCATTTATTTCAAGGGTTATCACAGGGGTAATGGTAGTGATGGCCTGCATGGGAGAGTGAGGTCTGTGATGATTAGTCGAAAGGATTTTGTTCTTGTTGATTTGGTCGAGGCATCGTAAACTCTGATGGCTTATTTGTACACACACACACACACACACACACACACACATACAAAATGCATGCAAATCTAGAACTAGTGATTAGCATGTGTATGTATATAGTTCATGATTCATACCTGTATCGACTTCAAACATAATTACATCATCCATAACTTTAAGAACTAACGGGGAGGCAAAACCCGGCCCAGCTGGTGCCCCACCTGACGACTGAGCAGCGCCCTCTGTAGGGCGTGAGTGACAATGACCCTCCGGGGGGGGCAGGAGGGAGGGGAACGACTCTTTCCCCAATTCTCTCTATGTATGTACGTGGTTTGACCTGTGACCCTCACACACCTGCAATCATTCGAGGCTTCGGTGATGAGGTGAAATGGCTTTCCTTTCCTGGGGCGAACGAGTGGCGTGGTGCGTCCGGTAGTGCCATACCTGTAGTTATGTGTGCAGTGAGTCGTTACCTTGAATGGGTAAACACGGTTGATATAACCCTCTTGTACACGTCTACATTTGGTTCTGGTGGGTAAAGGTTAACTACGCTGTTGAATTACTAAGTTCTTTCGATGGATAGTCATACCCAACATGAATTGTCATGAAGGGTGGAGTGTATCCACACTAAACATCCAACGGGTAGAGTTTATCCACACTAAACAACCAACGGGTAGAGTTTATCCACACTAAACAACCAACGGGTAGAGTTTATCCACACTAAACATCCAACGGGTAGAGTTTATCCACACTAAACAACCAACGGGTAGAGTGTATCCACACTAAACATCCAACGGGTAGAGTTTATCCACACTAAACAACCAACGGGTAGAGTTTATCCACACTAAACAACCAACGGGTAGAGTTTATCCACACGAAACATCCAACATCACACCACTTTATTTCCGGGGAAAACATACTTGGATCTGGTAGCAGGTCGACCCTAATTGCTAATTCTAACTTATCTACGTCCCTGGGAAGTGTAGCCACATCACAGTCAGATAGTAAAGCTGAGTGCATCACATACCAATAAGTTATTACGGCACATTATAACAGTGAGAATAACTAATGGTTGTCTGGTCATATTTTCTCGAGCCCTACATTGTCCATACATATGACAGTATTGATTCATGGTTTAGCATTTCTCAGTTGTCATTTTCCTGTGTACGAACCAGCCACACTGGTCCTGTGGGTGAACCGGTACTGGCACTAAGTGACGTAGTAATGACGTCATTGTCCTAATAAACATTGGCTTTCTTTTCCCAGTATGAGAAAACTGGACAAGCCTGATCCCACCCGGCATGCGTTAACGGCCTCGTAACTGTACTTCACGCGTTGCCGGCACTATAACCACATGGATATGTGTTGCCGGCACTATAACCACATATATAAATGTGTTGCCGACACACATTCATTTGTTGTTCAAACCTTAGCATGGAAGTCGTGATATAATAGAGCAAGAGCAGTATCCTTGTGAAGGAAATAAGTGAGAACAACAGGTGGGATATTAGAACGATGTAAACATAGTATGTAAATTATCCAATACGAAATATGGGATTTATTAGGATAAACGAGCAGACTGTAATATCTCTTTGACATACAGGAACTCATTAGCTTCGTAGTTACGGAAAAATAAAAAAAATGTAAATAAATCAAATTCATTGTATAAACAAAGGTTCTTTTCCCTACAGGAAATAAGATTTACATAATGTAACTTTCTACATTGCTACTTCAAGTCATCAGGACGAAGAAGCCTTAAAAAGGGGGAAACTATAAATGCGTTTGAAAGTTTTAAGAGATTGTAGAAATATTCAAGTATTTGACGGCCTCTAGAATTGCTTGGTCAGTCATACAAAACAATGACTACATCAACTCCAGTTTTAATGCCATTGTTCAGAATAAATGCTGAGGCAAAATCTTAAGAATTTCAGCTTAAAAAAGTATAATGGGGATAAACACACACACACACACACACACACACACACACACACACACACACACACAAACACACACACACACTGTGTGGTATGTTACGGAGACTATTATATAATGTAAAGCATTAAAAAAAAAGTGTTTTAAGGAATAATGATGTAATTTTTGAGGCGAAGTGAGCAGCACATCCGATCACGTATGTGTCTGGGTATTCGCCAGACCACAGAACACACAGTAAAATTAATACGACACCAAGTGTAAAAGAAATTACACCTAGAAAGATGACGTTTTGTGTGTGTGTGTGTGTGTGTGTGTGTGTGTGTGTGGGAGAGTAAGATGATGTTATGAAACTGTTCTGTAATTACGTAACTGTGTTAGGTTATTTCTACTAGTTGAGTTAGGATTACTGTGTCAGAGATTGAACCCATCCTACAAAATGGGACACTGCTTCATATATATATATATATATATATATATATATATATATATATATTAGACACTTGCATGACTTGCCCCACTAACCCTTTTTAGATGGATTGTTGCAGCGGACGGGAAGTTAGCCAAGTCTTCTGGGTGGACGCCACAGGTCAGGTAGTGTAGTGATGTTTAGCTTCCGTTGTTTTGAGGCGAGTAGCAAGACAACGAAGAAGTAGGTCTTCAGCGTTTTTAATATGGAAGTTACATGTTCGCAAGAGGAGTCTTGTGGTATGTAGAATCATTGGTAGATACGAGGTTGGTCTATTGCTGGACAGATTAACACAGGTCTTTGCCATAGAGATACTGTGTGAGGAATACCTACATAGACATCACAAATACTATTATAAACGCCACAAACCAGTTCGAATCCTCCAGGACACTGACTGGCACCAAGTTTGGACAAGAAAACCCAGGTGTTCACACACCATCTCGTATCATTGGTAGATACGAGGCTGGTCCCCGGAGCGTAGAGGAAAAAGCATAACTCGAGCATGTCTAGGAAACGTGATTTCATATCAGCGTCTGGCAGAGCGGAATTCAAGATTGGGTCAAGAGGCCACCACTTGGCATTACCGTGGGAACATTTTTGTCAATTCTATTTTTGTCAGGGATGACGGTGGGAGGGGAGGGGGGGAGGGGGGGAGGGGTGGGGTGATCTGGCAGTTATAGGTTACCAGCTGTTAGGGGGTCTCCATTGCCGTTGCAAAGAACTGGATACGAAACATTTTGAGGTGGCAACTGCAGTTAGTATTATTCTTTTGTTATGATGATTAAATTTTCGTGGTTGTTAAGCCACCAGTAAGCTCTCTGTTGTGAGTGGTTCGTGGTGTTGTTACATTTGCATTTGACCAGATCAGGCTGGTGAGGCGTAGTTTAGGATGGAGCTGATAAATTGCTTGTAAAGAATACTAAACTATAGGGTTCATTTTCTCGTCGAAACCTGGTGCCAGTTAGTGTCCTGGAGGATTCGAACTGGTTTGTGGCGTTTATATTGGTAAATGTGATGTCTATGTAGGTACTCCTCACACAGTATCTCTATGGCAAAGACCTGTGTTAATCTGTCCAGCAATAGACCAACCAACCCACACACTGTGTGAGTGTGTGTGTGTGTGTGTGCGTAGAGAGTGCGTGGCCACGATAACCCAGCTTTTCACACACCACCACACCTTACCTACCTCAGGAACCTTAATCAAAGAAAAAGAAAGAATCACCGTGGCCATCGTTTAACTGGCCACCCTCCCTCCCTCACTACCATCAACAGAACCAAGAGCGGAAACTTTACGGTCAGAGAGTGAGAAGCCACGCCCCGCTACCAGCCACACACACACACACACACACACACACACACACACGACTTTCTCGTATTTCTAAGAACCTCTCTCTCTCTCTCTCTCTCTCTCTCTCTCTCTCTCTCTCTCTCTCTCTCTCTCTCTCTCTCTCTCTCCTATCTATCTATCTATCTATCTATCGATCAATCTTTCTCTATCTATCTATCTATCTATTTATATATCTATCTACCTACCTCTCCAAGGCGATACATAAAGCTGGAAGGAAGATTGCGTTAACAATTGCGCCAGAACGGAAAATACCTCCACTCACAATGAATGTGATTAAAGTTGTCGACAAGATGAAAAATGTGCGGGAAAATTTGAATAATCGAGGATGCTTCAGTACAGAGCACCGTCAATAGATGGTCGATACGGATCATCCCGGCAGCTGTACCTATAGAAAGAAGGATCATAAAGGAAGATTAGGAAAGCCAAGCGTGTCCAAACAGTAAGATCTGAACCTTTCGAAGGTGTTGGATGACCTATAACGAGAACATCACTTCACGCATAACAGATGGCGTTCATTGTACACACTCGTCCTGCAAATAACAGAAGAGCGTGAAGTAAAATTGTAAATAACACATTTGCCTTATTTTACGGGACTGTAAATCAATTTACATTGTACAGCGGATAGAAAGTTCTCACTCAAAATAATCTAAGGTCAAGTATAATTAGGCGTTGCTATGAGTTGAACATCAAATAGGTAGTTTATAGACCATAATTCGCGTAATCTTAACCAATTTCGTCCAACACAAATGTTCAAACACGTATAATTAAGGTTTCTGAACGCTTGATTTACATATGAACTACCTCCATGATGAATATTCCTATACTTCTTCATCGATATTGTGACTGAATATCAACAGTGCCAGGTGAATATTCCTCGGTCAAATGACTCACTGAATATCGCAATAAGACGTATGTAAGTCGTAACACCAGAATGAGTTTAGTGCCTCGTGAGTTATGAGGTGGGTCATGTACTCAGTGGTCGTACCCTCGTGTTCAAAAGATCATCTCGTTATAGTCAAGGGTCGTAACGCCTTACTAACAGGTCGTATCTTGGTCCTTAGGGGTCGTAAGGTCCTTTGTCTTAAATGTTTTTTTTTTTCTTTCTTTTTTGTAAATTCTCACGTCAGGGTCAGTTTGACCTTCCTGTTGGTTATAGAACATGGGATTGTGGGATCCTCACGACGCAGAACATGGAGCCATTGGTAAAAGCGGGTGTCCCACCCACCCACCTCCCCTCTCATCATCTTCGTACCCCAGAGAGAGAGACAGTGGGATGTCCCACTGGTAACTGGGCGACCCACATCCCATGCTCTGGTGCTCCTAGAGTCCATCTGACCCCCCCTCGGTGGGGGTGGGGGTGGGGGTAGAGGTGGGGGTGGGGGGGACATCACGAGAAGCCAGACATAAACAGCGTCGTCAAACGGCATCATCAGGCAATAACAACTCACTCAGACCTTCTTGCCTCCCGCACCTCGTTTTCTTTCGTCTTGCCTCCGTCAGATATGACAGCGACACACAGTTTCTGCTGGTCTCCCCAACCACAATATATGCCAGTATAAGAAGAACAACGCCCTCTATTTACCCGCTAATAACTAATATTTGAGCTATATGAAAGACCATTTTCTGGCGAAACGATTCTGCAATTCAGATTGCGGATCGCAACGGTCCCCGAACACGTTTTCTAAGACATTTTGGATGTTTAAGAAAATGAAATAACTGACCAGTGAAATATATATATATATATATATATATATATATATATATATATATATATATATATATATATATATATATATATATATATATATTCCTATGAGTCCACGGGGAAAATGAAACACGATAAGTTCCCAAGTGCACTTTCGTGTAATAATCACATCATCAGGGGAGACACAAGAGAGAAATATAACGGTCAGTTTATATATATATATATATATATATATATATATATATATATATATATATATATATATATATATATATATATAGAGAGAGAGAGAGAGAGAGAGAGAGAGAGAGAGAGAGAGAGAGTGTGTGTGTGTGTGTTTGTGTGTGTAAAATGTAGGCTAGTGAGGGTTGTGAGATCGGCCACATGGTTTCAACAAGCAAACAAGCTAAAAACAAAAAACGTAGCCAGACCACCAATTCACCTGTTTAAACAATATGTATATACACAAGAGTTCAGTTAGACAGCAAACAAACACGATAAGTTCCCAAGTGCACTTTCGTGTAATAATCACATCATCAGGGGAGACACAAGAGAGAAATATAACGGTCAGTTTATATATATATATATATATATATATATATATATATATATATATATATATATATATATATATATATATATATATATATAGAGAGAGAGAGAGAGAGAGAGAGAGAGAGAGAGAGAGAGTGTGTGTGTGTGTGTTTGTGTGTGTAAAATGTAGGCTAGTGAGGGTTGTGAGATCGGCCACATGGTTTCAACAAGCAAACAAGCTAAAAACAAAAAACGTAGCCAGACCACCAATTCACCTGTTTAAACAATATGTATATACACAAGAGTTCAGTTAGACAGCAAACAAACAACAAGAACAGCACAACAACAAGTGACAAACAGTGACTTTGTGGTACCAAGTCAGTGAGTGAGAAACCCGCCCAATGTTCAATGAAAAGTAGCCCAAAAGTAGCCCAAAAGTAGCCCAAAAGTAGCCCAAAAAGTAGCCCAAAAGTAGCCAGTGTTACAAACTCAGTTAAAAACTTGTAGTAGTAGTAGTAGTAGTAGTAGTAGTAGTAGTAGTAGTAGTAGTAGTAGTTGTTGTTGTTGTTGTTGTAACAGTAGAAGTAGTAGTAGTAGTAGTAGCAGTAGTAGTAGTATAGTAGTAGTAGTAATAATAGTAGTAGTAGTTGTAGTAGTGGTAGAAATTGTTGTAGTAGTAATAATATTTACCACACTAGACGTAAGTTTCTGTTCTCTCTCCATATTACAGAGAGCTTTTCTAAGCCCCAGTGGTCAATTCATGTCTGGGGTTCTGTGCATTCTTTCGTATCATTAATGAAATTGAAGTGTAACTTTTCAGCATTTGTTCAGATGAATGAAAGGGTTAGAATAAAATCACTTTCAAAATCTGAACTGACTAGGTATAGGAACGAATTCATAATTCAACTGAAAATGAAGCACACAGACTTCTAGTACCCCAGGGCCACCTATTGTTATGTTTCAACAAATTAATAATCTGAACATGTACAGACATATAATTTACCTTTTCTCATGAGAATAGAATTTGATTGATTGCTTACAGTTAGTCTCTTGCCGGATCACTTGGAGCCACTTTATATATAGAATACCCTTACAGTGTCTGTACAATGGTAAATGATAAAGCTAAATGATGAGGCGTCACAATATTTTGCAAAAGTCCCCCACAAAAGTTTTCTTTAACCTGACCGTTTTCTATGTATAATTATTTGAGTGGGACACTTAGGAAGATTCTGATATTATGATCATTTTCATTTTAATCTATGTAGACCACAGAGTGGCTGTTATTAATGACCTTTTTGAGGGGTCATCTAAAAGGTCTGGTCATATTTAAAGCTGGATATCCTAAACGAGATGCATTATTAGAGTTTTCATCAGGTTGTGTCGGCATTTTTCGTGCCTAATCATCTTTTTTGATTACGCTGGCCAGCTGAACGTGTCAAGATAAGTAGATGGGTATGTCATTGGCATGAGCCATATTAGAACCACATTCTCCACCTTTTTTGTCTGATATTTTGGTTGCCATGATTTCACAGGATTACGTAAGAGAGATGTGTTGTTTGACTTACCGTGGGCATTGCTTCAGTGGAGATCCTAGCCATCGAGAAGTACTAATAGGATCACAATCCTTATCCGTGTAGGCTTCCTGTGGCATTGCGTCACGTCTGTGGCTCCAGGCATGACCCTCATGGTCATGATTTTGCAGTGACCTGTCAGGAAGCGGACGACTTGTATGTGATATTGCATGACGAAAGGAATAGTCTGACCCAAGTCAGACGAGGGGAAGACCTCATATTTCGTGTTAATCCTAATGGCTCTCCTATTTCACAGATGATGACTATGTTGATTTAATGTTATCCCGTTATCAAATCAGAGTCCCAGTCATTCATGATTATTTAATTCTTAGTGACGACTCGTTGGCAAGTGCATTTGACGAGGGGGTCGAGTGGATGGTTGGTGATTGGGGAAAGAGGCCTGTTAGCTACCATGGTCATTAAGGCCCATTATCGTCGGGCTATAACCATTAGATTACCATGGTCATTAAGGCACATTATCGTGGGGTTATAACCATTAGATTACCATGGTCATTAAGGCCCATTATCGTCGGGTTATAACCATTAGATTAGAAATACTTCAATCATATTCATTACGTGTTGGAGAGAATGATATACGCCTTGGTTATGATAACCACATGTGGACATATTACAAAGATTTATAGACTGTTTTTACAGATGAATTCCTACATGGTTTTAAAAGTAGGTTTTCATAAAGGCTTTCTCTTCCCCAGAGCTGCCAGACCTTATCTGCCGAACACCTGCTAAAGATGAAATCATGATTAGTGGAGTTTCACCTGATAAGGCTAATCTGGTTTTCGTCAGCTGTGGGGAAAATAGATAATAATTTCTAAAGTTATGCGTCACGGACAGAAGTATACGACTTTATCAGCGATGGAAATGTTGGTATATGATATGATGCAAGGACATGCAGCTCTTGTGACTTAGACATAGTGAAAAAGAGATGAGGGTCATTCCATTTCTAACCATGACACCAAGGAAGCAGAGGTACGATTTCTATGATCGAAATAAGACATAGAGATTTTCTATGTGAGTTCGACAGATAACCTAAGTCATTTTCTTTTTCAAAGAAAACGAAAAATATTCTTTCTATTATCAGAACGTTCAACAGTTTGCCTTGTGAAAACAGATGGCAATTCTTACAAGTTTTGAAACGAATAGAATGAAATGGAATAAAACGAAAACAGTGGCAAATAACTGAACTCATTGGGTATATTAGCGAGGTAGAGTACTGGCCACTGTGTCTCAAGTTTACAACGTATGGCTATAAGAAATAAAGTCTATTTCACACTTTTTCCGTTGGGTTGGTCTACTATATAGGTAACAGGTAGTCCTCCTGTCTGTTGACAACAGTCACTGGAACTAGTAATCTAGACCAAAGATTTTTTATCTTATCAGTGATTTTACCATTGTTGATGACACTACAAGCTATGGCAAAGATGACATGATAACAAAGATAACCGAAACGTAGAATAATTCCATAAAACAGAAATTTACGCATACATTTGTAAAAGAAAATATATTTATAAAGTCGTAGATTTAAGAAATTCCTTCAGGGAATGCCTCACCTTGCTTAGGCACTCTCTGAGATAAGGAGAGATAAGGATAAGGTCCCACAAACGTCACACAGACTCATAATCAACAGTAGTGTCTGTGTGAGCGAGTGGGACGGTATAAGAAAGCTGAGACTTCCGGGTTCTCTTTCCTATAAACCGAGTGTTTTTGTGAGTTTCCTGTCCAGTCACTAGGGCTCTGTGGTTGCATGTCCTGAGTTGTATGTGTATATACAGCACCCAAGTGTTACCATGGACAAGAAATATGTCTTTCCGCTCCTCCTTTGTATTATTCTGACAACGACGCCACGGGCTTTAGGTAAGACTATCTTAACACATCTTCAGACGTTGACTTTTAGTTACTAAATATGTAAGTTAATGTAGATTTGTCTGGTTACATAATCATGTAGAACTGTGATGATTGGCATTTCATTTTTCTTAATAAAACTGTAAGATATTAAGATTAAAAAGTTTTTGTTTTTAATCCATGACAGACTTTTAATCGTACAGTAGTAACCCGATCCCTTCACTCTCAACATTAAGTGTTCAGTGGTGGTATTATAAGTATTTTATCACTTATGATGCCTTTATATATATATATATATATATATATATATATATATATATATATTGTGATGTACCACAGTTCTCATGTTGTACACCTGTCTGTTATACCCCCAGGTCTCATGTGCTACACATGTATTAGCACTGTGAATGAACTGACGTGTTTGAATGACCCGGACAATGTTCTGAACGGGTCACCCACCACGGATTGCCAGAAGGGCGAGCATGGCTGTTGTACCATCCTTCGACAAGAATATCTCGAGGAGCCAGGTTCGTGGCTCGCTTTACCTCACTAGAACCCAGATGCATCCACTAATAAGATACTGAAACAAGAATTAGTTTCTTGGTCCCGATAAAAATTCTACACATGGATCAGATTTATGTATCATGATTATTTTGTTGAAGATTATCATCTTTATCCTAAAGTTACTTAATCAGTGTTTGAGTGGAGACTGTTCATTTCATTAATAACTGCTTTAATAGGTGCTTGGGGAGGAGAATGTATGATTACATTCATCAAGCAACCCTTCCGGTCTGTCTGATGTTACTTTGAAATTGAGGGACAAAAAAAAAAGAGAATAAATCTTGATTTGATGAGTTCAAACTTGGGCTTCAAATTTAGTAACATTGATGTCATAAAGCTCCATGATATATATATATATATATATATATATATATATATATATATATATATATATATATATATATATATATATATATATATATATATATATATATATCACCTTGTTATCATTTGGCAGGGAAGATTGTTTCCTTCTCTCGTATGTGTCAGGAGAATTGCCCCCGTGATGGCTTCTCTGAGCTACCTGACTCAACCTCCAAGTTCTACCAGACTTACTGTAGTACTCCCAAGTGTAACATCGGCCCTGGCAACAAGTCGCTCTCCAGTAAGTTCCCTTAAGTTTCATCTAATGTGTTGTTGTGAAGGGAGTTTCATCATTTTTTTTCATCTCCTAAAGTAACTGGGCAATCTTTCTTGATCCTAAGAATACAAATGTTATTCACACTGGCTGCTGAGGCCAGTGCACTCTCCTCTTGTACAAAGATGGTTAGCTAGTCCTTTGGAACGTCAAGTTAGCACACCCGCCAAAGATTTGGATACTTTCTCAGTTATGATAAGTGATTAATCACATTCACACACAGTTTGCTTGTGGCTCATGCTTGAAGACGAATGTTACATTTCAAATGTACGTTTGAGCTACCCACTTGAACATCTCTTGTCTCATTTGCCTCATAACCAGTTTAACCTTAGACCAAACTCCTCGCGTCTTCCCCCGTATAGCACCTGTATGTTCTGTTGCT
Source organism: Panulirus ornatus (assembly GCF_036320965.1). Taxonomy (NCBI): domain Eukaryota; kingdom Metazoa; phylum Arthropoda; class Malacostraca; order Decapoda; family Palinuridae; genus Panulirus; species Panulirus ornatus. The sequence goes on along the minus strand of NC_092272.1, from coordinate 5,342,702 downwards.
GTGTTCCTCAGGTATCGGCCAGGATGGTAACGGCAATGGTAACATAATGAACATCCCAGGCGAAGGAGCGGCTTCCATCAGCTCTTCTGTGGTTCTCCTAGTCTCTGCCGTGGCCATAGCCATGCTCTTGATGGATGACTAGAGACTCTCCAACACCCGTCGTCCTTCCTCTGTGATTTCATTTCATTTCGGTAAAAGTTAGAGTGTCTTAAGAGGTGCCAGTGTTCCAAGCTGTGACTGCCTTCACAATTATGATCATTGATTAATTATGCGCATTCTCTCGTGAGCTCAAGAAACATCCCTTGAAGTTGACTAAAAGTCTTACATCATCTTGTATGTTCCTCCCATGATCAAAACATTTCTTTGTTTAGGTGACGCATTGTTCCACCTTCCTCCCCACACCTCCATGCCAGGAACACGAGCATCTAGCTCAGTTCTAGAAGCCCCCTATGCTAGCTGAGGCTGTGCTAGCAAAACTTGAGGTTAAGTCAGATCCCTAATCACGTTTTCTTGGCCCTTGGTCGATTTTTTTTTTAGGTGTGATTTATCAGTTTTAAGGACGCCTGTGTTATGATGGCTCTGGCATCTTCGTCCTGCTCTTGTGGAATATAATTTTCTTCATATTTTTACCTTTCTATGTTCTTCATTTATAGAGGCTGATCATGAACATATATACGTACCTGATTGAAGATTTTGACATCATTTTCAAATTCTATGATTTGATTGTGATTATAAATGTACGTCATACTATTACGGCAAATTATTCTTAATATCAAAGTCAAATTATACAACGTTTTGAATTCCTTTAAATGTTGTGATAATAACACATAATGTATATACATGTTAGCTACTGTTTGTCTCATAGAAAATTATTTGTTTGCAAAGAAAATAATGTAACTCGATATTGAGAGTGATTTTTGCCTGTTTATCAAAGTTATCATATTGTAAAATAAAATTACTTTAAAGGTCAATTATATTTGTACATTCTTTATAACGTAAGACTTAGAGACGTCTTTAGCATGACCAGAACTTCATATATACATATATATATATATATATATATATATATATATATATATATATATATATATATATATATATATATATATATATATATATAATATATATATATATATATATATATATATATATATATATATATATATATATATATATATATATATATATATATTGACATTATTATGAGCACTGTGAATTGTTAGTAGACTCATGTACTTCTGAACCAGTCATGTAAACTTTGACTTAGATTCTTATCAACCAACTTCATAAGTACATTCTTTTTACATCATTTTTCTCTCATCATTTTTGAAAATAGATTCTGAGTAATAGGAGTGTAGTGAGTCAACCAGAGTGAGGGCAGCCATTAAGCTAAGGTTAGATTACAAAGCGAAACAATTTTAATGTGTAAATTATTATTCATCCAACTCATTTCATAATTGTTCGCTGCTGATCAAAAAAAATTACTGTATCACAATTAACTCATCTGTAAATCTTTTAAATCATAGCAATAGAATGTATCTGACATTAGTTGTCACATAGGTTTATGAGAGATTATTAAGTCCACTGTTTGAATTATATATTTAAGGATGATTACGCCAAAGGATCATCTTAATTGCTATTTCCATAATATGGGTAACTGCTATGTACAGTAATCATGTCATTAACACATGATTGGCCCCGCTTCTCCTCAAGTCTCTTAGGCTGAACAGTTTCCATCAACTGCTGGTAACATCCACAAATCGCGATGATCCAAAACCCAGTAGAAAATTAGCTTTACGTCCCTTGTTTCTTTTGTTCAAAATGATTTCTACCAGCAGGAGATGAGGAGCCATTTGGGTCCGATTCTAACAAAAGTCAGAGTCTGGTAGAGTGTAAACATCGATCTCGGTCATCATCAATTGTAAAACAAGAGCTTCTTGGAGACTCCGAAGTCGTTCTTCTTCCCGTTGTGGATCCACTGCCAGAAATGTTGGAAGTTCTCGTCCTCCTCGACGTCCGTGAGCCTCTCTGGGTAGGAAGTCCTCCTCCTGCTCCTATAGTCGCCTGCGCTCCTGGTCTCACTCCGGACCCGGTGGACGCTGGCAGGGCGGCCACCACCTTCCTCCCCCCTGGTCTGGTTCCTAGGACGTCTCTTCGACTCCCCGTCGGAGGCGGAGGTGTCGTGTCCCCATCTGCCTCGAGCCTTGAGTTCTTCGCGTCTCTGCTGATCCTCGTTCTCTAGTTGTCTCCTTCTTTCTTCTTCCTTCCGGCGTCTATCGTCGTATTCTCTTCTCCTTCGTGCCTCTTCTTCTCTTTCTTGCCTCATTCGCTCCTCTTCCTCTCTCCTTCTCCTCTCGGCATCTCGTCTTTTCCTCTCTTCTTCACGCTTTTTCCTCTCTTCCTCCAGTCTTCTCTCCTCTTCTCTCCTCTTCCTCCTCCTTCTCTCGTCTTCTTCTCTCTTCCTCCTCTCATCATCCTCTCTCCTCCTGTCGCCGCCTTCATCTCTGTCTCTTCTGTCCTGGTTCTCATTACCCAGCCTGTCCCCGTTAGATCTTTGGCTACCGGAGTTATCCTTTGAGGGGACTTTGTTACTGGAGTCACCCTTTGAGGGGACACTGTTGCCGTAGTCACCCTTTGAGGGGACACTGTTGCCGTAGTCACCCTTTGAGGGGACTTTGTTACTGGAGTCGCCCTTTGAGGGGACACTGTTGCCGTAGTCACCCTTTGAGGGGACTTTGTTACCGGAGTCACCCTCTGAGGGGACTTTGTTACTGGAGTCACCCTTTGAGGGGACACTGTTGCCGTAGTCACCCTTTGAGGGGACTTTGTTACTGGAGTCGCCCTTTGAGGGGACTTTGTTACTGGAGTCACCCTTTGAGGGGACACTGTTGCCGTAGTCACCCTTTGAGGGGACTTTGTTACTGGAGTCGCCCTTTGAGGGGACACTGTTGCCGTAGTCACCCTTTGAGGGGACTTTGTTACCGGAGTCACCCTCTGAGGGGACTTTGTTACTGGAGTCACCCTTTGAGGGGACACTGTTGCCGTAGTCACCCTTTGAGGGGACTTTGTTACTGGAGTCGCCCTTTGAGGGGACTTTGTTACTGGAGTCACCCTTTGAGGGGACACTGTTGCCGTAGTCACCTTTTGAGGGGACTTTGTTACTGGAGTCACCCTTTGAGGGGACACTATTGCCGTAGTCACCCTTTGAGGGGACTTTGTTCCTGGAGTCATCCTTTGAGGGGACTTTGTTCCTGGAGTCACCCTTGGCGGGGACCTGTTTCCTACCCAGGTTAGCAGCATCGCCACCTTTATCCGAATCCTTGGTCGGGTTGGCTGGCTCTGACTTTGGCTTCCGGGGCTTCTTGACTGAAGTATTGGTCCTCCTGTATCTGATGTAGTCAGCCAGGTGTTGCTCGCGTCCAGGCTCGCCAAATCGTTTGGGCATCATCTTGCTGCAACACATGAAGATACCAGTTAGAAATGGTCATATTCTAATTATTCAAAGTCTCTCTCTCCCCATGAGTACAGTGCTTAACCCTTACTCACCACAGTCTGGTCCAGTGAGTACAATGACTCACCGCTGTAGAGACGATGAGTTAATCATAATGAACAACAACTTGAGTACCGTAACTCGACCCCTTCATCATACAAGACTAACCACTTGAGTATAATTCAACCCTTTGAATACACTAACGTAGGGCCTTGAGTATGGTGATCTAACCCTTTGATTTTGACGACCAATATCCCGAGACTGTAATTACACCCAGTAATTACACTCAGTAATTACCGTGACTTAACCTCTTTTTGTCGCCAATTATCCACATTTCACGTGGTTCCTCTTGGCGAATTTCGCGGTTTCCAGGTCAACAATAACACCTCTACGTGGCTCCCTGACACCTTCACGACCCTCCCTCCCTCACCCACCTTCCCTCCCTCCCTCACCCACCTTCCCTCCCTCCCTCCCTCCTCCCACAGCGAATGACCAACACGTGAGGGACAAGACATCAAAAGAACACCAACTACTCACTCGCAGGGTCAAGGGTCACTAATTACAAGCTCACAGTGGTTGAAAACAATCAAGAAATGGATGACGTGACGGAAAAAAAAATCTTTTATGTGTGTGTGTGTTAATTCACGCCATCAAATTCCCCCTCACCCCCCCCTCTCTCTCTCTCTTCTCTCTCTCTCTCTCTCTCTCTCTCTCTCTCTCTCTCTCTCTCTCTCTCTCTATCTATCTATCTCTCTCTCTCTCTCTCTCTCTCTCTCTCTCTCTCTCTCTCTCTCTCTCTCTCTCTCTCTCTCTCTCTCTCTCTCTCTCTCTCTCTCGTGGAAGCTTGCATCTATACACACACATTCATAAGAAGGATGTGAAAGGAATAGAATTTCAAATATATCACCTTCCCCTTAGAAATATTTCTGTTTGCCTCGTAGAAAACGTGGTGTGGGTTGCCACTTCGTAGTGCAGGAGATCGCTCTTTCCCATCACGAAATCGAGGTTATTCTTTCAGACTTTCTTGAAACCATAGATCTCTCAAGACACAGTATCGGACGAACGCACTGGTACAGACGATCACATCCTCAACACTCGATGTAAAATGAGCTTTATGTTGTTATGAATATATCAGTAGCATCAGCTGATCCACCCGGGTTCGAATCCTGGGCCGGGGAGTCGGTCCAGAGTTAACCCAACTGTTCATCCTCGCCAGGAGAACACGTAGATGTGTGCAAACGAGCCTATTGTTCGTTTGTTCCAGACGTTACCTTATTTAGACGGGAAAAACGACTTAATGTCCCTGTTCAGAAGAGGTAAGAGGATTGTGCTGCAGGAATTGACCCTAACTACATAACTAGGCCAGAAGCCTTGTTTAGGGGGTCAGGTGTGATGTACACAAGATAACAATGATGAACTATGATGAGACCTGTTATCCTCGGACATACTGCACAATTAACCTACGTCCCTTCCGCTATTCAGGGCCTAATTATTCATAACCCTTAATTGACCCTTGACGAATTGGTTCGACCCAGTTTGCTCCTTATCTCTTATCCTTTGTCTCAAGACTAGTGAGAGATAAGAGGAGATAAGTGAGAAGTGGTACACTGCTGCTATCACTACTGCTTGTATTAATGCTAAAACTTTTAAGCTTTGTGCACACACACACACACACACACACACACACACACACACACACACACACACGAGCGTAGAAAACCCTCCCCGTACAGTACAAATAATTTGCAAATGAATAATTAAGAAAATTCTATGAATTTGTCCCTTATCATAGAAAATTTGCAAAATATCAATTCGCAACATGTGTTTTAAGAGACATTAATCATAAATATTGTTTTGATATCTCTCAGTCAACAGATTGTTATATTAATTGAACTTATGAAGTCATTCATGATTCATAAAGACTTATTGTAAGACATTTAATTGGAATTTGCAGTTGTGCTGGGAGCTTCTTATTGATATTTATGTTTCTATACATTTCCGTAACAGATCGTAGTCCTGCATTAGTCAAATATATCCTAAAACCATTCAAATTTCACTAGGATCAATTTGAATAACGCGGGCTTTATGTCATTGTTTTGTCACTCCTCTGATTCGTGGAGATACATCTCCTCCCGAGGGATCTAGAGCTGTGATTGGCTACTAATGTAAACATTACACGGCCATCTTGGATGGATCTTGAAAGATTATTGGCCGAGAGGTTAAAGGGGCGTAACTTTCTGACAGCAACCCATGTGTGTTTGTTGTTATGGTGAGTTAACTAGTGATCCACATCCTCTAGATTTGCATTATAACGGAGAGTTTATTCTGTTTAGAAAAATATATGAACATAAAAGTGTTAGCAGACTCCACGAGTGAAAAGTCACCTTTAAGGACGCTTGTATCACTGGGAATACAGACCTTGACAAAGAGCTTATTTCAAAGGAGCCCACAATCCCCTGCTACTGAAAGTAGCGTATATCCCTGGGGTGCAGAACTTCTCAAAAGGCGTCGTGGGTGTTGCCAAGACTTCTTTTTTGGAATAAGTTCAGGAGAATTAAGACAATGTGGACTGTACAACGTTGCAACTTGCCAGGTAAGTAGCAAATGAGCATTATAAACTTAATTCATCTTAGGTGTAGAAGGACATCGGTTTGAAGAGGATTTTGATAAAATGGTCAGAGTTTAAACCTGGTTTTGCTTTTCTTTTTATGTTTCGGTTGTTCTTGTGGGGATGCTAGTTCACTCTTCACTGTATGGATGATGGTTACATCTGATGACTATGTTTGTCTTCTAATTAGATTTAGTAGCTATAGTTTGCTCCCCAAATAATGGTCAAGACAGTTTTGCACTATTTGTGGAACATAAGTCAGCTGTTTGGGATTTAGTCCCAACAACTGCAAGGGTTATTATGGCTGTCAAGCTACAACCACAACTGAAAAATATTCAACAACATCTTCAGGTGTTTATGGATGATTCTAAGACCAAATACTCTCTCATGTGCATGAGGCCCATGTACACACAGCACAGAAACAATCTTCACATAATTTGACATAACGAAATTTCTGTGCATACTGACCTCTTAAGTGTTAACAGGTAATCATTCCAAGATCCATAAAGATCGTTTTTGTGCTATGTGCAATTATAGATCCCTTCTTGCTCATGCTATAATACTGCTATCATAGAGTTGTAGTACTGTTATTCAGTAGAACTTAATGATGTGCAAGAACATCGTATTTGGTATATCAGTGTGTGGATCTTCAGGATAAAGGTTACCAGTTATAGGTCTTTCTCGTCATTCACTGGTCTTTTTGATCTTGATGATAAACGATGGTTGATGTACGTCGTCTAATCCAGTCATCAAAACACTCACTTGATAGTAAACTGCTGTAACGCTATGGCATTCACAGACAAAATTTCAACATCCACCAATTTTCCTTTAGATACGCACTATAAACTACATATTTACAGTGATATATACCGTTATCAACACTTTATTGAACTACAGTTCTATAAACAACCTGTGGAAATAAGCCACAAAGGCACCACTAAAGGTTTAAGTTAGGTAGCCTCGCTCAACATACCCCTGGCTTCAGTTAGCCCGGCTGACGCCAGGGATCCGCGCGTGACTGTGCTATGGCGCCAACTGATCGCCCCCTCTGGTTCTTCACCATCACACTCACGCCACTGGACTCGCTGAACAATCTGTATCAAAACAGACATTTACTGCCGCTTATGAATCACTAATTCGTATTTAGTAATCTTGTTAGAAAGGACAGCACTGAAATGAACCGTCGACAAATTGTACGTTGTTATGTGCACCTGTGATTGGAGACCATGTTTTTGCCTTCCACCTCTTTTTTGCCACTATCAAGATCCTTGTCATTCTCTCGTTTTGGGGTCGATTGCCCTGAAGTTTGGTAGGCGCGTCCTGTGATTCAGTATACTCGAACATGAATTTCGATTCTCTTTTTATCTATTCCCTTAAGGGATTTTAAGAGGTGATAGATGAAACAACCCGAAAACGTATAGATTGGGCAGCTGTTTCTGACCACGTCAGTCACTACACACAGATGCCCTTCCACAAACCCCATATAATGCACCAGATAGACTTGTGTTTTGAGCCATTTCGTTTAATCTACATGGGTCTAAGCTCACTGTAAAGGCTACTTTGGGGAAATTACTTGACCATAACTCAGCTTGTGTCCATGAAATATAGAAGAAAGATTGCATTTTACGCTAACAAAAGCAAGCTAGAGTTAGCACGTTGAGAATTGTCTAGAATATGTAGCAGAAAGACTAGTATGATAATGAGTCAAGGTCAGCTTTATGCTAACATCAGTTTAGATTACCTCTCGGTAAAGATGGCGAGTGCTGATGATTGAAATGACCTGTCGATGCGAGGGTTTAGAGCTCATCATAAGAGGAATAATTGGTGCTGATCATTAGCTAGGTATATTCATAACTGTCAGGAAGACTTAAAATAAATCTAGAGATTAAAGAGTTTCTTTCTCATTTTACAAACAACAAACACCATAAGTCCAGCTTGAACGACCAGTCTGGCTATGCTGACGTAGACGATAATTTAGCAATACTCGATAAACGTACGTGTCATACATTGGAATCTATTGTGATCATAGAAACCCCTGTGTAATAATAACGTATCTATTTCTGACATAAGTGATGGTCGTCTCACACGCAAGCAGAGGTTTACGATGGCTAGCAAATTAAACTCTCGTTGGCTGACGGCTCTCCACACTCTATCGACCCAGGAATCAATACACACTCGCACATCGTTCATAATTCAGCCCGTAAGTGATACTCCATCAATGGTGTTAATCCATGCGTCATGCAATAGATGCATCAGGGAGTTCATGCGTCAGTTCTCGACACTTTTGTTACCAGAATCAGCAACATCAACTAGAGTAAATGTGCTTTGAAGTGATGGCATTATCCATATTATGATTCAGTTACTTTCTCGTGTCTAAAAGTTGATCTTGTCTGTTGTTTTTATAACATTAAAGTCGATGATTTATGGTATATTACTGATACCTGTGATATCTGACGTGATCTTGATACAATCAGTAACATGGACAGGATGAACTGAACCTCATTCGTCAAGTGACGATGATAAAGGTCGCTAAATCTCAAGCAGGTGGAGTCCGGTAACACCTAATTTAAGTAGTCAATCGTGAGGACTTTAATTTGTTGGTCTATCTAGTTAGTTCCAGACGTGTTCTTTAGTTTGTTTTTTTTTTCAAATAATACTGAAGGTAATTTGTTTGTAGATCTTTGAATTTGTGGATTAATATGAAACCTTTCAAAAGATTCTGATATTAATCCTTTCAAAAGATTCTGCATTGCATATATAGTTTATATATTCATTCAAATCCAGTTCTTGTGTACGTTCAGATGTGTACTTAGGCCAACTAGTCTTCCTTTCTTTATAAACCTTTCTATTCCATTTTCCTCCTCTCCTCTTCCACTTTCTGCCCCTTCTCCTCCACTATCCCACTCCTTCTCTCCCGCCTCCTGACCCCCTCGCTTGTTGCATGTCGTGTCGTCATGCACAATTCATGCTTTGCTCCCCATGTGCATGGCCGCCTAGCAACGAAGAGGCGATATTGTTTGTCATGCTAATGTAAGTGTTTACAGATAATACCAGGGGGTGTGGAATTGTTTACAGATGATATCAGGGGGTGTGGAATTGTTTACAGATAATACGAGGGGTGTGGAATGGTTTACAGATAATACGAGGGTTGTGGAACTGTTTACAGATAATACCAGGGTGTGGAATTGTTTACAGATAATACGAGGAGTGTGGAATTGTTTACAGATGATATCAGTGTGTGTGGAATTGTTTACAGATTATACCAGGGGTGTGGAATTGGTCATGTGACGTAGGGAAATGAGGTATGGAGTACGAAATGTAAAGCAAAGTTGGTTGTTTATCATTGTTGTTTTGAAGGATGAGGAAGAACTGAAATATGACAACAAGACATGAACAATAAAGATTATTCTGAGTTCACGACACAATACAGTGTTGAAGATGTGTTTCCCCCCCAAGAAATCAGGTGTTGTGTTCTGAACTAAGAAGTGTTGCATTACTTTAGTGGCCTCCGCATGCTGGACGGACTGGGGAATGGACTGGCTAATTATATAGCGATAGAGAAATGTACGAAGAATGATATAGATCTGCTGACCTGTGTCTTCTGTAACGAAAGAGGATCCAGATATGTCCGCAATGTATTCCAATGCCTCATAACCCAGGTTAATATATATGTATAGCGAAGTTCAGATGTTATCTATGTCGTCCAAACACAGTGTATTACGAAAGACTGATAGTGTTAGATCCTGCATACCATGACGGTTATCATGGCTTATCTCCCTCCCTGGCAGAGAGAAGTCACTGCAGATAAAGGTATCTAAATCCACCTCGGCCCAGGAATTATACATGATCAGCGGGAGATAAGGGTGGAGTTTGATGTTATCATTGTGTAAAACTTCTCATGGCGTCAACTGACCAACCTTCTTCTGCGAAAGAGACCAGCGCCAAATATACCTGACCTAACCTGACCTGACCTAACTTAACCTGACCTGACCCAACCTGACCTGACCTGACTTGACCTGACCCACCCCCAAACTCACCTGTATTACACTTCGACCTGATGTGAACCCTCAGGTCTCTCGCCTAAATGGACGTTTTCTTTCCCCCTTCCTCAGTCTAACAGTAGAGCCAGGTTGTCCACTGGTCCTGAGACACCCAAAGCGCCATCTGTGCCCTGGATATGTCCACCAGGCAAGTGCTGGTTCATTACTGTCAGGCAAATCCATTTTCTAGAGGTACAACAGCTTAACGGAAATGTACATCAGAATCAATACAGTCTCTGTCTTTCTCTAGATGATATTGATAAAGATGTGCGTAAGTTTTTACGTGTACATTTCTCATGATATTCTTGTGGGAAGTAATACTAAATTATTCTAAAAGTTATCAGTCTATTTACAAACACTTTACATACAGTAAATCACAGTTACAGATCTCTCCAGTGCCACAAGTAATTTACAGTATCATAAGTCAATAGAAAACCAACAATATAGAATAACTAAATACATAATTATGTAAGAAAATATAAGTTTTTTAAACAATTCTTTCGTTCATTTAGAATTATAATCTAAAAGCCTCATTTTTCATTGGTGATTTAATAGCTTTATCTTTTTAGGTACAGATTTAAGTGATTGTTAATGGGTGTGTTAATTTACGTAGATGATTTCTCATTTACACCTAATCTTTAAGTAACCAGCATGACTGTAAATGTGAAAGCCAATTTACAGGCAAAGCACAAAAGGAAAACAATTTTCTGTGTTTCCTATTTCACCCATTGTGCCATTAACACAAACGGTACGACCCTTGAGTACAACGGTACGACCCTTGTGTCCAACGGTACGACCCTTGACCACGACAGTGCGACCCTTGACCACGACAGTACGACCCTTGACCACGACAGTGCGACCCCTGGACACGACAGTACGACCCGTCGACACAACAGTAAGACCCCTGGACACGGCAGTACGACTCTTGATCACGACAGTACGACCCCTGGACACGACAGTACGACCCCTGGACACGACAGTACGACCCCTGGACACGACTGTATGACCCTCGGCCACCGTATAAGTCTCCAGGTCCAGGCCACCATATCCCAATGGCCGTCATTGCTGGGAACCACTCAGAGTCGTTGTCAACGAGGAAGTTCAATGGTCGTCTTCGCTATGACGTCGGTCGTCCTGGTCGTAGGAGGAACGAAGTCGTCGTCCTCGATGGATTCAGTCGTCCTCGTCGTCACTCAAGAGGAACGCCCCGGACTTGCCCATGTCCGTTCTCTGGCCGTTCGTTAACCAGCTCATAAACTCGTTGAACTTGTTGTTTCCAGGGTCAACGGTCATTTGGCTCATCTTGTTCTTTTTCTTCTGGTTGACCTCATCCTTCGTCCTCCTGAGTCGTCCTTCCAGTTCCTGCCGTTCCTTCCGTTCCTTCTCTTCACGTTCCCTCCACTCTTGGTCTTCCCTCTCCTCTCGTTCTCGACGTTCTCGTTCCTTCCTTTCCCGCAACTCTTGTCTCTTACGTTCCCTGTCCTCCTGTTCCTGGTTTTCCTTTTCCTGCTGTTCCTTCCGACGCTTCTCTTCCCGTACCTTGCGCGCTCGTGCCTCACGTTCCCTACGGTCTCTCTCCATCTGTTCCCTGCGTTCCCTACGTTCTTTTTCTTCTCGTTCCTTTGCTTCTCTCTCCTCTCGTTCTTTCCGTTCCTTTTCCTTCCGTTCCCTCTCCTTCCTTTCCTTTTCCTTCCGTTCCTTTTTCTTTCGTTCCTTTTCCTCTCGTTCCTTTCTTTCCCTCTCCTGCCGTTCCTTCTCCTCCCGTTCCTTGCGTTCCCTTTCCTCTCGTTCCTTACGTTCCTTCTCCTCCCGTTCCTTACGTTCCTTGGCCTCTCGTTCCTTACGTTCCTTCTCCTCCCGTTCCTTGCGTTCCTTCTCCTCCCTTTCCTTGCGTTCCTTCTCCTCTCGTTCCTTGCGCTCCTTGGCCTCCCGTTCCTTACGTTCCTTAGCCTCTCGTTCCTTACGTTCCTTCTCCTCTCTCTCTTTCCTATCCTTATCCTTTCCGTCGTTATCCTTTTCCTCGTTTTGGTTCTTTTGTTTCCTTTCCTCTGGGTCCACCAGCGCCCTTGGCTCTCCTCTTTTATCTTCTGGTTTCTTCGACTCGTCATTTCTTGCCTCCTGTTGGGGTCTGTCGTCTGCTGGGTCCTTCTTCCTCAGCCGGTCCAGCCTCTCCCGCTCCTCTCTGTCTCTCCTCTCCTTCGCCTCCTTATCCAGTCTATCCCTCTCCTCCTGCGCCTTCTTCCAGGCATCATCCCCCTCGGCGGTTGGGTTCGGCGTTGGGGCCGCTGGCCTTGGGGCTGTCGACGTCGGTGCTGTCGGATTTGGGGCTGTCGACGTCGGTGCTGTCGGATTTGGGGCTGTCGACGTCGGGGCCGTCGGATTTGGGGCTGTCGACGTCGGGGCCGTCGGATTTGGGGCTGTCGACGTCGGGGCCGTCGGATTTGGGGCTATCGACGTCGGGGCTGTCGACGTCGGGGCCGTCGGCTTTGGGGCTGTCGACGTCGGGGCTGTCGGCTTTGGGGCTGTCGACGTCGGGGCCGTCGGCTGTGGGGCTGTCGACGTCGGGGCCGTTGGATTTGGGGCTGTCGACGTCGGGGCCGTCGGCTGTGGGGCTGTCGACGTCGGGGCCGTTGGATTTGGGGCTGTTGCCGTCGGCTTTGGGGCCGTCGACGTCGGGGCCGTCGGCTTTGTGGCCGTTGACTTCGGGGCCTTCGGCTTTGGACGCTTCTGGCTCCCGGGTATCTTACCCTGTCGCCTTAACCTGATGAACTCAGCCGTCGTGAGGGGCATCTCGCCGCCACGTCCCCTGCAAATAAAAAAGAAAAACGAAACCAGGTAGATAAGTCAGTAGATGAGTAGATATAAACCGTTCATCATAACTATCTACTTGACTGTTAGGCCTTTGAGTCTTCGTGTACTGCGGGTGGCTATCAATACGCACGACTCGGGGTGGTCACGCTATAACAACACGCCCCTAGAACCCGGGATGACCACGCCAGATCTTTTAGAAACCTGACCCATGTGTACGTCCATGGGAGTGGTGGCTGCACGCGAAGTTTCAGAGCCAAGTGCCGAATTGTTATGAACTTATGATCGGTTGAATTTAGGATACGTAACTGGAACTGGGGGGATGTTCTGATTACCAACCCTATCTAAGGTATTCATCAGGAACACTAAACGTTATTTGATCTGGAGTCTATACCTGTTATGTGCTTCTTTAATTGAGAGCTTATCTGATGCAAGTCCACTATCATCTGATAAGTGGTTATTTACATCATCAAACCACCCGTGGAATAAGGGGATAATTTTAGTATGTTTTGCTCATGATGTTGAAACGAGAGACGCGTTTTCCCACTGACCTAGATTCACATAAGGTTTATTTTAGAGAATGACTTATATATACATCAATACATATGTATACATATACATCATTATAGATGGAGTGGGTAGCGAGGCCAATATACATTCAGTGTTTGTGTATTAACTTGAAACCTGAAAAGAGAAAACAAAACCCGCCACGAATGGAACCCTAAATGCAAATGTTACCATCTTTGAAGGCATTGCAGATGCGCAAGAAAATCACTTGAGATTTTGACTCCCATGGCATAAATTACATATCATAAAAAGTAAATTACATATCATAAAAAGTAATTTTATCATAAAAAGTAATAAAACATGTATTCGCACTGAAATATGCTTCAACAGCGCTTGCGACATTCGGGGATGTGAAAATGCGACGTCTAATAATTTCAATCAACCACAACTTCATATCTAATCATAACTTGGCACTGAAATTTTGACTACATCTATCATTTGTATAGACGTACACATGGGAAAAATTTCGTAAACAACTGCAGGGAGGATTTTTGGTTATGGGGTAATTTGACGCAGAATGGCCCAACTAGGTATCATTACCAAAAGTTCAACACATGTATAACTCACGTTTTTATGTTTCAGTGTATTTTGGCCTATCTATTTACGTCTATACGTGTATGTGTGAATGTCTGTATCTATCTATCTGTCTATCACAAACCGCCCCTGTATCGTTGTACAGCGTACCTACCCAATCTCTTCTACACTTATGTGAGCAAGATACAGTCATACATTCTGCTACCCAGCACAGTGAAACCGTAAGCCCTTATTTGCCTCATTAGATTTAAGACCTTTGGAATTATATATGTAACTAGAGTTAAATATTTCACTGACCTATAACCCAGTGTGACTACATCTTGCTTCTTAAGTCTGCAGTCTTCTTGTTATGTTTCGCCTCACACTACATAACTGTCCAATATACAATTCGCCATGCTCGTTGTAAAGATGAGATACGTACGTATGCTAACTATAGCAGAAAAATTGCCTTGCTCATAATCACATTTTCGTTTTCAGATTCCAGAATGTTATCACTCGTCACTTTGTTTACGAATGACTGAACACCAGAATCGTAGCATCAACTCGTCAAGAACATTTTTTTTTGATGCATTTGTTCCCTTATTGTACGTAGGCACCACACGTGAGATGCTTATATTTCAACTACATGACATCGATATTAAATGTTCATAGAACTGCAGGGTCCTCGAGTGCCACTATCTAGGAACAGTCACGAAGAGGCTATTGATCCAGAGTGCAATGTCGTTCTCTGTGTGTTTGTTTTGATCAACTCACCTGTGAGGTCTCGAAAGAAGTAGATCTTCACTGGGCTTGGAAGATATGCGACGCGGATTCGAAGGTTATCAGGAGCTCCTGTAGAAGTGAGGTACCGAGGAGAGAGGCCCCGTCTGGCCACTACCACCTGCCTGATGTAGCCAGCTGTCGTTCTCAGGTGGAGCGGTATCGCCTCCTCAACACCCTCCACAGCTGGACCTGTGTCGTGGGAACGCCAGGTAAACAGTGGAGCCTCGTTCGACACTGGTCATCACCAGGGAATCCGCGAGTATCCACGCAACCTGATGGAATGTTTATGACCCCCCCCAATCGTTCGTCACCCATAATCCAACACAATCCGGATGTGTGCCAGTGACGTGACGGCTGTGTCCCTAGATGCGACGCACGGAAGGATCGAGTGAAGATCTGACATTACGGTATGACATTATTCTGCTTCAGCAACAGCAACGAGACTCTTCACAGTACGACCTTCAATGGTTCACTACGTACTGGGCTGCTCAGGCAGAAAAGTGTTGTTCTGAGAATCATAATCCTCGAGGAGTCTGTATGACCTGAACCAAGAGCCACTCTCAGCCAGGGGAGGACTGGGGAAGTGAAGGAAACAACGAGAGCTTCAGACATACACCCACTCCTTGTCTGCCATGCGTGAACTACCTCCCTTGGTTCTGAACTACCCGAGACTAACAAGCCCCCCGCCTCCACAGATCATTCCGCCATGACCCACGAAGCATTTCGACTCGGGCATAATGACTCCCGCATCTCGTAGCCCCTTGACCTCCTCAGCGTGAGCCAATAAGTTGTCTCTTTTCAAAGACCCACAATGACCCTCGGCTCCCCTGCGTCTGGCGTCCCTCAGGGTCAGTGCATTGCACCCCTTGTGGCTTCCTGTTTCAGTGGGTCGCGTTTATCATCACACATCCTCAGCACATATGGCGAAAATCCTATTAGAATCATGAGCCATATCAGGGTCAAGACCCTTTGGTATTCTGTTTATGTGTTGTTTGGATATTTCAGTGCTTTCCAAGACCTCCTTCGCCCACTGCGTCTCACTGGTGTCGAGGCTATGACGTCTTCCACTGTGAAAATATGTCATTCAGCCCTTGGCGTCTCTATATGTACACGTGTGTCAGTGGATCAATGTGCACGTGCGTTTGTGTTCCTTACGTGTTGGTAGAGAGAGGGGAGAAAGAGAGTGAGTTAGAGAGAGAGAGAGTTACTGACCTCAAAGCCTCTCACGCACTGTTGTAGCAACCCCAGCATAGAAACCTGTTCTCCTCCCGTCTGGATAACCCCCACTACCTTAACCCCCCCAAACCCCACCATCATCAACCCCTTACACTATATCTTAAAATCTTAATATCACTTTCCATCAAAGGTTCAGTGGTTATCTGAACCTTTTTCTCTTTCCTTTGGGGACGAACCATTTACCAGCGAACACTTCAACTCGAGCGAGGTGCTAGTGTGAGTTATACATAGGTAGCGTGTGGCGTTAGAGTCACCAGTAATAAAGGAACTAGAACATTAATTCTGTGGGACCAGACGCGACCGTGATATACGTCTCCCCCATTGGTTAAAATGGAGGCAGTGTTGACATTACGTGCTCCTGAATGGTTAGAGCTATCTTATCTTTATGAAAGAGAGAGGGAGAGAGAGAGAGAGAGAGAGAGAGAGAGAGAGAGAGAGAGAGAGAGAGATGGTCCTTCAAGTCTCCCTTTGATAAGATGACGAACCGTCCCTCTAAAATACGCTACAGACGAAGTGGCAACTGATAAATAAAAATCATGACGACAGCATTGACTCCAATTAACCAATCACAACGACATACGTCACCTACTTCAGAGCCAATGAAATGGCTCATATCCTCGTTCGTGATGCGAGAAAAAGAATGCTTTAAAAAAAACTTTACAAATTAGATTAATCATGACTAAAATACAACAGTAGTCTGTAAAAACGACGAGGAATAGTTTTTGTATATTGCATTATAATCATGCCTGATAAACAGGTTTACATTCACGATTTCCATTACAAATTCTTATAGTTTTACAGGTAAATTATGTATATATATATATATATATATATATATATATATATATATATATATATATATATATATATATATATATATATCGTATCTTCTGCGTCTTTTAAAGGGCGATTACCAAGGGCGGAAAGCTGGGGCCAAGCTGGGAATCCTCTCCTCCTATATTACAACATTCCAAAAAGTTCATAGAAATAAGCTCAGATTCTTTCCTCGTAGGGAACCCATGGTCGTCTGTCGCTACGGTTCTGCATCTTATGTGTGACGTGATGTTAGATTATCATCCGTATATCTGTTTCTGTTTCTCGCTATGTATACAGCAGGTGAATGACGCATTTACGCAAATCGCGTGAATTTACAGCGTCGGTGTACATAGGTCAAAACAAGGTCAGCTAGACGGGAGGTGACCTGGGGTCAGGGAATGAAAGCTAGGTCACACTGCAAGCCATTAAGGTCGTCGCCTGTTAGCTTGTTAACTAGTGTTGTTGGGTATGTAGCCTGTTGTGTTACGAGGGTGGCTATGTTGTGAGGGTTGCTGTGTTACGAGGGTGGCTGTGTTATGAGGGTTGCTGTGTTACGAGGGTGGCTGTGTTATGAGGGTTTTTGTGTTATGTGGGCTATATTCATTGGTGGGAGGAGGGTCGATCAAGAAATCATAAGGCAAGAGAGTGGTGTACGAGCAGTGTGCATGAGAGAGCTCAGGAGGATGTGCTGAAATGTTTGGACGTATGGAGAGGATGAGTGAGAAGAGGTTGACAGAAGGTCATACATGTCAGCACTAGTAGGAGCAATTGTAGAGCGTAAGGAAGTGGAAGGATGGAGTGGACATGCATGAGGGTGTGCGGCATGCATCGGAGAAAGCGAAGTGGAGCGACGGATAAAGCGAAGTGGAGCGACGTGGTATACGGGGGGTGACAAGCTGTCACTGGGTTGAGCTTGTCTGCCTTCGTCATGGACCAGCAAACTTATTACTGAGGTGATCTTCAAATAAATCACATGTGACACTAGAGAATTATATGACCGTCTGGTGCATGCTACATCAGCGAAACAAGATAGTCTGTATTTTCAGTTCATAAAGAAAATATGAAGTAAATCCCGTCGAGAGAAAATCCTATGCTTAGATTCATCTTACGTTTAGAAAATTTACTTACTTTTAATGTCTTAAGGTCTCGTTTGAACGCCAAGTTGCTTAAACAAGCCAATCAGATTTTTCCTTTTGTGTGCAGCATTCCGTACTCTTGGTTCTGATTGGCTGGCTTCGACCCCTTGTAGACGGCCCCCTAACGTCCCGCGGACATCTGTCTCATGGGAGTCAAGCCGGAAATAGCAATGCTGTGTGTGAGACTTGCGTTCATTCCTGACCCGCTACAACCACTAGACCACTCTCGCGTATCCGGACACGATATCCGGATACCCAGACGTTCAGTAACGCTACAATTATCCATTCTACAACCAGGTTATTAGACGGACTGGCCGAAGAAAATCGATGTCTAAGTTCACTAATTCATGATAGAGAGAAAATGGTGGATCTCTTACCCCTAACTATGTTAAATCGATCATTTACTGCTGTGCTCAATGTGTTGGTGTTAACATAGCCACACGGCACGTGTGTAGAACTGGGTAGATTTAAGACTGGCTAAAGAATAATGTAGATGAGGTGTAAATTGGAGATCAAAGTTAAAATAGAATTAGCAATTTGATCTTCTTAAAGGTAAATTCTAGTTAAAAGTGAATTAAATATATATAAGAGAGATTTTCCTGGGTCTTTTAATACTTGAAGATGATGATGATTGGGGTAATTGATTTCATTATGAATGTGAATATTATGATATTAGATAAAGAGGGCGGGTGTGGCGTGCAAAGTGTGTCATGTGTGGGAGATTCTGGTAATGTGGGAGTGTCAGTAGTGTGTGGGAAGGAGTCCCTCGTGTGTGGGAGGAGCGACACTAGTGTGAGGGAGGGCTGCCACTAGTGTGTGGGAGGGGCGCCACGAGTGTGTGTTGGGAAAGGTACCACTAGTTTGTGGACAGTGCCACAAGTGTGTGTGAGGGAAGATGCCACTAATGTGTGTGAGGGTGGGAAGGTGCCACTAGTCTGTGGGCAATGCCACTAGTCTGTGGGGGTGGGGGAAGGTGGCACCAACTTGTGAGGAGTGGCATTAGTGTGGGCGTAAGGCAGATGTGGGATAAGAATACCACACTCGAATTGTTTGTGTAATGAATACTGGAGGACTGGCTGTGGTATGTGGGTTAGGTCCACTGTTGTGTGTCTGCGATGTCAAGAGAGAAAGAAAGAAGGAGAGGAAACACGAGATCCTGAGCGCTTTCGTGTATTGACACATCCTCAGAGGACACTTACAGAATGAGAGGACCAAAGACAGTGTGTTAATACACGAAAGCGCTCAAGATCTCGTGTTTCCTTTTCCATGTGTTTTTTTCAGCATTTATAAAATCACGTGTCTGTTGTGATTTTGTGCATATATATATATATATATATATATATATATATATATATATATATATATATATATATATATATATATATACTGTGGTGGGGAAGGTCCAGGGGAACGGGATGGAGTAATACTGGGGTGAGGAGAGTGTTTTAACTGTTAGGACCAGTGCCCCTGTGTGGGGGGTCATAGGTCACTGCCTGTGGTGGGGGTAGATATATATAAACTGCCTGATGCTGTCAGCCCCTCAGTTTAGTGGGACGATTGCTGGGTGCGTTACGCGGTCAGTTTAATGGTTAGAGATAGTTTTAGGGGCAGTTTAAGTGCTGGTAGTGGTTTATGGCCAGCCTAAAGGCTGAGGTCAAGTGAAGAGTAGTTTAAAGGCTGTTGACAGTCTAAGGGCAGTTTAAAGGCTAGTGGTAGTATTTCAGAGGGTAGTGTAGAGTCCAATAATAGCTAAAGGAACACTGTCAAAGTTTTGGAGGCAGTTCAAAGCCTAATGAAGGAATTAAGGCAGTTTACAAGCTGATAACAGTTACTATCAATAACGTCGAATGTTATTAATATGATATATGCTCTCAGGGAATTCATCTGTGGTGTGGGTAGGGTAGTGTGGGCAGGGTAGTGTGGGCAGGGAGGTTGGCAGGGTAGTGTGGGCAGGGAGGTTGGCAGGGTAGTGTGGGCAGGGAGGTTGGCAGGGTAGTGTGGGCAGAGTAGTGTGGGCAGGGGATTGAAAGGAAGCTCTCGTCAAGGCCAGCTGGCTACACGCTAAGCTGGGGGGGTACCTGATTTTGGTCTGGGCGTGCCATTATTGGTGGTTCATCGCCGTACTTGCGGCTAGGGATGAGGTATATCCGACGGTGCAATACCGCGGTACGTGGGAGCGCTATTCTCGAGTGGGCATATGTTTCCCCCGGCTTCGGACCGTCTTTGTCCGCAGGGAGCTGGTGAATTTTGTTTGAGTAGGGGTTACCGTGGTGCATTGGCAGCGGCAGTTGTGTGTAGGAGGGGAGTGCTATCATTTGTCCCACTTTCGCGCACCGGTGGGGGATCTGGAGGTGGGGCGGGAGTGTGTTTTTATAGGGCGGGATCCCAGTTGTGAGTTGTCGTTGTAATTTTGTGTTGCCTTCGTTCTTATCGTGTGGCCCCTTCGACGACATGTGCGATTCGGGGGTTTTGGGATGAAGTTGTAAGTGGAGGTTGTTATTTTGGCGTTAGGGGTTTGGTTACGTGTTTCGTGGGTGGCCTCGGCAGCAGACTCTTCTGACGTTTACATCTCGGAGAGAGAGAGAGAGAGAGAGAGAGGAGAGAGAGAGAGAGAAAAGAGAGAGAGAGATAGGTCAAAACAAGGTCAGCTAGACGGGAGGTGACCTGGGGTCAGGGAATGAAAGCTAGGTCACACTGCAAGCCATTAAGGTCGTCGCCTGTTAGCTTGTTAACTAGTGTTGTTGGGTATGTAGCCTGTTGTGTTACGAGGGTGGCTATGTTGTGAGGGTTGCTGTGTTACGAGGGTGGCTGTGTTATGAGGGTTTTTGTGTTATGTGGGCTATATTCATTGGTGGGAGGAGGGTCGATCAAGAAATCATAAGGCAAGAGAGTGGTGTACGAGCAGTGTGCATGAGAGAGCTCAGGAGGATGTGCTGAAATGTTTGGACGTATGGAGAGGATGAGTGAGAAGAGGTTGACAGAAGGTCATACATGTCAGCACTAGTAGGAGCAATTGTAGAGCGTAAGGAAGTGGAAGGATGGAGTGGACATGCATGAGGGTGTGCGGCATGCATCGGAGAAAGCGAAGTGGAGCGACGGATAAAGCGAAGTGGAGCGACGTGATATACGGGGGGTGACAAGCTGTCACTGGGTTGAGCTTGTCTGCCTTCGTCATTGACCAGCAAGCTTATTACTGAGGTGATCTTCAAATAAATCACATGTGACACTAGAGAATTATATGACCGTCTGGTGCATGCTACATCAGCGAAACAAGATAGTCTGTATTTTCAGTTCATAAAGAAAATATGAAGTAAATCCCGTCGAGAGAAAATCCTATGCTTAGATTCATCTTACGTTTAGAAAATTTACTTACTTTTAATGTCTTAAGGTCTCGTTTGAACGCCAAGTTGTTTAAACAAGCCAATCAGATTTTTCCTTTTGTGTGCAGCATTCCGTACTCTTGGTTCTGATTGGCTGGCTTCGACCCCTTGTAGACGGCCCCCTAACGTCCCGCGGACATCTGTCTCATGGGAGTCAAGCCGGAAATAGCAATGCTGTGTGTGAGACTTGCGTTCATTCCTGACCCGCTACATCCACTAGACCAGTCTCGCGTATCCGGACACGATATCCGGATACCCAGACGTTCAGTAACGCTACAATTATCCATTCTACAACCAGGTTATTAGACGGACTGGCCGAAGAAAATCGATGTCTAAGTTCACTAATTCATGATAAAGAGAAAATGGTGGATCTCTTACCCCTAACTATGTTAAATCGATCATTTACTGCTGTGCTCAATGTGTTGGTGTTAACATAGCCACACGGCACGTGTGTAGAACTGGGTAGCTTTGAGACTGGCTGAAGGATAATGTAGATGAGGTGTAGATTGGAGATCAAAGTTAAAATAGAATTAGCAATTTGATCTTCTTAAAGGTAAATTCTAGTTAAAAGTGAATTAAAGATATATAAGAGAGATTTTCCTGGGTCTTTTAATACTTGAAGATGATGATGACTGGGGTAATTGATTTCATTATGAATGTGAATATTATGATATTAGATAAAGAGGGCGGGTGTGGCGTGCAAAGTGTGTCATGTGTGGGAGATTCTGGTAATGTGGGAGTGTCAGTAGTGTGTGGGAAGGAGCCCCTCGTGTGTGGGAGGAGCGACACTAGTGTGAGGGAGGGCTGCCACTAGTGTGTGGGAGGGGCGCCACGAGTGTGTGTTGGGGAAGGTACCACTAGTTTGTGGACAGTGCCACAAGTGTGTGTGAGGGAAGATGCCACTAGTGTGTGTGGGGGTGGGAAGGTGCCACTAGTCTGTGGGCAATGCCACTAGTCTGTGGGGGTGGGGGAAGGTGGCACCAACTTGTGAGGAGTGGCATTAGTGTGGGCGTGAGGCAAATGTGGGATAAGAACACCACACTCGAATTGTTTGTGTAATGAATACTGGAGGACTGGCTGTGGTATGTGGGTTAGGTCCACTGTTGTGTGTCTGCGATGTCAAGAGAGAAAGAAAGAAGGGGAGGAAACACGAGATCCTGAGCGCTTTCGTGTATTGACACATCCTCAGAGGACACTTACAGAATGAGAGGACCAAAGACAGTGTGTTAATACACGAAAGTGCTCAGGATCTCGTGTTTCCTTTTCCATGTGTTTTTTCAGCATTTATAAAATCACGTGTCTGTTGTGATTTTGTGCATATATATATATATATATATATATATATATATATATATATATATATATATATATATATATATATATATATATGCTGTGGTGGGGAAGGTCCAGGGGAACGGGATGGAGTAATGCTGGGGTGAGGAGAGTGTTTTAACTGTTAGGACCAGTGCCCCTGTGTGGGGGGGTCATAGGTCACTGCCTGTGGTGGGGGTAGATATATATAAACTGCCTGATGCTGTCAGCCCCTCAGTTTACTGGGACGATTGCTGGGTGCGTTTCGGGGTCAGTTTAATGGTTAGAGATAGTTTTAGGGGCAGTTTAAGTGCTGGTAGTGGTTTATGGCCAGCCTAAAGGCTGAGGACAAGTGAAGGGCAGTTTAAAGGCTGTTGACAGTCCAAGGGCAGTTTAAAGGCTAGTGGTAGTTTTTCAGAGGGCAGTGTAGAGTCCAATAATAGCTAAAAGAACACTGTCAAAGTTTTGGAGGCACTTTAAAGCCTAATGAAGGAATTAAGGCAGTTTACAAGCTCATAACAGTTACTATCAATAACGACGAATGTTATTAATATGATATATGCTCTCAGGGAATTCATCTGTGGTGTGGGTAGGGTAGTGTGGGCAGGGAGGTTGGCAGGGTAGTGTGGGCAGGGAGGTTGGCAGGGTAGTGTGGGCAGGGAGGTTGGCAGGGTAGTGTGGGCAGAGTAGTGTGGGCAGGGGATTGAAAGGAAGCTCTCGTCAAGGCCAGCTGGCTACACGCTAAGCTGGGGAGAGAGAGAGAGAGAGAGAGAGAGAGAGAGAGAGAGAGAGAGAGAGAGAGAGAGAGAGAGAGAGAGAGGCGACACAACACGACATGACAGAGCCGCATGACATGACATGACACGGGCGGCAGTGAGGTGTTCCCTGGGCATGACTGTTGACATGACGCCAGGCAACATAACAAGTCAATAATGAAGTCAAGGTCGACATCCTGTCCTGAACACACACACACACACACACACACACACACACACACACACACACACACACACTGATGTGCCCCTCTCACACTGACACACAATCATATTCCTTTGCTTTCCCTCACATGGTCTTTCATCATTGCTTCTCTCTCTCTCTCTCTCTCTCTCTCTCTCTCTCTCTCTCTCTCTCTCTCTCTCTCTCTCTCTCTCTCTCTCTCTCTCTCGAGGTAGCTTCAAAAAAACAGGCGACTGAGCTTTTGCGCAAAACTGAAAAGGGAAGTTCCTCGCTTGGCTCCTTCCTTTGTGCTCATTGCAGGAGAATTGAAATACAGGAGGAGAGGATCACTTCCCCCCACCTCCTAAACAATCGCTGCTCTTAGTCGTTTTCTACGACACGCATCCCCCATCCCTGGCGCTACCTCGCTAGCACGGGAAGTGGTGAAGCTTATGTGTGTGTGTGTGTGTGTGTGTGAGTGTGTAGGAAATGACCACAATTAGGCAAGGTGTACTGAGTATGACGTCACGAGGGTGAGTGTACTATTAGAGGAGAGAAGTTGGCACCACACAGGAAACGGAAACCGAAGACGATTAGAAAACGGGGAATCACCCAGAACATGAGAAACTTAACCCTTTACAGATAACAGATTATTATCTTTATCCTCCATTAAATGAATGAAAAACTCGTATGATTTCTGTCTCTAGACCACACTTATACCATCTGTGTTAATGGAGTATATCACATCCAACCTAACATGTAAATTAGTCCTTCATATAGATACAGTAATTAGTCATGTGACTCAGTAGAATGTAATACAGTAGCATGACACAGAATCATCTCTTCCCCCAGACTCTCTCTCTCTCTCTCTCTCTCTCTCTCTCTCTCTCTCTCTCTCTCTCTCTCTCTCTCTCTCTCTCTCTCTCTCTCTGAGTAAAGCATCTACGCCAACTCGTGTGAGCACATCAACTTATTCAAAGTGTACGACAACCCCTTGGTCAACGTGTTGCCTGGTTGGTGTAAGATGATGGAAATATTTTCCGTCATTTAGCCATCCATAGCCAGTCAATTCATCCTGATATATATACACACACAAGACGTGGGAGGTTATGGCAATATGTCACTATGTCTTCCAGCGAAGCATACGATACATATTGTCTTCATATGGTATGAAAAAAAGAATGGGTTTTTTTTCATATTTTCGTTCGTGTACATGAGAGTTTCCATGGAAAGTCAGTGTTCTCTTGCCAGTAACGTAGTTCCCACAGATGCTGTTACTTCAGGACACTAACCAGATGTATATGAAGAATATGCTCTGTGAGATCGAGTTGTTCATTCAACATTTCTAGTCCTAACACAGACATTATGTCTCAGACTCGTGCATGAGGAAGACCGATAACGAAAGATTATGAGCACGATAAGGCTCTCAGTACAAGTTCGGTCATCTCGACGTAAAGAAAATAACGAAAAAATAACGAGGGAAATAACGCAGTCTTGATAACGTCGTCACAATGAGCGATGGTTATGTTTAAACTGATAACTACCGAGGCAAATTGGTTGGTTAGGAAGGAGGGAGGAGGTGGAGGTTGTGGGGCAGTTTGTGGAGGGGGGGGAGGGGTATGTTTCCTCACACATACTCCTACTCATACGTCGTCCATAACAAGTCGTCCCTCTAAATCCCTGAGCCTGATTAGCTACCCTTTAATTGGCAATTCACTTCAGATCGTTTAGTTCATAAGCTCTGGACGACCTGTTGCCTTTATCAGAGTCTCTCTACTGCTTCCTCCTCACCATTACTCACTCACTCTGTGTGTGTGTGTGTGTGTGTGTGTGTGTGTGTGTGTGTGGAGACAGAAATATGGCTGTGAACGTATGAGTACACAGGAACTTCAGACCTTACGTGCATACGAAAATACTGATGCAGACATTTATTACTGAAGGACCAGTTTGAAAATCATACCGAGAGCTACGAAGAATTGGATGACCATAGATGCCATGGAACCGGATCGTCCATAGATGCCATGGAGCCGGATCGTCCATAGATGCCATGGAACCGGATCGTCCATAAATGCCATGGAACCGGATCGTCCATTATGAAGATAAAAATCAGATTAGATGACGGAAGAATGGCATGGTAACTTGATCTAGTGACACACGATCAACTGTGTGGAGATAAACATCTCCCACATCCCAGGATAAGAATAATCATTGTTATTATCTATGTCCATAACTATGATTAAGATTACTATATCTGATATATATATATATATATATATATATATATATATATATATATATATATATATATATATATATATATATATATATTCACCTGCTGGAGTATGGGAGCAAACGGACGAGAGACAGACCAGTAAACAATAGGTTCCAGGCAAGAAGGCTTCACACAGGGGAAAGACCATTTGGCCACTTTTCTGTGGTGACACTGGCTTCGGTCTACCTGGATCTTTGTTTAGTCCCTTGAACACGACGGTCCGACCCTTGAGCACGACGGTACGAACCTTGAAGACGACGGGACGACCCTTGAACACGACGGTACGACTCTTGAGCACGACGGTACGACCCTTGAACACGACGGTAAAACCCTTGAGCACGACGGTACGAACCTTGAACACGACGGGACGACCCTTGAACACGACGGTACGACCCTTGAGCACGACGGTAAGACCCTTGAGCACGACGGTACGACCTTTGAACACGACGGGATGACCCTTGAACACGACGGGATGACCTTTGAACACGACGGGACGACCCTTGAGTACGACTAAAAACGACCCTCGACCACGACGATACCAGTACGACCCCTCTGGCACGAAGATACGACCCTTAAGTATGATAATTCGCTCCTTTGACCTGACCTGTAAGGGTGAAAGTCAAAGACCAGGCCATCATAACCAAAGGTCGTGCTGATGGGTCGTACCGTCGTGCTACAAAGGGTCGTACTGTCGTGCTTCAAAGGGGATACGAGCCTGGAATAATCCTGTATTGTACAAGATATGGTCAAGGTTAGGTTTGAGGAAGCACGTAAACACAAACACACACACACACACACACACACACACACGCACAAATACGTGCACAAAGAAACATATACTGGAACTACTTTTACCTCTCTCTCTCTCTCTCTCTCTCTCTCTCTCTCTCTCTCTCTCTCTCTCTCTCTCTCTCTCTCTCTCTCTCTCTCATGAGTCACAGGAAACCCAGCCAAGCAGGACCCCATCCAAGGTCTCGCCTCGTACAGCCAAGAAATCTTCAACCATAAAAAAAAAAGAAAATAAAACCACAAACGTTTTGTGATTCAGAAAACGGATATGATTCCACTTTCTTTCTTTCTTTATTCGGGACTGAAATATTTCCAGGAGATGACTGAGAGAGAGAGAGAGAGAGAGAGAGAGAGAGAGAGAGAGAGAGAGAGAGAGAGAGAGAGAGAGCTAGACAAAGATCACACGACCAAATCGAGAAGGTCACAGCCCGCGTCACCTCCGCTCAGGGAACACAGCCCCACCACCCCATCCCACCCCATCCCAATCCCCTCCACCCATCCCACCCCATCCCAATCCCCTCCACCCATCCCACCCCAGATTCCTCCTCCTCCTCCACCTCCTCCTCCTCCTCCTCATCCTCATCCAGTCCCTCCCTACCCATCCTATCCAGTCACAGTGCTCCTAACCCTCCATTGCGAAAAAGAAAACATGAATCCTTTTTCCCCCCCATCCCTATCTACCAACTCCTTTCGTCAGAATCAAAGGTCAATTTCGAGAATAAAATCGCCAGATGGAATATGCAAATTTGAAGATATTCAAATATATTTTCTAGGCTCAGGTGTTAACATGTGTGATGATCCTTGAAGGCAGCTAGTGAAGGAAGTCCAGATTACAGGACTCCATCTGTCAGAATGTCAGCCAGCTTCTCGTCCTAGATTTATAGAAATGTCAGCTTGGTTGACGTCAGGGTCAGCTGGTTGATGTCAGGGTCAGCTGGTTGATGTCAGGGTCAGGTGGTTGATGTCAGGGTCAGCTGGTTGATGTCAGGGTTAAGTTGGTTGATGTCAGGGTCAGGTTAGTTGATGCCAGGGTCAAGTTGGTTGATGTCAGGGTTAAGTTGGTTGATGTCAGGGTCAAGTTGGTTGATGCTAGAGATAAACATATCATAAAAACACCATCAACCTCAGACAGTAGGAAGGAGAAGCCAAACACTAAAGGAACCATCCAAAACTTTACCCTTTCCAATCATCCACAGTTCCTTAAAAGAACGACTTGGAAATAACAGCGAAAACTAACTCAAAATCCCTCCTCATCCCCCACAGCCCAAGCCACTGGGGCCCTTCCTTACGCCAATGACGTCTCGATGTCTTATCTACTCCTGATGCTTCCCTTGCACTGATGTCCCCATTGATGTGTTCATCTCCCGTTGATATCCCTCTTCCCATTGATGTCTTTTGTCCTCCTGAATGTTTTCCTTCCCATTGATGTCCACCCTTCCCTTAGTATCCGACCCCCCCAACCCCGCAACTGATGTCCCCATTTGTGACTGGAAATGATTAGATAAGAACTCCTCTAACACCGACGATTTGCATTAGTAAATCCATCAGTTTTTAAAGGGATTCGAACCCCCCTAAAACGAGCTGAGATTGTCTTTATTTGTCTTGATGCTTTCTGCCCACATGGTCATGTTTGATCAACTGGACTGTGCTGAGTCTTGTCTTGCATTGAGTTATGTAAACATCTGTGCGAAGTTATGGCGTCCAGCTGTTAGGTGTGCTGTGATTCTCACCCTTATGTTACGGCAACATAGTGGTCATTATAACCGTCACAGGAAAGCCTTTGGTCGTACGTCGTTATGCCCTTCTTGCCTGCTCTGGGCGTGTATTAAGTATCGGGTTTATATAGTACGTTTGAGTGCCACGGTACGACCCTTGATCACGACGGTACGACCCTTCAACACAACGGTACGACCCTTGATCACGACGGTACGATCTTTCAACACGACGGTACGAACCTTGAGCACGATGGTACGATCCTTCAACACGACGGTACGACCTTTGATCACGACGGTACGACCCTTGAGCACGATGGTGCGATCCTTCAACACAACGGTACGACCCTTGAGCACGACGGTACGATCATTAAGCACGATGAAAAGGTCAGAGATCAGGTCAGTGGTTTCCTGGAGAGTCGTACCGTCGTGTTCTAAGGTCGTACCACCATACTCCAGGGTCGCACCGTCGTGATCCAAAGAATTTTGCACCATTAAATTATTTAACATACATAGCTACAGGAACGTCATTAATGAAGCTAAAAGAACGATGTGTTGGGAATCAAGTACCGTAGGAGGAGGGTGGGGGTAGAGTGTGTATGTGTCATCCAAGACCACTACATGTAAACAGATTGAGCCAGCAGCAGCGCCAGACCGTCTGTCAACTGCTTATCTGACCCTCGCAACGCAATGATGGATTCATTTACAGATCCCACATACGTACACGCGCGCGCGCGTGTGTGTGTGTCTGTGTGTGTGTGTGTGTGTGTGTGTGTGTGTGGTGTGTCCCCTTTTGTCAAGACATGTCCCCTACCTTCAAAGACCTGGCCTGTTCTAACCACTTTATTACCTAGAAACTGCTATACAATTTCTATCCATATTCCTCTTTCGCTCAGCGACGAGTAAACTTCATCCCTCGTAGCTAACATTCCACTTTAGGTCCCGGCGTTCAGTCGTGTTGTCATTCCTCTGGACCTTCTCCAGCAACTCTAAGTTGCTCTTTAAAATGAGGAGACCAGACTGTTGAGGGTATAAATTCCGAGCCTCACTGTTGAACACATGTCGTGTGCGTCTGGACACCTGACAGGTCCACATGTGTACATTTCTCTGTGTGTGTGTCGGGTGTCAGACGTCTGTCACTCCTTCTACACGTGTTGGGAGGGAAGGAAGTTTGAGGGGGTGAAACAGGTAGCCACCCCGTGAACAGCCAATTACAAGCACGCTCGATCCAATTACGGCCCCGTCCATCTTGCTGGTAAAGGGGAAAGATGGGAGAGAACCAAAAATATGGGAACCAATTTAATTTAGTGGAGAGAGTATGGAGGAAAAGAGAGAAGTGAGATCGATAAACATGCACAGGCGAGGTACTGGTATAAGATGGGGAGATAAGAGGCGACGCATGATGTGGGAGCTAATAATGAACGAGAGGGGGAGATAAGGTCGGGGAGAGAGATAAGACACCAGGGCGAAGATGAATGGAAGGAGAGGCAAGGAGAGGGACAGGAAAATAATGGAAGGAGAGAGAGAGAGAGAGAGAGAGAGAGAGAGAGAGAGAGAGAGAGAGAGAGAGAGGTCAATTACGCCAGACAGGTCAGCAGATGACCGTCCCATCACGTCAGTCGTAACACCGTTGTCGTAAGGTTACACATACGTGCTCCCCCCTCCTCTCCCCCTTCCCCTTGTCGCAATATGCCAGGCATCCTGTAACGTGACGTAACAACCCCACACATACCTGGGGGTGACCAAGGCGCTTCTTGTTATCCTGGGGGATATGTGACCCAGATACAGGGGGGGGGGGGGGTAACGCTGTAAGGAGTTTGTATTGGATTTTCAAGGTGTCAGCGGCACTCACACACACACACACACACACACACACACACACACACACACATCATGTATCAAGCCCACTGGGTATCGTGTCTGCATTTTCTCTATATATTATTCAACATTTAGTTGTATTTGACGCCACTAATCTATCATCATTGCACACAAACACATACGTCATGTTAATGTGCTCATTCAAATGTCTATTTTAGATCAACAATCTAGCTCAGTCGGTATAAGCGATAGACATTTGACTGCCATCTATCTATCGTCTTTCTAACCCCAAACAGTCTCTCTAGAACCCTCCTGTTGGGAAACAGAGGTTACGCCAGCGCTAACGGTAAGAACAGGAGACGTGTGAGCAATCGCTTGTTTGCAATTACCTGTTTGTACTGTAGGGGAGGGAGTTGTACATGCGTGGGGGCCCCCATGTGTGTGTGTGTGTGTGTGTGTGTGTATGTGTGTGTGTGTGTGTGTGTGTATGTGTGTGTGTGTGTGTATGTGTGTGTGTGTGTATGTGTGTGTGTGTGTGTGTGTGCTGACCTGATTATCGCCGCCATTAGGACATTTGACCCACACAGGAAGCGTGTGTGGGGAACTGGGGGGGTTGGGGGTGGTGGGGTCGTATGGGGACGCATACGGGGAAGGGTAGGGGGTTGATATGGGCCAACCCCCACACTTGCGTTCCCCACAGTAAGTAACAAGTGACTAATGGTGATTATATGGATGTGATTATTACACGAAAGTGCACATGGGAACTTATCGTGTTTCATTTTCCCCGTGGACTCATAGGAATATATATATATATATATATATATATATATATATATATATAGAGAGAGAGAGAGAGAGAGAGAGAGAGAGAGAGAGAGAGAGAGAGAGAGAGAGAGAGAGAGAGAGAGAGAGGAGTCACAAGGCATAGTTCCATATTCATCTACATACACATACACTTTATATATACATATACTTGATTATCTGTTTACCGAGAAAGATAATTCTACAGATAATGGGATAGTGAGACAGATTTTATCTACTCATCTACATATTTCTACAGGATCTGTTTAATTACATGGGGACATTTCTACCACAATAATGATAATGATAATGATAAATGCAGTTTCTTGATCTAACTTTCTTCAGACAGACAGTTCTGGTGACCTTGTGTTCCCTGTCCTACACTGGGGTTCGACCCTGGAGCCTTCCAACCCAAGGCCGCTCTCGGAACACCAGCAGCGCCAGAATGTCCGTTTCTTTCCTTCCACGGCGAAGGTTTGGAACTAACGTTGAGATGTGACAACACCAAGCCACAGCCACACGCTAGACAGGCTGTTCAGTGGAGGATGACATGGTCGCACTACCTGCTACATATTCCATTGTTCACCAGTGGGTAACCCCCCGAAACACGAACGGAGGAATTAAACATATGAAAAAGAGGAGACGCATGTAAGGGCACTGCACGCTTTCATTAATGCGTACACGAAAGTCGGAACGTACGCAAACGTGTATATAGACGCATGTGAACGAATCTAAACGCATAAGCGCACAAGAGAGCACATGTGAACGCACACCCAGACACGCACTGATGTTTGAGTCACGCATGCAAGCATACATACGTCATGCGGGGTTACGCAAGCACGCATGAGCTGGAGCATTACGGTACGACTCATGCACGACAGTGCGCCTCCTCTGTATGGTAGCCTGACCTTTGACCTGACCCGCTGTAGAAAATGAAAATGATTAGTAAGATATGGAGGGCATTTTTCATTAGGTTTTACTGGAAATATACAGATATAGACTCATATGTATACATTCACAAGTCACAGTAAAATAAAAGAAATTTCTGGTCAAAAAGCAAGTAATGTTTTCAGTCAGGTGTGCATGAAGGATCTTGCGCATGGACGCACGCCCGGCGCATGAATGCACACAAGCGCATGCACGCTCATTCTTTAGCGGGGTTTTACCGAAGGAAGTTGGCTGTAACGCAGACAACGTGCTGCCGGATCTATGATGCAAGAACCTGTGTGTCGGTCATATTGAGGTGAAAATGGCGATGAATTTGTGAAATGAATGAAAATACGAGGGAGAGGGTTGTCTGTTACCCTGGCTGTCCATGTAGCGCATTTCATTTCCTGGCCATCTTCGCTTCTAACACCCATATTGATTCGCTATCACGTCACGGGCAGTAATAAAGTGAAATATCACTCGCTAATCAAGGAGGGTCATTCATCTCCCTAAATTCATCAAGAACGGTCACACATTGAATTATGAGTCACACCCGTTACGGTAGAGTTCGTTATCAGACATATGACTGCATACTCCTCCGGGCCATGTTCCTCCTTCGAATAGAGACGTGTTATGTAGGTGTTGTTACTTAATGGAAAGCTTCGCTATAGGGAGCAGGCAGGGGTAGGCCTGAGTAATGAGATGATTATGATGTGTTGCTGATAATCAGTCTAAATTGTAAAGGTATTTCTTTTTTTGCCCGTCTGTTGTGCATAGTCTATTCCAGTTTCCCTCTATAAATATTTCTGTTTTTCTCGTGAAACTTAGATTGTAAAGAATAAGCCCTTTTCCTTCTTGGGTTGTTATGACATTTAATTCATGATAGAAAATGATTCTCTTCCAGATGCCTCCTACTGAGTTATCATTGGAACGGCGTTCGATACCTTCAGAGGATTGTACCCCTAATATTCATTTTTATTATAACATCACTGGATTCTATACCCTCACCCATTGACGCGAAATGAGGTCACATCATGATGAAATTATATTGAGATATATTTTGGTTGATGTATAGGTTTTATGGTTATAATAGATATCTTTGACAGTGCAATCACGCAAGTCCGGTCGGGTAATCGGACGGGGGTGGCCGGCCAGTTGTCAATCCCTGCCATGAAAGTATTTAGAAAGCAATACATTAATAACGCAACGCTCCCTGAATTCTCGAGTGCATTTCTAAATTATCTCCTGCAGGTCTGGAAATCCTCCAGGTGGTCGGGAGTGGCAGGATCCGCCGGGAAGTGGAGAGTAAAGGCACAAATATTGACCTCAAGCAACAGTTTAAACTTCCGTCAGTCAGTCAGTTTCATGATTCACCCCAGGAGAAAATAATAACAAGTGTACCTAGGGCGTTATATGTGGCTTAATTCGCCATGTCTAAAGAATACGACCACCTCTTCAAATTACTCATTATAGGAGACTCAGGTAAGGATGGGAACTAGACGGGTTTTAGGGGCGAGAGACCCCGGGGGAGGGGAGAAAAGAGGGCTTGTTATGGTCACGGGGGGAGTCACCCCCGGGGTGACAGAGCCACCCCAGGGGTGTTACAAGGCCCCACGACTAGCAAGTGTGGGACAATAAGGTCATCATCTTCCCTGGCAGGGACCTGCATATGGTTAGGGGAGAACGGCTGGGAAGAGCCAGGTCCATAGTTGTAGGGGCCAGAGTGTGTCGTGGGGAGCTAAGGCCAGAAGGCAATAATAGTTAAGAACAAGATAAAAGTCACTTGATAATATGATACACACTATTTTGCAATGATAATATACTCTTTATGATGCAAGATGAGACTAGAAACTAAGATTTAGGACATTAGTTTTTGTTTACTATCAATATTAAATGACAGAGGTGTGCTATCTTTAATAGCACTCCCCACTGTCATTATATATATATATATATATATATATATATATATATATATATATATATATATATATATATCTAATTCTATTTATATCTTTTACATTTGTTACGAATATCGATGAAACCCAGTTAAATCTCACCTTACCTTGCACAGTAGCGGAGATTTATTTGTTTCATTGGTATTGTCGTAGTGTACCAGATAAACCTTCATTTTATCATATTGCTTGCTAATAGTTATGTGGAGCTAGTTAGATAAAGTATGCCAATTGATTTAATGTTTTTTTTTTGCTTGTTTGATTAGAACAAGATTAGTGAAAGATGAGAAATGTCCCCCTAAAAAGTATCAACAACTTTCATATTATAGAGAGGAGGAGATGAGATGTGACATTATCCTTTGAAATGAATTATCTGAAAAGTAGGTAGTGTTGAGGCCAACGAACATATGAGGTAAAATAAGAAAGTGAATCGTAAAAAACAATTACGAATTATGAAGTTGCATTTCACTTGATGGCACCATGCATCATTTAGTTCGAGTGGTAAAGATTGAGTTCATATGTTTATGGAAATAGAATCTATGTTTGGAATAGATCCCCTTATGTATTACTTCAATCCCTGTTAAACTTTATGTTCAACTAAACTATCGCAACATCTGTGCAAAACTCTGATTCTGTCAGATTCAAAAGTTACGAAGTGTGGCGGCGTCTAGTGGAATGCATCATTGGTATAGGAATTGAACCATTTAGACACCACAGGCAAATTTTCATGTATTATAGCCATATTCAGTTTGTAGATTAATTTACAGACTGAATAAAGTTCTATAGAATGCTACTAAACACCAAGGGAGGTTCGTCGTCATCTGTCGGCAACCCAGTTCACTAAATACTTCAACACGCCATAGGCATCTCTGCTGTTATAGATGTCATGTTTTGACAAAAGCACTACTAGTCATATCCTCATATTCTGAACGCTTATACCAGATACTCATCATTTAATTCAAAGCCCATCCCTCTTTATTAGGACTTGACTTTACTTAGATTTGTATCAAGTTTGCCAGTTGTGAGAACTCCAGGTAGAAATTAATTAACCAGTTATGTTAGATGAAAGTTAACCACAGACATAAATTGACATCATGGTTCATTAGTGCTGTACTACAGCATAATGTTGCACTCTCGGAAAGATACTCAGTGGGATACCAACAAAGGGAGGCCACTTCAGAAAAATGAAACTGCAGGAATTAAGTAATGGTATTGATATATGAGAAGTGGTGTTATCCTTTAATTTCTCTGTATTCAAATGCTTCTTATTCTTTCAATTTTACATCACCATATGGTTTTAACTAATTGACTTTGATATTTATTGTGTCTTGGAGTCAAAAGATACTGCGTTTTCTTTTTAAGGATAGACATCATCGTTTCCAGGGTGGTACAACCTTATACTTTAGTATAACATTCAAGTATGCCTGTGTAAAAGATTTAGATAAGTATTTTCTTTCCAAGCTTCACATTTCTGATGGATTTATCAAATTTTTCCAAGTGTAATAGAGCCCCACAGACCTGTCTCTGTTTTCCCAGGTGCTTTATATGACCTTTAAATCACAAGCTGTTGAAATGTGTTGGGTTTTCATGCTGTGCATAGAAACAGTGATAAATGCTTAATAAAGAAATAGTTTATAATTACAGGTGTGTATATAGTCAGATTTGGTATCTGTTTCGGTGATTCATAATGATTATTGTGAATCAGAATATTTGTGGGGTCCATCTAGTTGAGAGTGTGGTTTGAAACTGCCTTCATTTTTATCTCTTTGTTTTTCTGTCCCATTGTGTTAAACTTCTATGTTATCATTGTGATTTAGGAACAATGACACCATTGTAATGTAATTATGTACATGTAATTTCAAGCTCCTTTGGTTACTTTATTATCCTTTTGGGCATTTGCATCTTTTTTTTTGGCTTCAGTGT
Source organism: Panulirus ornatus (assembly GCF_036320965.1). NCBI lineage: Eukaryota > Metazoa > Arthropoda > Malacostraca > Decapoda > Palinuridae > Panulirus > Panulirus ornatus. The sequence continues at coordinate 5,306,884 of NC_092272.1, read as the reverse complement.
TTTTAAGTTTTTGTTATGTGATGATACTATACTGTATTTTGCTCAGTCTTATTTGTATGTTTTTTTATTTTGGTTCTTCTTTTGTGATCTTAAAGAATTTTTTTTTTAAAGGAGTAGGGTAGCAATTATACCTTATGAAATTGTTTGCTCCTGCCCTTTGCCAGATTTCCAGGAATGATCTGGGGACATTAGTTCTGATTACTGTATTTTTACAAAATGTTTATGTGACCTCTAATGTAGGTGGCATGCTTGCAACTACCTACATATGCTAAGATTGATGTAAAAGAGGGGTAAATGATCAGTAAAAGTATGTAGAAGTGGTAGGTATTTTTAGTGATGATGTAGATGCATTATGTACTTGCCAGACAGAGTATTAGTTACTTAGCTATTTGACTGAAATGGAGTAAATGAGGTAAGATAGGTGATTCAGATGACTGCATGAAGGAACTTGTTTGAAATATAGTATAAACACTGTGAACGATAGCTGTCTTTAGACATGAAAGCTGTAGGTTGTTAGTTACAAAATGCAAGGGTAATGTGTTCATATTGAAAACAACATTTACAGTTAGTGATGGAGAAAGGTTAAAGATAATTTTTGCATCAGGAATTTAAGGATTGTTAATGTTTTGGATCTGAGGAAGAAGCTTATTGTTAAGGGCATCACCACTGAAAAGGAAGGTAACAGAATATTGAAGTGATAGGAAGGTATTGGGTTCTTTGTGATGATATCAGTGATGAAAATAGATGCTTACTGTATGCATTTATATAGATGCTGTTTATAGCATATTTTTTCACTAATACTTTTCCCAATTTTGATTAGCTTCATGAATTCATTGCTTTATATACAAAAATGTCTGTAATCCTCAGATCTCTCTGGTAAGATTTTTTCTTTATCCACAGGTGTTGGGAAAAGTTCACTACTTCTAAGATTTGCTGACAACACATTTACAGGCAACTACATAACAACCATAGGTGTAGATTTCAAGATTCGGACATTAGAAGTAGATGGTGAGAGAGTTAAATTACAAATATGGGACACTGCAGGACAGGAACGCTTCAGAACCATCACGTCTACGTAGGTTTCAAGCTTTTTATGTACAGCATTTAAGTATGCAATCCATCCATTGTTTTCAGCTTTTTTTTCACCTCTAACATAAAAATATGTGGATTAATGAGAATAATGAGGCTTTTTGGCATGTTGAAGTTATTTTGACTCGGGTCTTGTAGATTCAAGAAATAAGATTTATGGTAACTTAGTAGCTGTGGATAATGTCATGATGTTTTCCTTGTAATGAGGTGAAATCTTTCCAAATGTGCAAAGATTAGCTAGCTCTTGAATACTTGTGAATGACAAAGGTGAACAGCTATGAAGTGCAGTACTGCACTATTTGTCCTTGAAGCTGATCCTGCCACTTATTATTCCAATATTTATTTACGTCTGAGACACTGTTTCATGTCCATCTGTTTGGTATTTCTGCCTAGGTTTGATTTGCCTTTTCCTTGTTAGTTTTTTACTCCATTTTTCTTATTTCAGATATTACCGAGGGACTCATGGAGTAATAGTAGTATATGACGTAACCAATGGAGAGAGCTTTGCTAATGTGAAGCGCTGGCTCCATGAAATCGAACAAAATTGTGAAGTAGTCAACAGAATATTAGGTATAGCACATATGTTATTATGTATGTACATTTAATCATTCCTTTCACTATTATTTGCAGCTCCAAGCCTGAGTACTGTTAGCCACCAGTTTTAAAATCCCATTTTCTGATCATTGTACAGGTTAAGCAGATTCACATATCAAATTTTAGAGCCATTTTAACCTTTAATGATTCTAAGAATATGTTCATGTGTTCTGCATTGTCTTCCAGAGTATGATTTTTCTATTATCATTTAAAGATATATATTGATTTGTATAATATATTTGCAAAGGCCTTCCTTCCTCCATTTATTTACGTTTTTAAAGAAGGAATTTTACCCATTTATGTTTTGGGGTTTAACTTACTAGTACCCCTCGTGCAGAGATTTTTGCCTTTAGATGTGCATACACATCAAAATGTTCACAAAAAGGCAAAAGAAAATTATGACTTACTGGGAGATGTAAACAAAACAGTAGATATGTTCCAGTTCCAGTGATTAGTTTCTATATTTTCAGAATAAAATGTCACCTTTGAGTTGTTTTTGGTGATTGGATAAATTGAAGAAAGCAGAAAAGTATGCAATTCTTTTTATCCCAAATTAGAAGTTTTTTTTTTTTTTTTTTTTTTTTTTTGCTTTGTCGCTGTCTCCCGCGTTTGCGAGGTAGCGCAAGGAAACAGACGAAAGAAATGGCCCAACCCACCCCCATACACATGTATATACATACGTCCACACACGCAAATATACATACCTACACAGCTTTCCATGGTTTACCCCAGACGCTTCACATGCCCTGATTCAATCCACTGACAGCACATCAACCCCGGTATACCACATCGATCCAATTCACTCTATTCCTTGCCCTCCTTTCACCCTCCTGCATGTTCAGGCCCCGATCACACAAAATCTTTTTCACTCCATCTTTCCACCTCCAATTTGGTCTCCCACTTCTCCTCGTTCCCTCCACCTCCGACACATATATCCTCTTGGTCAATCTTTCCTCACTCATTCTCTCCATGTGCCCAAACCATTTCAAAACACCCTCTTCTGCTCTCTCAACCACGCTCTTTTTATTTCCACACATCTCTCTTACCCTTACGTTACTTACTCGATCAAACCACCTCACACCACACATTGTCCTCAAACATCTCATTTCCAGCACATCCATCCTCCTGCGCACAACTCTCTCCATAGCCCACGCCTCGCAACCATACAACATTGTTGGAACCACTATTCCTTCAAACATACCCATTTTTGCTTTCCGAGATAATGTTCTTGACTTCCACACATTCTTCAAGGCTCCCAGAATTTTCGCCCCCTCCCCCACCCTATGGTCCACTTCCGCTTCCATGGTTCCAACCGCTGCCAGATCCACTCCCAGATATCCAAAACACTTTACTTCCTCCAGTTTTTCTCCATTCAAACTTACCTCCCAATTGACTTGACCCTTAACCCTACTGTACCTAATAACCTTGCTCTTATTCACATTTACTCGTAACTTTCTTCTTTCACACACTTTACCAAACTCAGTCACCAGCTTCTGCAGTTTCTCACATGAATCAGCCACCAGCGCTGTATCATCAGCGAACAACAACTGACTCACTTCCCAAGCTCTCTCATCCCCAACAGACTTCATACTTGCCCCTCTTTCCAAAACTCTTGCATTCACCTCCCTAACAACCCCATCCATAAACAAATTAAACAACCATGGAGACATCACACACCCCTGCCGCAAACCTACATTCACTGAGAACCAATCACTTTCCTCTCTTCCTACACGTACACATGCCTTACATCCTCGATAAAAACTTTTCACTGCTTCTAACAACTTGCCTCCCACACCATATATTCTTAATACCTTCCACAGAGCATCTCTATCAACTCTATCATATGCCTTCTCCAGATCCATAAATGCTACATACAAATCCATTTGCTTTTCTAAGTATTTCTCACATATATACCCTCCCATATAATTTACCAGGAATACTCAACAAACTTATACCTCTGTAATTTGAGCACTTACTCTTATCCCCTTTGCCTTTGTACAATGGCACTATGCACGCATTCCGCCAATCCTCAGGCACCTCACCATGAGTCATACATACATTAAATAACCTTACCAACCAGTCAATAATACCTTTTAACCCTTTTTTGTATATTTAAGTGTATGTGTATAATAGACACATTTTTCCTCAGTTGGGAACAAAAATGATTGTCCAGATCGGAAGGTCGTACTCTATGAAGATGCCAAACGCTTTGCCGACCAAATGAATATTAATCTCTTTGAAACTAGTGCGAAGGACAATATCAATGTAGAAGAGGTAAGAAGTACCTTTTGTCATTTCTTTTGTACTTAATGATTCTCTGATTTACTTTATCAAAAGCCTTTGCAAGGTTACCTTTAATGTTTTGCATTTTTAATTCTAATAAAACTCCTTGGTTTACTTTGTCATAACATTGGCAAAGTCTAGAAAAAAATTTTCCATTCCTTTTTATTCCTTCCATTTCTTTGCATGAGAGTTTCATATAATTTATTGTGGTGAGCTACTAATAGAGGTTTGTTTCTTTATCTGGCACAATTTCATGTTGGCCTTGCATTAGTGTTGATTATATGTTCCATTTCAAGTATATGTATTTTTTTTATCACTCTTTCAAAGACTGTTACATGTGATTTCAGGCTAACTGGCCTGTACAGCTTTAGTGGTAATTCAGATCCTCCTTTGTGTATTGATGATATATATGCCCTTTGTATATAGATAGGTATACTGAATAGTTGTAACATATCCAGGTTTTGCCTCCACATGTAAAGGTAGAGTGAACAATTTGGTATCCAAGTTATGCATCCATATTTAAAGTTATGTTGCTTTAAGACTACATTCTGGTATACAGTAGCATACTACAGTATGCTGTTGTACAGAAGTATAGTTTCATTGTCCATGTGAGATTAACATACACTCCTGTATTCTGACCTAACTTTAAATGGTAATAAGCAAGTACCTAGATTTTATAATTAGGTTTTACTTGTAGAAACAACTAAATACTAATGTTAAAGGATAAATTCTATGTTTTCAGATGTTCACGGTGATGACCAAGATGGTATTACAAACAAAGAAGGAGCAGAAGGACCGACAGACAGCCACGAGCGATCCAGTGCGCCTCCATAATCCTAAAAAAGGCAAAGGGAAACAGAAGTGTTGCTAGCAGACATATATTATGTAAGTTTCAAGTCAGTTTGCACATCTCCATTTGGGTTATTTTTTTTAAGGTGTTAGCTTGTTTGAGGTGTCAATTTTTTTAGGGGTTAGTTTCACAATTTACTCTCATTTCGTACATAGGCAGAGTATTATTGGTGAATTACATGATGTTAGAGTCAGCTGTATATTTAAACTGAGGCAAGTAAATTCAGAACCTCAGTTGCTGTTGGCTGCCATTACCAAAGAACACATTTTTTGTTGGCTACTATTTCAGGGTTAAGAGTAGATCTTACTTTTTCCTTTATTCCTGTTCACTGGTCCCTGTCTTAGTGAGTTAGTTTTAGGGACAGATGAAAAGTTGACACTTGCATGAAACATTGGCAAGTGAAAATGTTTTCTGAGACTTCATTTATATTATGTACATTATATGCAAATAAGAAATAACATTATTATATGGATAATCAAGTAGTGAGGATATCTGCAACACATTTGAAAGGTCATTATGAATAAGTGGTTTACATGTTTGTTGTTTATCTGTTTTTGCATTGTAATTAACATTGAATCATAAATTAGACCAATTTTGTATGGTGTGGGAATTAGATGCTTTAGGTCTAGAAATTGCAGATAATGTATTGTCATATTTTGTTGCAGATATTGTTGCTGCAGAACTGAGAGTGGTGGGGCATAAGGTACTGCATCCACAACAGTGTGTCTTGGAAAAATGTTAGCTTCTTTCACATAATTAATGTATGCAAGGAGAGATTTTTATAGTTATTATAGAATTACTATGTGTATGTGCATGCATGTGTGTTGTCAGAGAAGTATATGGAAGACCTATTGATAAGGTAGTCTTTTTTTTTTTCTTCTTCTTTTTGAGATTTAATTTATTTTCTTTTTTCATTTTATGATAAAGTTTAAAGATATGTCGTATTTTATTAAGCTGTCTCTGTTACAGCTGTCTGTCTGTGTCACGAGGAAAGTGTCATGTTATACTTGCCCAGTATTGTGTTGTAAATTTGTGATATATTGGTAAGAGTTCTTATAAAGTGTACTACTATCTTGAACTCCTGTTTTGTATTTCAACCACTGAACTTTGTGTAAGGTATTTTAGCTATATATATATATTTTTTCCTAGTGAGAGAGAGAACACTTGCTGTAGATAAATGATATGCTGAAACAAAAGGTATTCAGCTTTACCTATATATTTTCCATTTTTGCCTTGATAATATATTATTGAAAAGATATGATGACATTGTACAAAACTTCTATGTTTTTCTGAATAATAGTAAATATTGGCTTTCCAAGGTCAGCAGAGAGACTGATTCAGTATGTCTCAATTCTAAAAATGGAAAGGCTCTGGTATAAGAGAGAGATATTTAAATTTAATCTCTTTATTGTTGACTTGGAAGACACTGACAATAGTAATATATGAAATGTGTAAGCTATTTTAGTCGGAATATATTATTTTCTTAACATTTAGTAGAGAGAAGCAATGCATGGTTTCTAATGAACTTCAATACTCTGCCCATAAGATGAATATTGTATTGCAGGGGTGATAAATGCCATATTTTGATAGCTGATGAATGTCTATGCACAATGTTAATTGTACTTGTGATGGCTATAAATGATATGTAATATAATTGTGTCTGCTTTTTGCATGAGAGTATGGTCTTTTTTAGGTTGTTCCTCAAATGTTTTGTATTTAAAGATTCTTGCACAATATTCTACTTTTATTATGCACAAACCCTCTATACCTCCCTTTAAAGGCACATACACATCCATATAAACCAATATACAGTATATACATCCCATTAAAGGCATGTACAAATCTCTTCAAGTCTTAGGTTGTAACATTTATGTTGGTCCTTAGCTGTTCTAGTTCATTTCAGCCCTAACACTGTTTTGTATAATTTTAGCGCTTAAACTTAAATGGTACATACCCTCTCCTTAAGATATATTTGTATATGTAAGTTAAATTTGCTTATATGTTCCTTTATTTGTTACCAGAAAGTAATGAAATCTGCTTCTAATCATTTGTATCTGTCAGATGATGTTATGTGTGGTAGCATGTGATATGTCAGGTATGTGACACGATGTGTGGTGTAAGTTTCATGTGTCGTATCTTTGACTGCACCACCTGTATGCCAACTTAGTTTTCATTTCTAGAATCATCCTGAACATGTTGGCTGTCCCTGTCATCTTTTTACATCATTATGTGTGTTGGGTATCATTGCAACATCCTGAATGTACTCACACACATGCCACTTGGCGAGCTATATGTATCATGGCCTTGACATCATCCTTCACTCCAACTTATAGGATATCTCTGTTTTAGCATCAATTCATTTATCCCTGCACAATTAATACACTTTGAATATGCTGTATAGTAGGGTAGTTTAAACAGACTACATTGTTATGATAATTTTTAAACTGTGACGCTTAGGTAACTAGGTTTAAAAAAAAGACGTTTAGATCTCCATTGTGTAACAGTCAAATGAGAGCAATTGTAGGTCAGTTATTTATTAATGAGAAGTGGCTGTTACTGGCTCAATACTCACTGCTGTCAGGTTGCTAGAGAACCTATGAAGCATACAGCGAAAACCTTAAGATTTAACTTATGTACCATAACTGTTTATGGAACACAATTATTGTGTGAAAGCATTCAACCATGCATTCCAACAATACACCAGAATTTACTTTTATGATGTTTTATTTGTTAAGATGCACTGTACCTGTACTGAACAGGAATGCACTTTAAACTGATCCTTGTCTGCAGCCACATCTGCTTGTGATTTAAGGAATATTAAATCATCTTTATTAAATAAGAAAATATTGAGCACTGTGGTGTCACATTTAACCTGCTGCTGCATTTTTACAGATGTAATCTTACTGGTGATGGTTCAGAATGTAAATTTGTAATTCAATTTTCCATGGATCCTGCCTGATGAGACAAAAGGAACTGTTCCTTGTCTTATTACTGTGTTATTCCTCTGGCTATATTAATATTGCAATCCTAAAGAAATGCCTCATATTCTCGTGCAACACATTATCGTACAGATTGTATTTTCCTTGTTCTCTTTGGTACCTTTTTACTCTTTGTCTGTCTTGTCACTGATGTCCTCTCATGTGTACATATGATACAGGCAAATTATATTTCATGTCAAAAATAGCCCAGTTTCTGAGCTTTAGGGATGGCACCATTAATGTCATGGTCAAGTCAAGTTGATGAAATATTAGAAGAATCATAGTTTGGTTTCCATCACATGAACATGAACAGGAATGCATTGGGAAGATTCCCTTTTGTGCCACTTTGCTAAAATTTTAAACAGGATTGGACAAACATGCTCCCTATATATTTTTTGTTAACACAATTGCTTCCAGTGATGTAGCATCAAGAACAAACAGTCTTTGGCCTCATTTACAGAGATCCACTCTTTAACTGGACCGAGAGCCTACCATCATCAGCCAGGCCATGTGAATCATTCAGTGGTTTACTTTGACTGATTCATATGCCCTTGTTCACCCCATTGACGGACTTGGACTATAACCTCATCGTTTATCACATCGATCCAGTTCACTCTGTATATTTTTCTTTTCATACTTGTCATCATTTCCTGTCACAGCAAGGTTGTGTTGACAATAAACAACTGCTCAAAATGAGCAAAAGCTAGCATCGATTAATTTTTCCTGTGACGTGGAAAAATTATGAGTCAACTTGAAATCGGATGCTTTTATGTAATATGAAAATATGGGGTCAATAAAGTGCATTATTTTGCTTTATGATAATCTTTGAATCATTCAATCAACACACACAAGCATATCATTCTTTATAAGAAAATGTCCTGTAATATCAAGATTGATAAACAGGTACTCTCAATTGCAAACATACATCAATATGGTGAAGTTTTTAACTTATATGCAAATGCTGTAGTGTTCGCATAATTTGTCTGTCCTTGCTCCTGGATGTAGCATAAACAAACATGGCATCTCTTCACACCCTTTCCCTTTACTCATTGAGTTTTGAACTAGGTATTTGTTTTCTTCCAAAATGGTAATTAACCCTAACAAAATGACGAAGAGCTCAGCATCTATTAGTTTTGTTAATGACTTGGAAAATCTGTGTGTTAACAAAACTGGATTTCCCGATGTGACATGAGCATGGTTGAAATCCTGGTGATGAAGCGCTTTATTTTTCCATGTGATGACAATCTTTAAGTTGTTCAGATAACACATAGAACAGCATACTGTACTGTATGTGAGATACTGTGTCCAGAATATAAAGAGGTTGACAAACAAATACTTTCTTTTGTAAATCTATGTTATTACTAATGCTTTAGTGTTTGCATTGTTCATCTGTCCATGCATCCGGATTTGTTATAAACAAATATGGCACCCATTTCTTCCACCTTTTGAGTTCTTAGATAAGTATTGAATTTTTTTTGTTTAATATGGTATTTTCCCAATTTGAAAAAAAAATTGCTAATGACAGAAAAACTATCGGTCATAACATAAAACTGGATGTGCTCATGTGATAGAGAGTGGTTGAAGTCTTGTCAGTGAAGCATTTTATTTTCCCAGTTGTTAAAAATCTTGAATGAATTCTGGTAATACACAGAACAGCATACTGTACTGTATATTAAAGAATATGACCTAAAATATTAAGTTACTTTTTATTGTGAACTTACATCAAAGTGCTCAAGTTTTTGACTTGTATATGAATGCAAATGCTGCCGTGCTCACAGAGGTCATTTGTCCAAGCATAGTATCTCCTTGCATGCTTTTCCTCCATCTGTCAAGTTTTTGGCTAAGTGCTAAAGATTTTTTTGTTTGAAAAAAAGTGGTATTTTGAACTATGCAAAATGAGAAAGAGCCCAGCATCAATTAGTCTTTTCAGTGATATTATAAAATTATGAATGTGCTTACATGATGTGAGAGTGGATAAAGCAGCTTTATTTTGCCTTATAATAGTCTCTTTTATATTCATGTATCATAAAGGACAGCATGCTCTGTTGTATGTGAAAAAATATCCTGAAATGTTAAGAGATAGCAGGTACTTTTTTATTGTAAACACATATGAAAATGCTCAAGTTTTTAAGTTATGTACAAGTGCAAATGCTGTAGCATTTACATAAAGTTTGTCTTTCCATGCACCTAGATTTAATGTAAACACCACAGGGCACCCCAGTGCTTCCATGCTTTCCTTTTGTTTTCAAAGAGGTGGATCTACTTGGGTGTATTGGAAAATAGATATCTACCATTTAATGCCTGAAATATGTTCAGAACTCTCTGCAGCATAGAGTAGAGGGCAGCTCATATTTGAGTAAATACAGCTGTCAATCTTTCTTTGCTCATCCTCTTCATATGTCCACACCATGTCAACACATCCTATCAGTCAGACTGCGCTTGCTGCCACACCCTGCCTCACACCACCTATCATACTCTTGTCCTTTCATTTCCCACACATGCACCCTTTTCTGTTTCTTTACATTCAAAGCTTAAGACTCTCATCCATGCAACTTTTTGGCGACTACTGTACCTTCATACATAACCATTTTTACATGCTTCTTCTTGCACCCAAGACCTTAGTCCCCTTCCCACTATGTGATTGACGTAATCCCCCATGATTGTATCCTTTACCATGACTACTCCCATATATATAAAGCATTCCACTTCCTCCAGATCCTCCCCATTCAAACATACATTCATACCATCCTAACTCAACTCTTGACCCCTGCTGCACATCAGTACCTTACTTTTTTTCACCTTAGCCTTTTGCCTTGTCCACTCACTTACTATGCCAGCAGAAATCAGCTTTTGGAGTTTTTCATCTTGTGTCTGTCACTATAGCTATGTCATATGAATACAGTGTTTGACACAAATCCAAGACCCCCACCCCAGCATACTGTTGACCTGCTCCTTACTCAAAATTTTTTACCACCCTCATCCATGAATGGATTGAACAACCATAGTGACATCACACCCCTTTGGTGGAGACACACCTCTTTCCTTCTTTCATACATGCCATACTTCTCAGTGCATTTGCTATCCTGTTTCCAAGACAATGTAAAATAACTCGGCAAATGACATTATCATGGACCATCAGGTCTGTTATCAGTCCTTCCCATGTACTCCCATGCAGTAACTTTCCATTTGCCCTATGTACTCAGAGCATTTTCTATCAACCTGATCATATGCTCTTCCCAGATTCATGAGTGCTATATGCAAACCTTTCTTTAAGTATTTTTCACACAAATTCTTTGAATCAAAAACCTGGTTCACTTATTGTTTGCTTCTGAAGACACACCGTTCCTCCCACTCAGATGCTTCGTGCTTGCCACCATCCTCTCAATCACCACCTGCCCATTCACCTTATCAGGCACACTCGGAAGTCTTATGTAATTCAAACATTTACTTTTGTTCTCTTTGCTTTTACAGATAGCACTATACATTTAATGTGCCAGTCTTCAGTCTTCTCACCTTTGGCCATACAATCATTAAATAGCCTGACTAAGCGGTCTTCAGTACTGTCACTCCGTTTCTTGAGAAACTTAGTCGTAATCCCATTTACTCGAGGCACATCGCCATACTGTGTCAAATGCAATGTCTGCTGTTTCCTGTCTTTCTGCCAAACCTTGTGCTGGATTCTCACTGTGTATAGCCACCTCGTTCCAAACAGACAACATCCACCATCCTGTCATCTGACTCATTCGACAGTCATTAGAAATATGTATTCCATCTCTTTTTCACCTCTTTACCTGTTAGAATATCTATATATCCTCTAGTCCTTTTCACTAGTAATTCAACTTCCTCATCCCCCAATACTTTATCACAGTGTCCATATCCCACCTTCCTTGTGTTACAGTCTGCACCCCCACATGTAATCACTGCTTCCCTAAATACCTTCCAGTCATGTTTTAAACCTCTAGTTTTATATAGTATTACCTTAAACCACTCACCACTCAATTATTCAAGGTATCTCTACACACAGGCCTCTTTTCAAGGCTGACTCAGTCCACAATGTGAAGCCTTTTTCACTTGTAAAAAAAAAAAAAAAAAAACTGCTTAACGATAAACATGCAACATTACATCACTATTAATGTATTTAAAGATAAGAAGGGTATATATTTTGGCAACTTCTCAGAGGGAGCAAATAGAACACTGGATCATTCAAAACATATGCATTTCCACAAAAATCCAATGTTGCTTTCTTGATCTTGGACACAAATTCAGCCTGCTTGCTCCCATATCCCTGATGGTCAACCACTTCCACTCATCAGAATTCCAAGCATACTTGATATCACAGATTGCAATTTTATTTACAGGAGTGATGTTTAGTCAATTGGGTGAACCAGGACATGATATGTAAGTGGCCAAAGGAAAAGACCATCAGTGATAGAGTCATTTCTGCCTCAGTACTCCATCCATGGTAAAGTTTCCTTTCTTTTACCTTTTCCATTGGCCACATTCTCATTACTGTATATATATGTAAACGTTGACACAGCATTTCTAATTACAAGCAGTATGTACTTCCAAATAAGATTGAGAAGATCTTAGTGAATTAATAATTGGTTGAATAAGTAGTGTAATGATCATCAAGTGTTACTGAAAAATAGGAGGACTTAGATGTGTTAAATTCCTTTGATTGGAATCTTGAAGAATTTATATATTCTTTGTTTTACCCACCAGCAATATATCAGCTTATGAATTTTTTGTTGATTGTTTTTCCAATAATTGTATCCTCAGTAATTTCTGTTAATATATATAGCCTTTGATTGAATGTTGAATGGAATGATGTTCAGAAATGTAACCATATTGGGAAACACTCATTATTCATGTATAAGTTGCAAAAGTTGCTTTTTTTTTTTTTAACTTTTGTGATCTTAATTGTACAAGTGGCTTTCTGAAACTGCTTATTTACAATACTGACCAACTGATTATCGCAAGCCACTTCATTTCCCAGCTTGCAGTTTCAGGGCCAGATATTTCAGAACGTTAACTCCATTTATTCCTGTAGGCTGTTAGAATATGCCCTTTTCCAGGAATGGTATCCAACTTTTTTACCTTTCCATTTTTTTTTAAAGTTGGGTATGTGAAATGAAAGAAAGATTAAATGTGGTCTGCTTTTCCATTTGATTATAAATAAATGAAGTTTATTTCATAGATTATTATAGTATAACTTGTATGTATTTGATATTATTCCAGTTTTGGAGTTAATGCATTATTTTAAGACATTTTCATGATGATTGTTGTGTAGGTGGTGCGTGTTTGTTTTTGTGAAAGTAAGGAAAGGTTGGGGGAACCCTTGGGTGTATGGTGATCTTGAATAGTTACCCTCTTTATTACTGTATATGTGAAATAGCACCAAACTGTGACCTTCGGACCATTTTTCAGGGATAGAAGTGTGTGTTGTGACACAGTGTATTTGAATGCATCATGTTTATGCCTCTTTTTTTTTCACATATAACTTGGAATAGAATGCAGCCCTTTAATGGTAAACTGGTATGTAATTCTCTTTCAGTTGGATTACCTGAAGTTACAAGGCCTAATCAATAGTGAATATGAAACATGCATTAGATATATGTAATGTACACAGTTAAAGTAACTTCCATACATGGTGGTGTATACATGTAATTGTGCTGATACAAAAGGATATACGTAATAGTAAACCCCAAACCATTCTTAAACCATTTTAGATAATTCATTCTCTGTAATTTTGTGGATATATGAAGATGCATTACATTCAGAAATTGATCTTTATGACAGAATTTTAATTATCAACATGTATAGAACAAGAATAGACCTTCTGTGACAAGAGCTCTTCATTATGAACACTTTTCCTTTTGAAGATATACTATCTGACAATCTGCTTCCATTTTTAGACTGATTTGAATATGCTTCCCATCATGATGTAATGTCTACATTTTATGTATTTCTTTCATTGTGAGGAGGGGAAGTACTCTTTTGTAATACGGAAATAAAGTGTAGATAGTGGTTTTCTAAATTGTGACTTTTCCAAAAAGTATACACGAAAAAGCTTTTTGTAAATGCTGGTGCCACCTGAAGGCAGTTATTATTATTGTACCCCCACAGTCATTATTGCAGTCTTACCAGTCTGTGTCTGTCTGTCATTTCCCACTGTAAAGGAAGATGGGCCACACAGAATGTTTTTCAAACACAAGTACTTCTTGGCTTTTAGAACCTTCATTGGTTTGGGAGAGATTTTGTGTGGACCTCCTCAACTCTTGTGGTGGGAATTGCCCTTTGTGTTATTGGCACAAAGGCTATCTGTGCTCATGAGTTTTATGTTAAGTACTCTTATCATTCCATAGCTATTTTTGTGTGAATGATTCCATTCTCTCTTATTTGACATCAGTATTCATTACAGTAACTGATGACTGGAATTTTCCTAAATCTGATATTATAATGATTAGGTTTATACATTTTACTGCAGTATGTCACAAGGTTTGTATATGATGTAAATATTGTCATGTGTATTAGTGCCTTTGATTTCTCCTCATACATCAGACAGCATTCTCTACATCATTATCAGATTAGTTATGAATGTAAAAATAAAAACTGAAAAAAATTATGTAAATGTAAAGGTACAGAAATGTATGTTGGCCTGACTTTTAGTATTATGCCATTTGCTTTTTTCCCACTGTTATTAAATGGAATATAAAGATATTCAAACAGCAACAGACCATTGGGTCCATTCAAGGCTGTTTCTGATAGTGGAATCAAGAAAGCTCATGGAGGATATTCCAAACATCTATTTACCATATTCATTTTTAAAGATACACAAGATACCAAACAAACAGAGACACTGTTATAATTTTGATTACTAGTAGGCAGGATGCCATTAGAACCAACTTACTCTACCAACAGTGTTTTAATTCAGATACAGCATTTATATTTTACATTTTTGATGTCTGTATTTCTGTTAGTGTTTTTTTTTTTTTTTTGTATGAGGTTTGTACAGTATTTCCTGCTATAGTAAACTGTTTTACCTACAGTATTGTAAAACAATTTGGGAAAAGAAATGACTGTACTGAGATGGAGAATGAAAATATCACAGCATCTTCCACAAGAAAATGACAAAGTAAATATTTTTCATGTCTGAAGCTAAAAGTTGCTCCTAGCACTTCCCGCCATGCATGGTTTTCAACCTAACAAAACTATTACCCATGCATTGATCAACCCCCTGAATTTTTCTAAATGCTTGGTTGTAAAAACACGATTTTACTAAAGTAAATATTTTTTTTTTTTTTTTTTTTTTTTACTTTGTCGCTGTCTCCCGCGTTTGCGAGGTAGCGCAAGGAAACAGACGAAAGAAATGGCCCAACCCCCCCCATACACATGTACATACACACGCAAATATACATACATACACAGCTTTCCATGGTTTACCCCGGACGCTTCACATGCCTTGATTCAATCCACTGACAGCACGTCAACCCCTGTATACCACATCGCTCCAATTCACTCTATTCCTTGCCCTCCTTTCACCCTCCTGCATGTAAATATGGTGGTTAAAAAGAAAAAAGTTCCTTCATAAAGATTTGATATAAGGACAAACAAGATAGTACGAGAAAAAAGACTTTTCCTTTACTTTTGCTTCATAATCCTCTAGAGCAATACATTAGAGTAGACATGTTTTTTTTTTCCAAGTATCTGTACCACCATAGTAACCCATCTTATATTTTATCAACCAAACCCTATGTAGTTTCATTTATGTTTGTCTGTTTCCTATGTTAGTAGAGTGCCAGTAACAGGCAGAAAGAAAATCATTTGCTTTTGACCACTCGCTAGGTATCATGTACAAGTATAATACACCAAGCCAGAGTCCCCTATGTACATGCATTCCCCACAGACCTTCCTTAGGTTTCCCTGATCACGTAATATCACTTAATTCAAACCAATGAGAGCCCATTGACTATTTACCAAATCACTTCATATCTTTCAGTCCCATACCCCATGTGTGCCTCACACTTCCCTGTATATTGAGGCTCCAATAATTCGAACCATCCTTTAGGTCATCCTTCTATCTCATCCTTGATGTCCCTCTCCTATTATTTCATACAATAATCCTCTTTATCAGTCTTTCTTCGCTCATCCTCTCCATATGTCCAAGCCATTTCAGCACACCCTCACCAGCTCTTGGAAGCATATTCTGCTTACTACCACACATCTGTCAACAGTCATTTTGTAATCAACCCTCTATACACTGCATGTTGTTCTCAGGCACTTCATATCTAGCACATCCAACATCTGACATACTTTTGCATTTAGGTCCCATGACAGCACCATTGGGACTCCAGTCCCATCAAACATACCCATCTTTTTCCCGTCTCAGGCAATCCTGGTGATCCCAGAAGGTTTGCCGCCTCAGCAAACCAATAGTTTACTTGACCTCCCATGATTCCATTGGCTATGTCCAATACCAGGTATCTAAAACACCGCACTTCATATGTGTTCTCGTTGGTCTTTTGATTCCAACTTCGACTCTGCTATTGGGAGAAAGTTGAGACTATATACTTCAGTCTGCCCAGCAGGCTGAGGCAAGCGGTCCCCATTTTCTACCGTCGCGCCAGGGTGAACTTGTGGGGGATCCGCTGGATATTTTTACATTAGTGTGTGTTGCAGCCGTCCTCAGCACGGGACGTGAGTGCTTGAAGGCTTATCCTCTCTGTCGGGTCTTGGTCCATCTTATCACCCACGACCAAAACCCAAATTTATGTGTTTCTCGTGTCAATGAAAGTGTAAAATGACGATCATCAGCGAAGGATGGATAAAAAGGGGAATCGCACTTTGTTTACACAGCCGTGCGTGACATTCGAGTTGGCTGCAAATCATGTCTCGCCGATGAGTGAGTGTTTGTCAAAGGATGACATGCGCGCATAGGATTAAAAGCTATTCATCATCAATGCAAAGGTTTCTCAAAAATAGAAACATTATTAGTGGATAGTTTGCGATATGTATGTATTTTTTAAATAAGTAAATACGAATGTGGATGAAACAAGACGTTGTTTGTGGTTTTTGAGAGTGGCAGTGCCGGCTCTGACGCCGCTGAAGACGGTATAGTTTTAATCAGAGATTTTTTTTATTTTAGTTTGTGTTTTACATTAGTCTCGTTTGTAAGTGAACGTAGAAATACGCTAATTTCGTTGAATTGAAGAAACGACAGGTGCAACAGCATTACCCGATGTGATTAACAGGTAGATAATGATTGTTCGTACGTGGAGTAATTACAGTGAAAAAGACTAATTAGAGCAGTATGTAAGAGAAAACTATCATTGTTATTTCATCTAAACGAGAAGTATAATTCATAACGCCACAGTTTGGTGTATGTTTATTGATGTTTTTTTTGTTTTTTGTTTGAAACTTTTTCGTATACGTTGGTGAAACATGTATTTGATAACAGATAAAGAGGTTTACCTATCATATTCTCGCCTGACACCAGCCAAGAGAGTGATGGTAGACAGAACCTGAGACGAAGCGAAGAACCAGGAAGGCACCGTGCAGGTGTTCGAACCCCGGCCCTCGTTCTCCTCCCATCGTCACGACCCCTTGACACCATCATCACCATCCGGTAAGTTCCCCCCCACACACAGACCTTAGCCCTCGTATTGTATTATCATCAGTTGATTCGATCCTCAGCACCGAACCCAACCCTCTCTAGACCTCAACCCTTCCTAGGACCTAGCCTCCCCCACTAGAACTTCATCCTCCCTTCCTAGAACTTACCTAACCCCCCTCCCTAGAACTTAATCCTCTCTTGGCTTAACTTAGTCCATAAGCGTAACTTAGGCAGGTAGTACCAGTAATATACCTCCCTGGTCGGTGGCTGCTGACCACCTACATAGACACACACAACATTTGGGTCGATGGGAAACCACTATGTACATCACTAGAGATCTCTCCTCTATTCTCCAAATATTCCCGAAATTATGGGTGAAATAAGCCATTATTATTGGTACTACTTGAGGCTCTTCCACAGGAACAAGGCTTCCATGGAATGAAGACTATGACTAGATTTCTTTCCAGAGTTCCTCGAAATACCAATTGATCCCACATGGTATACGAGGCTTCTCGCCAGTGTGATGCCTCTCTTGATCATGATTCCTATCGTCTCTCTACGTTTACGTTTGAGACTCGTGCCAAATTGTACCACAGATCCTTTTTTTTTTTCCTCTATGTTATTTTCGTGTTACTGGAGCAGATATAGAGTAGATAATTACTGTATTTTGGTTTGAGTTAGTCCGAAGAATGGATGGTGAGTAACAGTCAAGAGCAGAGTACCTTTGAAGCCAGAGGTTCTCAGACGAGACTGTACTCGCTCTGGTCAGCTGACCATGACACAGTCTAGCCATAGAGAGAGAGAGAGAGAGAGAGAGAGAGAGAGAGAGAGAGAGAGAGGTTGTATCACTGGAATTACAGTTTCTTTGCATTTGTTTGGCTACTGGATGGATGAGTGAGAGACAGACAGACAGACAGACAGACTTAATTCTGTATCAATTTTTTTAACATTTCTATGCTTCAGTTTACCAGGTATAGCCAGTCAGTTTTGATCAGCATTACTGTACCATCTGGTCATGTAATAACCGTGTTTGTGATATGGAAATCTTTGAATCTAATATTCATTTAGGTTGTTAGTACAGAAACAGATTACAGCTTCAAAACTTGTGAAAGAAAAGTTACTGAGACATATATACGTATAGCTAATTCTCAAATGATTTGACTGGCATTTAATTGTAGAAGGTTGTGAAACGAGGCTGTTCGTTATTGGTGCTTTTAGACCCAAAACTGTCATGGTTAGTTAGGCCGTTAGCGTCAAGTTACAACCACCAATTGGGAAATCTTGATCACTTTTATCAGGTATTTAAGATAATTGGGAAACCATACAGACTCACCGAATGTATGACCCTCTCAGACTCGTATTTGGAGAGTCCTGATTTATCTCATAGACTCACGACATAAATTGTTTCTTAAGTTTACGTTTCAAGATTTATATCCCCATCACGAAATGTATTTGTGGCTATATTTCCTGGTGAGGCAGAGTCTCAATGGCCCTGACGTGTGTGGGAGACTGAACAGGATATTTCCCGCCCCAGTGGAGGAACCTTGGCTGAAGGAGCCTCAGGCGTGACATCATCCCCCGAATAACGTCACACTCTGAAGGGTGACGTCATACCCTCTTGACCAATGAGGCGGTTTGGTTTCCTAGGTGAGGAGGGGGTGACGTCATGACCTTTGACCAAAAAGAGGGCTACATGCTGACTGAGAGTCAACGCCCCAAGCTTGCGAGATCCGCGTCTGGGGGACTTGTATGGGGAGAATAATGATAGATTTTGGGGATATTTACGATGACTGAAAAACTAGACCTTTGCTACGTGTTTTGATAAGTTTCAGCCATTTAGTTCAAGCCTTTTTGCGATCCTCGGGTTAACAAAGTCCTCGTCTTTGACCTGATCTTAGTAGACCGAGTCAATGGCCACATTATCATACGAGTGGGTCGTATACAGTCGTGCTTGATGGCTCTAACACACACACACACACCCACACACACACACACACACACACACACACACACACACACACACACACACACACACACACACACACCCACACACACACACACACACACACACACACACTCACACTCACACTCTCTCGCTATGCATGTAGCCCAATGATCGTGCTTGAGGATCATGTCCCTGTGATCAAGAGGTTATATATATGTTGGAAAGGCTCACAATTTTGCGCGTGATCAAGATATTCCTATGAGTCCACGGGGAAAATGAAACACGTTGTATGTTTTGGACAATCACATGTTTGCCAAATGGCGTCCTACCTTCGTCTCTTCGATGTATATCAATAGACTGTTATAATTCTCTCTTGTGTCTCCCCTGATGATGTGATTATTACACGAAAGTGCACTTGGGAGCTTTTCGTGTTTCATTTTCCCGTGGACTCATAGAAATTATATATATATATATATATATATATATATATATATATATATATATATATGTGTGTGTGTGTGTGTGTGTGTGTGTGTGTGTGTGTGTGTGTAGCATGACTGAGAGCATCATAGGCAGCCGCTAGACTTGACAAGTTTACCGTACAGTTAACGGACGGGAGATTACAAGGAAGAAATACATTTAGAAAACAAGAAAGCTGTCCAATGTCTCGCCTTTTTTATATCTGGACACGATTTCAGATCAGTTATATTTCACAATCAAATATTGTCCGTCATTGCGGGTACGAAAGGGTAAATGTAACAAATGGCTTCCTAGCTACGTCTCTTCGTTGTATATCAACTGACTGTTGTATTTATTTCCTGTATCTTCCCTGATGATGTGATTATTACACGAAAGTGCACTTGGGAATTTATCGTATTTCATTTCTCCGTGGACTCATAGGAATATATATATATATATATATATATATATATATATATATATATATATATATATATATATATATATATATATATATATATATATCGTTTAGGAGAGGTTGAAAATCTTGATTTCGTCAGATGGGCTGAGTAAATGATTTAAGATATTACTTAAAAAAATCTTATCTCTTATCTCTAGGAACTTCCTTCTTCTTGAGGTGATAAATGGCGAGGCTTTGATGAACCCATAAGTGTATTCAGATAAGCGCCGCTTCTCTCGCTGATAACCCGTCAGACTAGGTGTGACTCGTGACTGCTTGCTTGATAACTGGAGACACTGTGTGTCGTAATGCCCAGCAGGAAGTGGGTTAGATACGTTAGCGGTGTGGATGATGAGGCATGATGCGTGTGTGGACCTCACCTTAGAAATGAATCGTCGAAACATTAGATGAACGAATGAATTATAAATCACACACACACACACACGTATATATATATATATATATATATATATATATATATATATATATATATATATATATATATATATATATATATATAATCCCTGGGGATAGGGGAGAAAGAATACTTCCCACGTATTCCCTGCGTGTCGTAGAAGGCGACTAAAAGGGGAGGGAGCGGGGGGGCTGGAAATCCTCCCCTCTCACTTTTTTTTTTTTTTTTTTTTTTTTCCAAAAGAGGGAACAGAGAAGGGGCCCAGGTGAGGATATTCCCTTAATGGCCCAGTCCTCTGTTCTCAACGCTACCTCGCTAATGCGGGAAATGGCGAATAGTATGAAAGAAAGAAAAAAAATATATATATATATGTGTGTGTGTGTGTGTGTATGTATGTATATAAATGAATATGTATTTACACGAAGTAGTTATATGAATATATTCGCTTACTGTATTAGTGTTCATTCATCTATCAGTTTGAGAAAGAGGTAGATAGATAGATAGATAGATAGATAGATAGATAGAGAGAGAGAGAGAGAGAGAGAGAGAGAGAGAGAGAGAGAGAGAGAGAGAGAGGGGTCACTATACATCAGGGCATTTAGTTATCTGAGCATGGGAAGCGGAAGCGACCTGGTTGGTCCAGTGTATAAATATGTCTGAAATGTCTTGGCTGACAGTTTGGCCTCAGTGTCTTTGGCACTCAGAACAGCAGACCTGCAGCTCCACATTCGAACCCCGCAACAGGTCGGGTGTAACATTCTTACACTGACGGGTTGTGGAGGGTTTTGAATGATATCAAATACTTGCGGAAGAGGATTAAAGTTTTTGCGATCAGTGGATGAAAATTGGGTTTTACGGCTGTGTTGGTCATAGCATATAGCAAGGAATATATATATATATATATATATATATATATATATATATATATATATATATATATATATATATATATTTTTTTTTTTTTTTTTTTTTTATACTTTGTCGCTGTCTCCCGCGTTTGCGAGGTAGCGCAAGGAAACAGACGAAAGAAATGGCCCAACCCCCCCCCCATACACATGTACATACACACGTCCACACACGCAAATATACATACCTACACAGCTTTCCATGGTTTACCCCAGACGCTTCACATGCCTTGCTTCAATCCACTGACAGCACGTCAACCCCTGTATACCACATCGACTCCAATTCACTCTATTTCTTGCCCTCCTTTCACCCTCCTGCATGTTCAGGCCCCGATCACACAAAATCTTTTTCACTCCATCTTTCCACCTCCAATTTGGTCTCCCTCTTCTCCTCGTTCCCACCACCTCCGACACATATATCCTCTTGGTCAATCTCTCCTCACTCATTCTCTCCATGTGCCCAAACCATTTCAAAACACCCTCTTCTGCTCTCTCAACCATGCTCTTTTTATTTCCACACATCTCTCTTACCCTTACGTTACTTACTCGATCAAACCACCTCACACCACACATTGTCCTCAAACATCTCATTTCCAGCACATCCATCCTCCTGCGCACATCTCTATCCATAGCCCACGCCTCGCAACCATACAACATTGTTGGAACCACTATTCCCTCAAACATACCCATTTTTGCTTTCCGAGATAGTGTTCTCGACTTCCACACATTTTTCAAGGCTCCCAAAATTTTCGCCCCCTCCCCCACCCTATGATCCACTTCCGCTTCCATGGTTCCATCCGCATATATTGGCCTGAGGATATATATATATATATATATATATATATATATATATATATATATATATATATATATATATATATATATATATCCTCAGGCCAATGACTTCCAAATTTTTGCGTATTTTGACCCAAGTGTTTGAAGCTAACGCCAACAAGTTCATCATAAAAGGACGAAAGTTATTGAACTTCAAGTTGTAAGTCAAACATCCTTAAGTGTCTAAGTCATCTTACACCCCGGGGTGATGTCATTTTTAAATGGTGATTCACACAAGACAAGCAGACGACCAGCGGCCAGTTCTCCTCACCAAGTCATGGTTCCCACTTGGCTCAGAAAATGTCTTAATCCAATTATGTTTTTTTCGTTGGGTATATATGATCCTAAGTGTCTGCGTCTCCACGACTTGGGTAGTTCGGTGTTAAGGAAGGGGAAAGTTACACTCTTATGTCTAATTACCTCCAGATATGGTCAAAGTTACCAGGAAGGTTTATTATCAAGTTATATATATAACCTTGAGCCACCTTTATGGGTCCCCGGCAGCTTCAAGACTGCGCTACGATCAGTAGCAAGGTAATGATGAAATACTTTGGAGTGAGACGAATTTAAGAATATGCCGTCGTTTGATTATCAACAGTTATTATTATGTCGTCATAACAACAAGCCTCATTGAAGCACTGCAAAAGATGGAACAGATGGAACTTGTGAAGGGGTCGATGGCTGGCAAGCAACATTGCCAGGCACACTCTACCCTCTCGTGTAAACACACACTTGAGGCTACATAAGGTCACTGAGGCACACTGACTTCACCCTTATGTTTAGCTCATTCACTAACTACATTCTCTTAAACCTTCGGGAAGATAGGTTTTTACTTACAACTTTGGTTGTGTGAATGTTGGAGCGAAGTGTCTCTGCCTCTACTTAGGACGAATTTAAGTTATTGAATACGAGTTAAATGTTATTACTAATGATACTTTAGTTCACTGTTGTTCGAGATTATGTTCTTTCATTATTACTGCTACTGTAAATGCTGATAACAATTATTTTCATAATTATACAACAATGTAGCGTAGTCGATGTATGTTTACAAGTCTCACCGCTCAAAATGTATTTGATTATTGTAATATGATGTATTTGTTTATTGCGATGAGTTAATGTCCATTTGACTATCGTTAGATGTTGAACTCAAAATTAAACATAGAGATGGACATAGTTTGGAGTGATGGTGGTGGTCGGCCAAATGTCACAACGGGTTTAAATTCATGATATATTGATCATCGTCTTATAACCAGAAAACATTAAGGGAGAAAGAATACTTCCCACGTATTCCCTGCGTGTCGTTGAAGGCGACTAAAAGGGGAGGGAGCTGAGGGAGGCTGGAAATCCTTCCCTCTCGTTTTTTCCTTACTTTTCTAAAAGAAGGAACAGAGAAGGGGACCAAGTGAGGATTTCAAGTATTTTTACGCCCCAAAGGTACGCTTTTTCATCCTATAGTTTAACTTTATGGTAGACCGCCAGTTGCTAGACTCAGTTGAAGATCCTTCGTAACTATTTTGTTTGCCAGAGTCGCCGTCAAGGAGACACACGTCCTTCATTGGTTTTGTAGTTGTTTGATGGCTGATAATCTCTAGCATGTGTGTCTGTTATTCGTGTAGACATCATGTGAAATTCATGGAAGGTTTTTGAATGCTGAGGAAGCAGCTGGTGTGTTGTGGGGTGCCAGGATAGCAGCTGGGGTGTTGTGGGGTGCCAAGATAGCATCTGGGGTGTTGTGGGGTGCCAAGATAGCAGCTGGGGTGTTGTGGGGTGCCAAGATAGCAGGTGGGGTGTTGTGGGGTGTCAAGATAGCAGTTGGGGTGTTGTGGGGTACCAAGATAGCAGCTAGGGTGTTGGTGGTATGAGCGTGCCAAGATAACAAGTGAAGGAGAATATTTAGACTCACTATTCTTGGTCATTGTGTGGTCGGTGGTTCGAATCCCTGGTGTGAGTGTGTGTGTGTTGTGTGTGTGTGTGTGTGTGTGTGTGTGTGTGTGTGTGTGTGTGTGTGTGTGTGTGTGTGTTGGGGAGAGGGGGATCGTCAGGGGACGTGGCCAGACCAAGTCTTGAGCAATATTCCTCTCTCCAAGTGCCCATATCTCTCCACAGAGTAAAATATCCAGTTATCTTTTTTTATTGTTTCATTTTCGAGTAAGTTTATTGATGTTTACCTGACGCCCGCACGAAGCGCGTCCGGTGTTGTGTGGGAAACGGAGATATCGTATGTTGTGTGGAGTAAAAGCCAGCAGCTCTTGTATAGGTGAGGCAGAAAAAATGAATCAGGCTGGGCCAGGGAGGAAACCTTGACAGACGCTGTAGTGCTGGCTGACTGGGGCAGGTGTCGATACATACCCAGGTCGGGTAGTACCGGTCATAAACCACCCTGGTCGATGGTTGCCTACCAGCTCGACCTACCAGCTAGAGCGAGAGACGCCTGCCTCGACCTACCAGCTCTACCAACCAGCTCTACCTACCAGCGAGAAAGAGAGACGCCTGCCTCTCCCTACCAGCTCTACCTACCAGCTAGAGCGAGAGAGAGAGAGAGAGAGAGAGAGAGAGAGAGAGAGAGAGAGAGAGAGAGAGAGAGAGAGAGAGACGGTGGTCTCCGGATATCCCTCTGAAGGAGATAAACTCTTTATGAAACGACGAAGCTGTTTTAGTGGCAGTACAGGAGGGAGGGAGGCGCTGTGAAACGGGCAGGATATCCGCCCAGCGACATCTGGTCGAGTCTGGTCGTAAGTACTCGCAGGCAGGTAAGAACGTGCGAACGTACGTAGGTACGAACGTAGGTAGGTACGAACGTAGGTAGGTACGGACGTAGGTAGGTACGGACGTAGGTAGGTACGAGCGTAGGTAGGTACGAACGTAGGTAGGTACGGGCGTAGGTAGATACACACACACACACACACACACACACACACACACACACAAGCCAGGTACCCGTTTAACGACCAGCCTCGAGAGGGGGGGAAGGATGAACTGATGGAATTGCCTGTGGGCCGACCGCTGCGTCCAGGATTCGAACCCAAGTGGGGGCTTGTGTGTGTGAATCATGGTCAGCCACGCCAACCAGAGCACTGTGGAAGGCCATGTGTGTGTGTGTGTGTGTGTGTAGTGTCAATGCCAGAGAGATTTCCAGCAAATGACTTCACAAAGCTCAAGGACGAAGTGCCAGGTCCTCTGCTTTCACTGGTACACTCTTCCTTCTTTCATTTCATTCCCACGAACTTCTCCTCTCGTATTCGATCTATTTTCGTGATTTCTTTTGAGTTTGGATTTCATCTTCATTCATATGAACTTCCAGAACTTTTGGCTATATGTACCTGTATAAGTAATGGAGTCTGGCGATATATATATATATATATATATATATATATATATATATATATATATATATATATATATATATATATATATATATATATAGTATGGTTGTGGCTACAAGCAAGTGGGTTGTGATGGTCCATGTGTAAACGAGTCACAGCTGATGGTAACTTGATAACGAAAGGAGGAGTGGTTGTTGGTGAGGGGGAGTTGTGGTGGTGGTGGTGTTGGAGATTGTGGTAGTGGTGGTGGTGGTGGTGCCTTATCTGTGTCTCCCCCCCGCCCCCCCCTCATCATCGGCACACCTCAGATCGCTGGGTAATTCCAGTGTGTGTAATGACCCTACGTGTGATGGCGTCTTGCACAACACAGGAGGGGAGGTGTTTACTTGTGTGTTCCACTTTAGTGAACTTTTCTGTCTCATCACTTTGTATATTGCTGGCAGTCACAGTCTCCTTGATTTGTCTAGTCTCATCTGACCATCCAAAAGCCTTGTATTAAAGTGATTTAGAGACATGAAGGATATGATCAAGTCACCCCTCTGTCGTCTCTCTTCCATAGTTGATTAATTCGTATCCCTCAGTATGTCATTTGGGATCCATTCCTCTGAATCCAGGCATGGATTTTGTTGCTATTCTCTGGACTTTTTTGTATTAGATCTGGGTACTTTTGTGGGATGCTGAGCCCAGACACCACATGCATGATCCAGGATGACCACTCCTGTGATGCATGATTCAGTACTGGTCGGAACGTGTTGTCAACACCCCACCAAACACTTCCTTAACCATGTCCTTGAATGCAGCTCAGGTGCGAGCAACCATTGTATCTCTTTCACAGTTCTGTTGTGTAGTTCATGCTACAGGTCAGCCACAGCGTCGACCAATCCCCCTACTCAGTACCCCTTCTACGTAAGGATTCTAACACCTTATTTCCCCACTTGGGACCATTGCAGCGAAGCTTTCCATAACAGCTTCCGATCGTGATTCTTCAACACTCCCGCGCCTCCCCTCCTGGGTCTCGATGCAGCGTCTCGTCCTACTTCTCTGCTGCAGAATATCCACACTAGCCAGACACTAGCCAGTTCAGTCACCTCTGTTGTGTGGCTTCTTTCAGTGCTAGGAACACCGGTGTTTGCTCCCGCCTTCCCTTTCCTTCGTCTCCTTGACCGCTTGGCCCTCGCTCCTCCTCCCGCCCTCCATGGGTCTCCATGTGAAGAACTTCCTCCGTTATTCATTCATTATTCACGGTTCATTGCATAGTTGTTCACTTTATTCAACCACCTTACGAGTGGTGCTCTAGCCCGGCTCGTGGTCTCTTACCTGGGTTTCGTCAGGTTCCCTCATCTCTCCTCCCTCTACCACAGTCGTCCTCACCACAGCCACGACCAGGGTGCTACCACCCGTCGACCAGGGTGCTACCACCCGTCGACCATAGGTTTAAGAAAATATGGGATGGCAACATGCCAACTGGAACTAAATAGCCCATGATCTCATCTCGCATAGCTTCAACCACTGTCTCCTGAATGCTTGCCTCAGAGAGCGTTAACTACGAGGGAAATTATGAATTAGAATCATCATTTAATGTATAATGTGGCGCTCGAGGATGAGGGAGCCAGGATGTGTTGAATGTTGGAGGAGGAGGTTGAGAGAGAGGGTCTTTGCAAGCGACGTCGGCTGGCGAGATAAGAAAGCAGGTCTCTCTCTCTCTCTCTCTCTCTCTCTCTCTCTCTCTCTCTCTCTCTCTCTCTCTCTCTCTCTCTCTCTCTCTCTCTCTCTCTCTCTCTCTCTCCTTCCAAGACAAAGAAAGAGGAGCTTCACACACGTACACCCACACACACACACACACATTCACAGACACCCCTCCCTCCACACAAACGCACCACACTTCCCCCACACAAACATAAACACCCCACCACCACCCACCACCCACCACCTCTCTCTCCCCTAACACATACCACACCCCCACCCCCATAAACACCCCACCACCCACCCCCATCTCCTAATATCAACATTGATGTGCATGAGAAGAGCACGTTCAGTGTTGATGGTGTTGCGCTCCTGTGAGACGCTGGGTTGATGTGGCTCTGGTGGCCACCGTGTGAGACGCTGGGTAGATGTGGCTCTGGTGGCCACCGTGTGAGACGCTGGGTAGATGTGGCTCTGGTGGCCAACCGTTGGTAAACAATCATTGATGATAGACCCACGAAGTATAGATGATGTCAAGCCTTTTGTGTACAGATATTCAGACGTCATCAATCCACATTTTTGGTTGATGTCGCCACATTAGAATGAGAATTAGTGATGTCATTTCACTCATGCTGTACCCTCACCGTATGCATTAATGCAGTTTTGAGTGAGTTAGCGATACAGCAAGACTGTAGTCTGATGGTACAGTTTCTTGTAACAATGTCACAGACTTAACACTAACCTCTGGTGTGAGTAGTGAACCTGCTTCCGGTTTCTGATCATTTTGCAGGAATGTAATTTCATCGTGATGTCATCTAATGTCATTATGATATCATTATCTACATCATTAACTATCTAATGATGTCATTTCCTTTGCCATAAAGGAATGATGACATCACCGTGTATCACGTCTCTTTCCGCCTATCACATACCTGTACCAGGTCTGGTGACGTCATGGATTGCAATGATTCAACGGTGACGTCACTGAAATCTTACACCCCCATCCGCCTGCCACGTTCCCTTTTCCGAATGTGGTGACGTCATGGGAGCCAAGATCCTTGCCCCCCCCTCTTCCCGTTTTCTCTCGGTCCACATCCTTCTTGTTCTCCTACATTTTTGATGCTTTTAAGCACTACTCATAGTCTGATTAATTCATTTGTAAATTATCTTTTAACTTTTTCCATCAATAATAATGCAGTGCAACGTCTGATTGCTTCCTGATGTGTGTGTAAATAGCACCAATTAAATAATCACAATAATCTCTTTATTTCCACACAGTTTCTTCTCCGATTTTAATCGTTATTTCTTAAGGAAGAGATTCTGATATGGTTGGTTGGTTAATTAGGCTGTAAGCAAATGTCAGGGTCAATAACGCCAATATTACAGAAAAATAGATATATTTGGTATGATAGATCTTCACATGTTGCTGTTGTACATAATAGATCTTCACATGTTGCTTTTATACATAATAGATCTTCACATGTTGCTGTTATACATAATAGATCTTCACATGTTGCTTTTATACATAA
The DNA here is from genome assembly GCF_036320965.1 of Panulirus ornatus. Taxonomy (NCBI): domain Eukaryota; kingdom Metazoa; phylum Arthropoda; class Malacostraca; order Decapoda; family Palinuridae; genus Panulirus; species Panulirus ornatus. The sequence continues at coordinate 5,277,924 of NC_092272.1, read as the reverse complement.
TAGATCTTCGTTGCTTTTATACATAATAGATCTTCATATGTTGCTGTTATACATAATTCGTACATGAAGTAGTGCAGATGGGTTTTATATATGGTTCGTTACTGAGAACTTAGTTTTGAGACCTCTCATAGATTTAGTTATGTTTTTGATGCTTTGGGAAACAGAAATTCTCTATGTCACTGTACGATTAATATCTTAATAATATGTTGTGCATTCACTTTGAATATGGACTTGATATCTTTACGTGTATATAAGAATTTATATAAATGTTTTATTTTACGGATTTCTAGTTTTCGATTTCTCCATCCCTCTCTATCATACCTTTCCCCTCCCCCGTAGAGAGGCAGTAACCCCACCGTAGGTTCCCTTTCCCCAGAGAGTGACTCATCACCTCTCTCCCACGTAGGTTAAAGGTCAGCCACAGGTAGTGGGTTGGGAAACTGTTCAGCCCTCCGAGCCACAGGTAGTGGGCTAGAGAACTGTTCAGCCCCAGCCACAGGTAGTGGGTTAGTTACTCAGCTGGGGTTGACAGTGGGGGGTTACGTCAGCTGGGGTCAGTAGTGAGGGTTGACATCAGCTGGGGTTTGCAGTGGGCATGGAGTTACCATTCTGAGGTTAACCACTGTCTTACCCCAATTCCGTCCATGATTGGTTGTTCAGGTATTTGTTTATTTGAACGTCCAGTTCACGAGTCGCTGCGGGCTGTGCCAACGACTTGATGGCCAAGACCCCAATGACACCTTGTAAGGTTGTTAGCGAAGGTTGAATTGGCAGTTAAGGAAATCACACGTTTGAAACCAACTCCTTAGTGACGAATGTACGGTCCTTGAACACGACTGTACGACCCTAGGTGATGGTATGGTCTATGGCTTAAGACCCATATGGTCAGGTCACAGGTCAAGAAGCCACTGTACCCACTGTTGTGCTGAAGGGTCGTACCATCGTACTCTGGTTTGTACCTATGAATTCAAGGGCCACACCGTCGTACTCAAGGGCTGCACCGTCGTACTCAAGGGCCACACCGTCGTACTCAAGGGTCGCACCGTCGTACTCAAGGGCCCCACCGTCGTACTAAAGGGCCGCACCGTCGTACTCAAGGGCCGCACCGTCGTACTCAAGGGCCGCACCGTCGTACTCAAGGGCCACACCGTCGTACTCAAGGGCCACGCCGTCGTACTCAAGGGCCGCACCGTCGTACTCAAGGGACACACCGTCGTACTCAAAGTCGCACCATCTTCGTGAAAGAGTTAATCACACGTATGACGGAGGAAAATGTAAATCAAACATCGTCTCACCTGTTCAGGGCTTGGCATATCCTGTCCTTATCATTGTAATGTACACAAACCCAACAGAGGCGTGTTTACGGGACACAACACCAAATGCATTATATACACAGGTCATGGTAGCCTTTTCTACACGTCATGCAACTAATGCCCAAAGCTCCATTTAAATGGTTAAGAGGGGGTTAAGGGGAGAGGAAAGGGAATGGGAAAGGGGGGTTAGAGTGTGTCAAATGGGAATTAGTTAGGGTGGTGTGTTAACCTCCCCTCTCCCCACCCCACTGTGATGACGACCACCACTGTTGTTGACCCACTTCCAAAACTCTCTCTCTAAATCACATAATTAAGAAATGAAATTCTCTCATTCGTGTTTCAGTCATTAGAACTATATTTACTTGCTCACTACAACCAGTAAGAGGGTTGTATCAGGCTCCCTTCATCACAACCACAACTCTGTACCATATACACCATCAAGAAACGGAAGCAAAATATGTATTTTTACATATGTCGTCACCAGTTACTTACATTCGACTTATAGTGTACATGTAAACAAGGTGTAAACGCCTCAGTGGTTTATTTACAGTGGTTATAGAGAAACGAGCACCAAGGCCTTAACAGTCATTCAGTTAATCGAGGTTGAACGTCATCAAGTTGAGGGAAATCGAAGGGAATATCAAATTGCTGGTTACTGGTTCCTGGTTCTTGTATATGACACGTTCGGAATGCACGTAGTTCCTTCATTAAACATTTCCAAATATTGAGAAGACATCAATTTTTTAGTTTTATTTTCTAAAGTTACGCAACATTATGATCAGTAATTTCTCCAAATTCATCGACCTGTTATGAAGGTTCTTAAAGTATTGGTAGATATTTCATTATAAATCATAATTTCTCATATTTAATTGGCATTGCTCATTGTTTACAGAGGCCAATGGAACCATATTCATTATTTCGTTAGTTTTAAAGTCAGGATTGACTACAGATGATACCTCCAGCTGCCTCGGTAATCCTTGATGTCGTAGGGGTTAACATGTACCTTCTACAGAACGTCTGTCTGGTTGTAGTTTCGTGAATGAGGCTTGCGTCTCGCACCGCCCGTCCATGACACCTGCTGGCTGGCTCGTTCGGCAAGGTCTACGAAAACAACCCGCGTCATGGCTTCCGCCCATTGGTCTCCCCCAGCTGGATGTTATTATAGACCTTATCCTCCTCCTAAAACAAGGCTTGGAATTCCTTGTCGCTCCCCCAGACCGCACACATCCTCCTGGTTCTGGGTTAAGCAATCTGGCAACACTGCAGTCACGACCGATCCGCAAACTTTATGTGTTTTTCTTTTTTTATTTTTCACTTTATTAAAACTTTCATCTTTGATTTCATCCTTTACAATTGATTAATCAATTGTTCTTTTATCGAGCAAGGAGTAAGAAACGTATGGTGGAGGAATTACCGATTTCTTTGGTCGATTTTTTGAATAATGACGGGAAGCAGGTGTCACAATTTGGCTAGGAAAGTCTCATTACGGCCAGCCATTTGTACATGTCATTGGAAAGATGTGTTGACCCACATCCCAGCAGGTTCTGCCTCCTGTAGTTACTGTAGTAGCTACGTAGCCATGTACCTACCTACTGTAGTAGCTACGTAACCATGTACCTACCTACTGTAGTAGCTACGTAGCCATGTACGTACCTACTGTAGTAGCTACGTAGCCATGTACCTACCTACTGTAGTAGCTACGTAACCATGTACCTACCTACTGTAGTAGCTACGTAACCATGTACCTACCTACTGTAGTAGCTACGTAGCCATGTACCTACCTACTGTAGTAGCTACGTAGCCATGTACCTACCTACTGTAGTAGCTACGTAACCATGTACCTACCTACTGTAGTAGCTACGTAACCATGTACCTACCTACTGTAGTAGCTACGTAACCATGTACCTACCTACTGTAGTAGCTACGTAACCATGTACCTACCTTACACAGGAACAAGTTAAGAACCCAAGTGGTTGTGACGCTTGGAAAGTTGGGTTAATTTCTAACCGGATATGAACGACGGAAATTGGTATGTTAACACTCAATTGAAACTTTGGAATTATACAGAAAAATGCATTCACATAATGGGCTATTTATGTAAGAACTCAAGGGGAAGAAAATATGTAATATGAATGTTGAACAGGTCATGTTAGAAAGATAATTTTAACATATTTGTCTAAGTTCTAAGGTGGGTAGATTATCATCATTAACTTAGTCTTATAACTTCACTACAGATGTTAATCATACGTTTATCACTCCAAATAAAAGGTATATGCATCTGGCTCACCCAGTCTGTGTGATTAATAGGCAAATATTCAAATTAGAACTGACAATTCACTGCTGAGGACTTGGCAAAGGAAGTAAAATTGGAAATACCCAACATAATCTAAGTTAAGGAAGGGACGTTGTTTTAGAGTGGCTTTGATTTCAGTAAATAAGTTAAGAATAACTAAGTTAATATATAACATCCAAATGTTCTTACACACTAACTTGACGACGCAACAAAGAGCCATCTTTTACCTTCACCTCTTTTGGGTTATTTTCTCTTTGTGATTGCCAAGATTCACGCCCTTATGTCCTCTGCACCACAAACGGTGTGACCTTCACCACTTTCATACCACAGCGGTATGATATCCAAGTGTACAGCAATTCAGTTTCTCGAGTACGATGACTACAAAGTCCTCTTACAATATAGCTCAATGGCTTACGATTACGCTGTGTTGCGTACGGTAATTTCGTTCGTTTTGGTACACTTGAGGATGCCTTTTTTATATTTGATATCTAAAAGAACCGCACAGTTAGTCTCTCTCTCTCTCTCTCTCTCTCTCTCTCTCTCTCTCTCTCTCTCTCTCTCTCTCTCTCTCTCTCTCTCTGGTTCTTTTCCTGCGCAAAAAAAACATTCATTTCATGGGCGTGGCCCAGGGGTGGGCGTGGTCGGCCGGAGCTATTGTATCGTACATGGTCTGGTGCGTATGCATTGTATGTTCCCAGAGGTAGGATGGGGTCGGGGTAGTTACGATGACCAACTGCAATACATTGTACGACGCCAGAGCCTCATATCCGAATGTGTTCGATCATGGCCGAGGTCGCAGGGAGCCGATCATGGAAACGGACAAGTTGTTGTGGTTCGGTATTTAAGGTTTTCCCTTGGCGGTTAGCTCATGACACCCCCCGACCCCCCCCAAACCACCACAGACCTCCCCCCCCTACCCCATAGGTCGTGGGGTATAATAATAAGTACGTTCGCTGGACGCGACGTGTAACGTGCGTGCGACGTGCTCAGGACACAACGTTACTTTTGTGCTTGCGGAAAGAGAGTGGCTTTGTCTTCAGCTAGGGAGCATGATGATGGACCGAGACTACGACACACCGGACGCCGCTATTATTTCAGGAACAATAGCGAGACGACCCTCACTCGCCTTACCTTCTGTCGTCACGCCAACTTGCGACACCACACCACCTCTTATCAATCCACCTTTTTCGTTACAAATATATTTTTTTCCTTTTATTTCTCGACTGTTTTGATGACCATGATGATATTTTGAGCATCTGGACTGCTCGAAGTCCCGTTACGCGCGAGATATGTGAAACTGCTCGAACGAGACTTCGAACCGTTGGTTCGAGACTCCAGACCACTGGAAAGAGGTTCTCAACTGCAGGAACGAAGCTCTGGAATACTGGAATACGACTGGGGTCTGTTAGACCCTAGCGTAGCCCCCAGAAACTGACATTCCGATCTAGGAAAGTCCACTTTCCTTCGCTTAACAATAGATGTCATTCTACTTGTTGACAAATAAGTAGAAAGCAATGAAAATTGATCTCAGTTGTATCGAAATCAGTCGTCCACCTGTTCTCCATTCCACTGCATGTTGAGGGAAAGGATACGGTCAAGATGGGAAAAAACAAATGCCCCTCAATTGCGTCCACTTTTCAGATTTCCACTTGAATGTTCTTGTTGTCTGTAAACCAGTTTACACCGAAGCTGGTGTATTTGTTGCTTGGTTTTGGCCGAGTCCTTGTGCATCTGTGTGAGCTCCAAATGTCAAAGGGGAGGATGACAGAGAACATGGCCAACACGACGCTCCTGTATCTGACAGGGGCCGGCCACCCACCTTGGGCAAGAGGTGGACTGGCGGAACAGGATATCATGTGATTCTGTGTGCAGTTAGGAGGTATATTGGCAGCCTAGCCTGAATCAGGATGTACATTTGTCGTGAATAGCTAGGCTAAGACGCACAGCCTGCTGACCACCGTTGGTGAGTGTGCTTCAGAATACACACACATCCTGGAGGCTAGTCCAGAAGGCACATCCTGGAAGACATGGTAGTCCAGGGAACCACACACACTCAGCAGCCGTGCTGAAGAAGGGACAAAGTGTACTTCGACCTGGTTCTTGAAGGTTCAGTCAAAGACCAATTCATCACTCACTGGTCGTACAGTTGGGTTCAAGGGGTCGTACCGCCGTGCTCAAGGGTCGTACCGTCGTATTGGAGGCATGTACCGTCGTGCTCTAGGGTCGTACCGTCGTATTGGAGGTATGTACGTCATGCTTTAGGGTCGTACCGTCGTATTGGAGGTATGTACCGTCGTGCTCTAGGGTCGTACCGTCGTGCTTATAGAGTTAAAAAGAAAGTTACATTTCTAAATTGTCAACAACGTAATGGCCATTATTATTATTATTATTATTATTATTATTATTATTATTATTATTGTTATTATTATTATTATTATCATCATTATTTATTCAGGTCGCTGGCATCATACAGCATTAAGAGACAAGAATTATCAGACCGTAATGATACATCTAATTTTGGCACAGAGGAAGCTGGAACAACACTGGGCTATTGTTTTGGATCAAACCTGTAGGTCATGTCACACCTTACATTCTCGACCACTCAAAGCAGAGAAGTGATGTCAGACGAAGACATTACCTCAAAGTGGTCGTAACAATTTTGGTGGTGAAATTTTTACATCAGTGAAAATGAAAAGTTTGAAGAATGACATCAGTGAAGGGATGTTACATATGACCAGATGTATATACATTGCTGATATGTGAGGTGTGGGGGGGGAAGGTCGCCCTTGCATAGAGACAGAAGCAGGAATGTCTTGTATTAAGCCCATCATATGACGCTTCACAACACGCCTCGGTCTTGCCTCAATAACAAGAATTGTTCCAGAGTTTATACACTTGGTCCAGAAAGGTTACACATTTACAATGGTTGTGTATCATAAAGGGTTGTATTAAGTTTAATCTTCTTCAGTTGGTATTGGACCCTCCATGTTTGAAGGTGATCTCGAGACTATTTCAAACCACTTTATCGGTGTAGAGTCCAGCTCCACCCTGGCCCACTGAGGAATTTCACCTTTACCTGTGTTAAGGCTTTAGATTCGGTGGATGACAAACGTATGCGTTGTGGTTGTTTATGGTTGTTAGTGGCAATGGGTAATAGCTGGGTGGTGGAGATGCTGGTTGTTTTATGGTTATGATATTATGACCCCAAATATGACAGGAGTTGTGAAATAGACTCACTAGGGTTAGCGTTCCTGACCGTGACGCATTCACGGGCCGCCCAGGGTCGAGCGCATAGGTTCGAATCCTGGTCACGGCAGTCGGTCCACAGTCAACCTAGCTGTTCATCCACCTCTAAGGGTTGGTCGATGAACTCGGTACCTGGCTCAGGCTAGGGTATATATATATATATATATATATATATATATATATATATATATATATGTGTGTGTGTGTGTGTGTGTGTGTGTGTGTGTGTGTGTGTGTGTTTGTCCATTCATTCACTTTTTGTACATATGAAGGAAATAAGTAATTAAGTCTGGTTGAAATATAAGAATGACATGCCTCTTCCTGCACCAGTTCTCTCTCTCTCTCTCTCTCTCTCTCTCTCTCTCTCTCTCTCTCTCTCTCTCTCTCTCTCTCTCTCTCTCTCTCTCTCTCTCTCTCTCCATAACACTAAGAGCGTCCTCCCACCCGCCAGGTCTCCGTCATGTCGCTGGAGATCAAGGTGGTGAGCGCCTCCAACCTCCAGAACCTGGAGACGTTGGGTAAGAGCGACCCCTACGTCACCGTCGACTTCCAGGGTGAGTCTCCTACGTCATGGTGAGTCTCCTACGTCATGGGTCAGTCTCCTACGTCATGGTGAGTCTCCTACGTCATGGTGAGTCTCCTACGTCAGAGTGAGTCTCCTACGTCATGGGTCAGTCTCCTATTTCATGGTGAGTCTCCTACATCATGGGTCAGGCTCCTACGTCATGGGTCAGTCTCCTACGTCATGGGTTGTCTCCTACGTCATGGTGAGTCTCCTACGTCATAGGTTAGTCTCCTACGTCATGGGTCAGCCTCCTACGTCATGGGTCAGTCTCCTACGTCATGGGTCAGTCTCTTACGTCATGGGTTAGTCTCCTACATCATGGGTCAGTCTCCTACGTCATAGGTCAGTCTCCTACGTCATGGGTCAGTCTCCTACTTCATGGGTCAGTCTCCTACGTCATAGGTCAGTCTCCTACGTCATGAGTCAGTCTCTTACGTCATGAATTTTGATTTTCAGTTTTGGTTTTAGTTTTTTCTCGTTGTAATAGACAATCTACCAAGTCGTCCTGGACTGAGTGGAAAGAAAGACTAAGAACTCAGACGACATTAGTGGCTTGTGTGGAGTGCACAGACGGAGTGCGCATGCGCTGCTTACACGCTCTTGACCCTGGACCAAAGTGGACCAGTTAGTGGGCCTGTGGGTGTGGGCCGCACAGTGGCCCCGGGGGGTCATGCCTGATATGGCCCAGGTGGGCGAGTGGTGAGTGGGTCGCAGGTGGGCGAGTGGCGAGTGGGTGGGCAGAGGGTGGGCGGTGTGGAGACTGCAAGAGAGGGAGGCATTCCTCCCCTCTTCCTCATCCAATCAGCGGAGTGTCATTTACCATCGATTCTCCGGTATTTTGAGACCTGGAAGCTGTGTCTGGTCCAGCAACAAGGGCGAGTGAGGTGAGCTGTTGTTAGACGTCGGGGTCAAAGGTCGTACCGTCGTGCTCAAGGATCGTACCGTCGTGCTCAAGGGTCGTACCGTCGTTAAGTACCAATCAAATCACCCCCCCCCCTTTTTTTTTACCCTCCTTTCCCCCTACCCCGACTCATCCAAACCCACGTTTGACCCCTGACCTCCGTTGACCTCCAGGTAAGGTCACGGGAGGCCCTTGACTTCAAGCCGTCCAAACACCCCTCCTTCAGGTGTCTTTAAGACGCATCTCTTTTGGTATCCCAAGCTGTTCGTTCGTCTTTCTTACATTCCATTATATTTCATCGTGTATTTACATTTCATCGAAGGGAATTAATGGTATTAAAGGGATTTTATGCTATGCAAAGAGAAATAATGGTATTCAATTTGAATTATTGGTATCCAAAGAGAATCAGTGGTGCTTAGAAGGAATTAATGGTATCCAAAGGGAATTATTTGGTATCATACCACCCAGTAGTTAAGACACAGGCTCAGAATGTTCATAGCGTGAAACAAGAGATCCAAAGAATGAAACAGAGGTTCATAGCGTGAAACAAGAGATCCAAAGAATGAAACAGAGGTTCATAGTGTGAAACAAGAGATCCAAAGAATGAAACAGAGGTTCATAGCGTGAAACAAGAGATCCAAAGAATGAAACAGAGGTTCATAGCGTGAAACAAGAGATCCAAAGAATGAAATATGTTCATAAAATGAAACGTAGGATCCAAAGAATGACACAAGTTCATAGAGTTCCAGAGAGTAAGGCAGAGTTACAAAGGAGAGAGCAAAAAGTTCAGAGAAGACAAATAACAAATGAACAGGTTCAAGTAAAGACAATGAGCCTGTGAGGGTAAACAGGTATGTACATTTGGCAAGGAGTCATGGTATGTACACCTACACGCCATGAGAAAAAATAATTATTTGTGTGTACATTTGATTTGATTTTACAGTAACTTTTAGTTCGTAATAATAATATAGATTTTAAGAATTAATGTTGGCTGTATGTGGTTCTCGCAGCATCAATGGGTAATGAAATATCGATGTGTCGAAATTATGGTAGAGTTTATGGTTAGAGAATAGGTATATTAATCAGGTTTTCTTTGACAGGAGAAAAAAAGAAAACGGAGGTTAAAGATGGGACACTCGACCCTGTGTGGGACGAAACCTTGAAGTGGGAATTAGGAGCTAAAGCACCGAGAGCAGACGAGTGCATTGATATTACCGTAAAAGATTACGAGAGATTAGGGAGAAATAGGTAAGTCCTCTCCCTATTTTGTTATCTCATTCTTCTATTCAAATGGGATAGAATTATATTACCAAAGATACTCATAACAATGTCTTAGTAATGTATAATACAGCTGTAGTATCTTGGTAATGTATGATACAGCTGTATTTGCTATCGTTCGCCTGCAGGCTGCTGGGTAAGGCCACCATAGCCCTGAGGAACATCGTCCACGCTGCGCCTGGCACGCCCCTTGACTATGAACTTGGCCTCTTGGATGCGACAGATTCGCCCACAGTCGGGACGCTGCAGTTGGTCGTCTCCTACACTCGTCCTGCAGGTGGGTCGTAGACCAGGATGTATATAGATAGATAAATAGATGTATTCACTATTTACTTCCTCTCTAAGGAGTCCCTTCCATTTTTATGGGACTCACGCAGCGCTCAGGAAGCCGGCCACGTCCACCGGACGGTACCATTAATCATGTATATCGCAGGAAAGACGTAAATCACTTTGCCATTATAATCATCCATGAAAGTTGTACATTTCTAGATGTTTTCATATTTTCGTATGTAAAAATTTTGATTCTAAAACAGTTGCACATTGAAATTTTAGGGATACTTTTTAAAGAAAATCTTCGTTTTTCAAGATTCTTGTAATTCATGTAACTCTCTCTCTCTCTCTCTCTCTCTCTCTCTCTCTCTCTCTCTCTCTCTCTCTCTCTCTCTCTCTCTCTCTCTCTCTCTCTCTCTCTCTCTCTCTCTCTCTCTCTCTCACCACATTTCTTAGTGGCAGTAATGTCGTTTCCTCTTCGCCAGGTGCAACCTCGGGCAGCGCTGGTGGGCCCAGTGTCGGCACCATGGCGGCCAGGTCAACTGGGGTCACTTCGGATCTGTCAGATGGTACGGACCAATCAAGGGTGATCATGAAGGACTCCAGGTCAACCGGAGCTCCTGGCCAATCAGGAAACAAAGCTAGCGACAGGAAAGAAGGGAAAGTTCGAGCGGGAATAAAGCGTCTGGCTAGATTCAGGTCGAAAGAAAAAACACCAAGTAAATACACACAAGTCGTTCCTTTAGGTTGATCCGCACAATGCGTGCCTGATAAATTGAAAAAATTTCACTCAAGTAAATTGATAGAAAAAAGAGAGAGGAAATGCCGCATGAATAAGGAACTGTTCCAAAAGTAACAATTTGTATCGCACTGATTACGATGCTTTTTAAGGATTACATTATAATGCTTTTAAGGATTACATTATTATGCTTTTAAAGATTAGATTATAATGCTTTTTAAAGATTACATTAGAATGCTTTTTAAAGATTACTTTATGAACCTTGGACTAATTACATTGCAGTACTTTTTAGAGATTATATCATAATGCTTTTTGCTAAGGAGAAACTGTCCGTAAAGAAATAAACGTGTCATGAAAACCATCTTAATTCTGGATGTGATATAATTTTGTGATTTCATCCGTCTTTGTAGATCAGTGTTTACGGATGACCTGCTCTCTCAGAAATGAATTCAGTGCGCTACAGGTTGCTTGGCTTCCACACACAACGCTTCGAGCTTGGCTTGGCTGATCTGGGGAGAGCTGTGGTAACCTTACCAAAGGGTGTGGTAAGGTAATAACAGCTGTGGTAGCCTTGTAGTTGTGGTTAAGGTGATGATAGTTGTAACGGCCTTGAGAGAGGCTGTAGTAATGTAGCAGTAGTTGTAGTAGTCTTGACATAGGTTGTAGTAAGGTAGTGATGGCTGTAGAAGCTTTGCCAAAGGTTGTAGTCATTTTTTTTTTTATAAGGGCTGGGATAGGCTTATTAAAAAAAAAAATGTGGTTTTGGCAAGGGCTTTGATTACTTTCAGCAAGGGTCTTGGGTAGTAAGGGCTATGATTAGTCTGAGTAATGGCCCTGAGCAGTTTTGAGTAAGGGCTATGCTACCCAAGGGTCGGTGTACGTAGCCCTTATACACAGCTCACAGTAGTCCTAGCTGTTCTTCTGTTCATTTTGTGCAACATTTACGACCTCGAATCGAACCTCTCCACCGTCAGACGCGCCCTCCGTCCCTCTCGGGAACCCTAACTCCATCAGAGACTAAAACCAACGTTACTAAAGAACTGTGGGATCAGTTGGGCTCACAAATGCTGCTAATAACTGACCTTCATTGAAAAGCTAACATTTGGAGCCCTGGGACAATCACTTAGGTGTTTAAAGAGATTATTTTTAAATATAATTTGTACACTGAATGATGTACGTATGTTAGGAATATTTAAGGTGATTATATTAGAATTATTTTTTCCAAAGAAGATAGAGTGACGTGTATATATATATATATATATATATATATATATATATATATATATATATATATATATATATATATATATATATATATATATATATATATATATATATATAATTAGATGCTTACGTAAATTTCACTTAAAGATTTTCTTTAATTGCTTGAATTCGACAGTACGACGGTACGACCCTTGGGTATGATGTTTGAGCTTTGACCTTAACCCTGAAGGGTCGAGTCAAAGCCCAGACCATCATACCTAAGGGTCGTATTCTTATGCTCAAGGGTCGTCTCGTCGTACTCAAGGGTCGTGCCGTTATGCCCAAGGGTCGTTACGACCGTACTTACTTAAGGGTCGTACCAATGTAGTAACCTCTCCTCCTCACCTCCGAATCATCCACATGAACCCGACCTTCCTCCTCCTCCCCCAGGCATCGGCCTCACGCCGGAGGAGGGTGTAGGTGGGGCGGCCGCGGGCGGCATGCCCAATGTCCCCCACCGAAGGAACAGAGACAAGCTTTCCAGCATCAAGACCAAGTTCCAGGTGGGTCACAGAGTTTCACGTGGGTCACAGAAGTTCCAGGTGGGTCACAGAGTTTCACGTGGGTCACAGAAGTTCCAGGTGGGTCACAGAGTTTCACAGAATTCCAGGTGGGTCACAGAGTTTCACGTGGGTCACAGAAGTTCCAGGTGGGTCACAGAGTTTCACGTGGGTCACAGAAGTTCCAGGTGGGTCACAGAGTTTCACGTGGGTCACAGAAGTTCCAGGTGGGTCACAGAGTTTCACGTGGGTCACAGAAGTTCCAGGTGGGTCACAGAGTTTCACGTGGGTCACAGAGTTTCACGTGGGTCACAGAAGTTCCAGGTGGGTCACAGAGTTTCACGTGGGTCACAGAAGTTCCAGGTGGGTCACAGAGTTTCACGTGGGTCACAGAAGTTCCAGGTGGGTCACAGAGTTTCACGTGGGTCACAGAAGTTCCAGGTGGGTCACAGAGTTTCACGTGGGTCACAGAAGTTCCAGGTGGGTCACAGAGTTTCACGTGGGTCACAGAAGTTCCAGGTGGGTCACAGAGTTTCACGTGGGTCACAGAAGTTCCAGGTGGGTCACAGAGTTTCACGTGGGTCACAGAAGTTCCAGGTGGGTCACAGAGTTTCACGTGGGTCACAGAAGTTCCAGGTGGGTCACAGAGTTTCACAGAATTCCAAGTGGGTCACGAGGTTTCAAGTAGGTCACAGTTCCAAGTGAATCACAGAGTTCCAGGTGGGTCACCAAGTTCCAGATGGGTCACCAAGTTCCAGATGGGTCACCAAGTTCCAGGTGAGTCATGGCTTGATATCCTCTTTTAGTGAGTAAGTTTCGTTCTGTACTTTTACGTATTGCTCGTGTGTCCTGCCAACCCTGCTGTGTGGTGTGGGTCGTGTAACTCTCTCTCTTTCCCTCCCTCACCTGCCACAGGTGCGGGTACGTGTGGTAGAAGGCCGTCAGCTGATGGGTGCCAATCTGAACCCCGTTTGCCAAGTGGCTCTTGATGGGGAGACCCGACAGACCCGAGTCCACAAGGGAACCTCTAGTCCCTGGTTCGACCAGATCTTCTTCTACCAAGTCGAAAAGCTGCCGTCAGAGCTTTTGGAAGATTTCATCGAGTTTAAGGTTTGTGATTTTTCTTTGAGTTTTTGCCGCCTGTTTGTAAAAGACTGTTCGTTAAAGCTCACAGAATGCCATCGTAGATTATCTAACTTAGAAAGAGATGAGAAATGTATTTACACACAAAAAAAAAGATTTATAAAAATATGGAAACTGAAGTTCATTGCATTTAAGAGAGTTTAACTTGACCAAACTTGTGAGATTTTCTGAGAAAGACATTTCCAGAGACGAATCTGAGTAGCTATTATGTATGTCTTTCTCTCTATCTTCTCGCTCCCACTTCTCCTCCTCTAGTTCATGTATGTTTCTCTCATCAGGTGTCCAATTCCAGTGGCATCCGAGCCAGCACCGTCATCGGCACCTTCAAGGTGAGTCCTGCAGCCAATCAGACGTCAACATTGAACAGATGAGTCCCACGTGGTCCATCAGCTGATCAAATGTCAACATAAACAGCTGAGTCCCACTTGATCCATCAGCTGATCAAATGTCAACATAAAACAGCTGAGTCCCGCTTGATCCATCAGCTGATCAAATGTCAACATAAACATAGAGTCCCATGTGATCCATCAGCTGATCAAATGTCAACATGAAATGGCTGAGTCCCACGTGTTCTATCAGCTGACCCAATATCAACATAAACATTGAATCTCACATAGTCTGTCAGCTGATCAAATGTCAACATAAGGGGATGAGTCTTAAGCACTCTAACAGCCCATCACTGTAGAGTAAACAGGTTTATGACGATATAATTGACTCAAATACTATAGACACTTCATCCATTGTTGAAATGAAATACCCCATGGTTATCTTCCCCAGTGTGAGGTGGGGATGGTGTATGACAGAGTAGAACACGCCATCCTCAACCGGTGGCTGGTCCTGGCGAACCCTGATGAACCTACGCCTACTGTACAAGGTAGGTCACGCTCACTGTACAAGGTAGGTCATACTGTACAAGGTAGGTCATACTCACTGTACAAGGCAGGATATCTGCACTGTGGGAGTAGGCAGTTTGGATGATGCTGAAAGTGATCAGTTCTTCGAGAAATGCTGCATCAAAGGAACCAAAAGACGTGACAAAAACATCGTAAAACAGAAGTCTTTTTTAAAAAGGATGTTAAGTTTAATGGTAAGGTGCAGTTTGACTGCCATAAGCTAAAGAACATTGATTCCCGATAGTTTACAAAGGCTTAAAAAGCTACTTGATGGTAGAAAAAGTATACGAGACAGGGACACACGATTGTAGCTACGCTTCTCCTTCCACTCATAATGTACTGATTATTATGATTAGGAAAATATTTCGGATGATTTCGATGATAAAATCAACGGTGAAATTTTTATGATCCAAATTATTTTTTTCCTTACAGCTCAATATCATCTTAGAGGCTTAAAGATCGAGATGCCATCATACATATTGCAATAATACAAACCATCTCCCTTTCGGTACGGTACCCATAAGATCTTTTTCATATTTCAACTTGTATGCCATATTCACAGTATACTCTATCTTCCCATACATGATCATGTTGTCAACAACATCCTTCAACTCTATTCCCTCCGTAGCAAAGGGTGACTATGGATAACCCTCGCATTCTCCTTTTCACAAACCCCGGCTTTTAAGATATGAACATACACAGGTGAGTTTCTCATGGTCCATAAGCTGATTGAATACTATATGTCTATCTAAACAGCTTAGTTTCAAGTGGTGCGTTAGCTGGTCACTTGATATTATATACTGCTGAGTCTTTTGTTCTGCAACAGCTGACCAAATGTCAACATATCTGCTCAAGTCCCATCAGCTGATCAGGTGTAAACTTAAGGTAAGCAATCAATTGGTAACATGTAAGCATAAACTTTTCAATCTCACTTTCTTCTCCTCATAAGGGTACCTGAAGGTGAGTGTGGCTGTACTAGGGCCTGGTGACGTGTGTCCTGACCTGGCGGCTCGGCAAAGTGACCTGGACGACGTGGAGGCCAACCTTCTCTGGTCAGCCGGAGTTCATTTACAACCTGCAACTTTTATCCTGACAGTTTACTGCGCCCAGAATCTACCCAGGAGTACGTCTGCTAATGTTTTTTGGGGGGAGAAAATTAGCTCAGATGTTTAAGTTTTCAGTGCTAATTTTGGGCATTATATGTAGAACTAATTCAAAAAGAAGCATCCTAAAGCTACTGAGAAAAAAACTGGAGCTAGATATATTTGGCCTTTAGAAATTAGATTTGGGTAGATTTTGCACTTTAGTTGACTTTAGGTTACACTTTTGTGGCCAGTTTAGTCAAACAAAAACGAAGGAGCAGAACAGGCTTCTTTAAAGAGTATGACTGACTCAAAATAATCTTGATCCATAATTATGTATGAAACTAGATGGAAGATAACATCACCCTACCGCCACTTTGGCATCTTCTAGTGGACGCGGGAACAATGCAAACGCTGAAGGAGGTGTTAGGAGTTGGCAAGGCTTCCAAAGAACTGGTGGACCCATACTTGGTGGCTAGCTATGCAGGTCGAGAGGTCCAGACCAAGATCCTTTACACAAATGAAAACCCAGAATTTCGCCAGAACCTTCACATGGGCTTCCTCTTCCCATCCATGTGCAATGTTATCAAGATTACACTTAAGGACTGGTATGTTTGATGCTTTTCCAATGAATTCGAGGCTTGGTCCATTTATCTCCCGTCTCATCTGCTCAGTCATTGGTATGTTGGTTCCTTTTTCTCATCAACTCGAGGACTGCTATGTTGGTTCCATTTCTAAACTCAAAGACTAGTAAGTTGGTTCCTTTTTCCCATCAACCCAAAGATTGCTATGTTGGGTCCAGTTCTCATCAATTCAAGGACTGGTATACTGGTTCGTTTTCATATCACTTCAGTGGCTGGTACATTGATTCCTTTTCTTATTGACTCAAGGACTAGTACATTGGTTCCTTGTTCTCATTTTAATCAAGGACTGGTATATTGGTTCCTTTTTCCATTTACTCAAGAACTGGTACGTTGATTCCTCTCTCTCATTTACTCAAGAACTTGTACATTGGTTTCCTTTAATCCCACTTGCTCATATATTAATGTATTATGTCCCACAGTGACAGTTAACATTAAAGGTAATGGTGTCATTATTTCATTGGATGAAGATGTGTTTAATCTATATTTAGAATATGAAGATTCGTCTTATTTGTCCTTGAAGTAGATGAAGATATCTTATATATTCAAGGAGTAAATGAGGATGTTTTATGTATCTTTGGAATTGATAAGGGTGTGTCTTTATATCCTTGGAGCCGATAATATATTTCATCCAGCTTTGGAGTAAAAGAAGCTTTGTCTTTTCTCTTTAGAGTATATGAATATGTGTTATCTATGTTTGGGGTGGATGATTATGTGTGTTATCTATCTTTAGAGTGGGTGAAGATGTATTTGATCTATCCTTGGAGCAGATGAAGATGTTTCACATACATCTTAGAAGGAGATGAAGATAACTTACCTGTTAGTTGGGTATATGAAGATGTTTCCTTGTATTGGATGAGTATGTCATATCTATCCTAGGAGTAAATGAGAATGTCTCAGCTGTCCTTAGAGTTGATGATGATTCCTTGTATATCTTTAGGATGGATGAAGTTATATTAACTATCATTGGAGTGCATGAAGATCCCTTATCTATCCTTGGAGTAGATGAAGATAGGTTACCTGTCCCAGGGGTAGATGAAGATATGAAAATAATGTTATTTATCCTTGAAGATGAAATACCTTACCTATCTTTGGGGAGAATGTGTTTTCTGTCTTTGAGTGGACTTCCATTATCTTTTCTTTACAGGGACCGAGTGGGTGAAGATGACATTATTGGGACAGCCAGTATACCCGTCTCTGCTATATCAGCTCCTGGAGAGGATGGTTAGTCTCTCTCTCTCTCTCTCTCTCTCTCTCTCTCTCTCTCTCTCTCTCTCTCTCTCTCTCTCTCTCTCTCTCTCTCTCTCTCTACCTTTGCCCTTTGTTCCATCTCTCTCTCATAAATAGAACATGTATTATCTTTGACATGTTACTTAATTCAGTAAATATACTTTTGCTGCAGCTGAGAGTCTTAACATTCTTCCCTCAGATTTGACAGATTTGAAAAGTACATACTGATGTTCCATGTACTGAAGCTGAGCTTTTTACAGAATAGTGCATTCCAAGTCCACTATATTTATTGAACTGAAGTGAATTTGAATTAAGAAATCCTGATGTTATATCATGGCTTTATTGGTGACCTTTTCATACTTTGTATAACCTTATAGAAATTTATTCAGACTGTTGCCTTAAGCAGTAACATTATGATTCAGTGCAGTCATTTGTAGTTAGAAATATAGCCCTCTTTAATCCAAGCTTACTATTCATAAGTTGGCATAACACTGTTTAAATGTAGTTATTATCTTTATACCACATAACCTTTTGTAACGATATAAAGTTATCTTGTTAGTCCCTAGATATAACATATTCTGACCCTTCTCTCTCTCACACACTCTGTTATGCTGATCAGGCTACCTTCCAACCTTTGGACCATCATGGGTCAGTGTGTATGGTGCCAGGCGGGAATGGGAACTCCTGGAGAAGGACAGAGCTGAAAAGATGAACATAGGCAGTGATGAAGGCTGTGCCTACAGAGGGAGAGTCTTGCTGGCCCTACACACACAGGTTGGGGCCTACCCACCAGCTCCAACCACAGCCCTGAGCTATGAGGAGTTTAACAGAGTTAGGGTGAGTGGTTAGACTGGCCCTAAAAAGGAATGGTTCAGTTACTTGGTTATCTAGGCTTTAGACCCATCATCTGCCAGGGTCATTAAGGCCATCATCTGGGCTTGTATGCTGTGTTCTTTTCTACACCTTTCATGTACTCATTGGTAAATATCCTTGACTGTTTTTTCTTTAGCATTGCATATCATTTTTGCTACAGCTTTACTTAATTTCCACTGGAACTCTGTTTCAGTTGCCCCAAGTCTGTTCCACTGCATCAGTCCCCGAGGTTCTATTCTGCTGCATCAGTCCTCATGCTCTGAGTCTTTAACAGCACTAGAAATTGCTCTGATCCGCCTCCTCACCCACTATTATCAATATTTTTTGTACTTTTTGTTATATGCATTAAGGCTGAACAGTCTGTAAGACATCCAGAAAAGACCCTACTTTCCATTATTTCCCCTCCTTTCCTCTGACTACATCCTTTCTGAAGCTCCTCAACTGATTTTTTGTTTTGTTTTTATTTGATTATATTTTGCACTTTTCCCTGCTTTCTCTCTCAAATGATGGCACTTTTCTTGGTTTTTATTTGATTCCTGAGATTCTTTACTTACTCTTTCAACTGTGATAACTTCTGCTCCTGTTTTTCAATAATTTTAGCCACTGTACCCATAACTTCCTAAGACAATTGGCTTCAGATGATTCATCTCTTGATTCCCTATTGATTTTGCTTCCATCCTTTATTAATCCCTCATTATTCAACTGATATAAACAAAGACATTCTTGTCTTTTAATCAGTACTGAAGAACTCATAAGTTTGACCTGACATAACTGTAGATCTTCCTGCCCTTTCAGCGTTTCCGAGGAACTCGTAAGTTCGTCCTTATGTGCCACCTGAGTGGTGCCTGGCTCGTGAAGGCTGCAGGGAGGCCCCTGGAAGTGGAGGTGTCTATGGGTAACTTTGGCAACAAGCTGGAGAACACAATGTTGCCATCCCCTTCCTCAACACACCCATCCAACCCAGTATTTGATGGCTGCAAGTGAGTGGTAGAGTAGGAAAATCATGTGGCTGGAGTATAGCTGGGGATAACTTTGGTTAGAATGTGATTGGAAATGAGTATGGTGTGGGTTGAGCTTGGTCTCATACATATTTCATGGATCTTAATTGCTTTACTTTGCTTTGTAGTTGCTGTACGCATCTTAATTTTCTGCATGATATTCTGCAGCTGCTGTATGAATTTGTTTTTACTGTATAATGCCTAATCATTGAAATGTTTCTTTAATTGCTGAAGGATGCTCTGTTGCTATATGATGCTATGGAATTGCTGTATAAAAACAATTCCTGTATGTTCCTCTATTGTTGTATGATATTGTGTAAGTTTGTGTTAGTTTTTATAATTCCTGTATGACGTTCTGTCTCTGTCTCTTCTCTTTGTTTGTCACTCTTAATAAACATGGCTTTAAACTCATCTTATTTGGTCAGTTGATAGCACATTGGTTTTCATGTACCACTTTACTCCACTTCTTTCCATACCATACACACCTTTTTCTCTCCAGAATGTATAGGTTCTGGCATCTCAATCTATTTTTCCCTCTAATCTTTCATAACCTTGGTCTTACCCTCTCTTTCACTCCCTCCACTTCTGCCACATAGATCCTTCATTCCAGTCTTTCTTCACTTCTTCTCTCCATATGTCCAGCCTATACCAAACGCCCTGAATTTGTACATATGGAGACTGTAAAAAGGTCTTCCACTACAGGTACTACTTCCTGCCCTGGTCTGGGGCTGAACCTTTTGTGATGATCCATTGTGATTTTGAAGATGTCACCCACCGCCTTCATTGTATCAACCACATCACTGCCATTATCACGGTCAGTACTGGTGATACTATGGGTCAGGGATGTGCTTTTAAGTAAAAGTATATGCCTGAAGTGGCTAAGGGAGAGAGATAGTACTTTTTAAGGAGCTGATACATTTTTAGGGGGTTAAGGAGAAGTCAACTTCTTGCCAGGGATGCTTGTTCTAGGGAAGTACTTATTAGGTTTAGTTTATTTTGGGGGGTAAGGAAAGAACTAGGATGCTTTGCTCATATCTGAGGGCTTAGGAAGTACTTATTTGGGGCATTGTATCTTGGGGTTGTGTGTATGGAGTCAGGTCATATCAGAAGGGCCGAAGAATAACTTCTTGGAATCACTGCATCTTGGAGAAAATGAGAGAGTGTGTGCCTGAATCAGTACATATCTAGGGACTTCAGGGATAGTTCCTTTTAGGACAATACAGTAAATCCCTTAGGTGTTAGGAAAGTACACATTGGAGTTGGTACACCTTTTAGAGGTTGAGCAAGTACATGTTTTAGGTAAAGGAGTCAGGAACTTTTTGGAGAAATACATGTATGGGATATGACTTGTAGAGGGGGTTGGGGAAGTATTTGTGTACTTCTTTCGTGGGGAGTAATTCAGGCACTTGAAAAGATAAGTTTATTATATGGCAAAAGTTTTTTTATTGGCAGGACAAATCTAGGAAACTAATGGAAGTATTTCTTTGGGGGTTGATACATTCTGAGGGATCTTGGAATTGTATTCACAAGGGCTATTATAGTCTGGGAAGGTTTATGATAGAACATATCAGAGGGAGTGCAAGAAGCAGTTGTTGAGACCACTGCATTCTTGGAGGAGAGAATGGAAAAGCGTATTAAACAGCACTTGTTGGAGGCTAGGATGTACTTCCCAGGGTTACTATATTCTGAGAAGTGGACAAAGTACAAGGAAAAAACTTTTTGGGTTCATCATGTTCTAATTTAATTTAAGTGTATTCTAGGATTCTGAGTAATTGCATACATGTGGTATAAGTGCACTTTTAGGAGGCGGTGACAAGAATTGTCTTTATAAGACAATTCATTATATCATTAGATGAGAAGAAAGCAGACTTATTTGCTTTCATTGTTTCTATTATTTCTTTGAATTGATATATCCTTACTTTGAATCAAACAAATGGTTGCTGTGGCTTAAATTAATAATATGTATACAGTATTGCAAAACAGAGCTCTTCTGTCTGAAGAAATATTAGAAAATAGTGCAAAACGCATTGTATTCCACCTCTTATTGTCCTTCTGTTTTATGGAAAACCTTTTTTTATTGGCTTTTGTCTTACAGAAATTGAAAAAGGGCTTACAAAGCCTCAGGTGCATGCTACGAGGCCGATCCAAGAGACAAGAGGAAGACAAGGAGGTACAGGATGCTGTGCAGGCAGTTATGTCCCAGCTGGTGGCCTCCTGTAGGTTAGTGGTATTAGTCCTTCATTATTTGTCTCTCATTCAAACTATTCCTTCATACTCTCACATGCATTGCTCAGCAACAATTAGAAATCTTCCATGCACACCATATAGATCCTGGCCCTCTCAGAAAGCTGTCTTCTTCATTACGTCATGTGCCTTTTCTGAATATATGAGTGCTACCTACACTTTCTCATTGTTTTCATAGATCCTTCTCTACTCCTTCGCTACATGCAAAGCTCTAGCCCACAAACACTATATCACTATGATCAGTGACTATTTGACCAACACCTTGATAGTTATAAGTTAGGAAATTCCTTCTTTTGAATTATTTTCAAATTCCCCTTGTTTTCATCAGCGAGGCCATGCCTGAAGTGGACCCAGTCCGACATGTTCAGACATCGCTGGACCGACACCTGAGGGACCGTCGACGTCAGGAGCTGGACCTACTGAAGGAGACTATGCTGATAGGTGGATACTTCAGACCCTAATCAGGCCATTGAGGACCTGGAGTCTGCCCTGAGGAATCTGGAGAATCTAGTTCAAGAGGTAAGAAAATGGTTCATGGCTCTACAAGCCCCAGCAATGCAAATCACAGATATTCTGTTTGTGGCCTTATATGAGTTTCATATTTAGGGGTACAGGGGTTTCAGAGGTTTCTAAGTGGGTCTTCATCCCATGTCAGACGAAAACACAATTCAGTAGCATGAATCATTTAGTAGCTTCATCATGTAATCTTCCACTTATCTAAAGTACTAGTGTGTTTACAGTTTAATCATTATTAGCACTGCTATGACAACCATACACCTTAAACACTCGGTTAACAAAAACCCCCCGGGATCCTTGGATTTCTTTTAAGGTTTACCAGACACATTCTTGGGAAGAAAAATGTTTTCATACCTCAGAACTTAAATTTTTATCATAAATAGTTTGGCTTTAAGACCTTAACCAAAATGTCGTTAACTTAGTTTCATATTTTCCCAGCGTTTTTAATCATCACATATTCTATATATCTATTTCTTTGTTTTATTTACTTTTGTCCAAAAACCAGGCATAAATTATATTTCTTCAGAAAACATCATGAAAAGAAAAATTTTAATTTCTTGAAAGTTTCATTTTTATATATGTGTCTTTAGCCCCAGAGAAGCATGCCAGATGTCTTCCTATGGCTGATGAGTGGGACCAGACGCCTGGCATATGTCCGTATCCCTGCCCATGAAGTCCTCTTTGCTCACCACCCTTCATCCCAGGGGGCACGGGCTGGTACCTTCCACACTTACACCCTCATAGATCCAGGTGAGTTATCCTGATTTTGTTACTATCATATATTCTATGTGGCAGGAATTTATGCTCATGAGGATTGTCCAGAGAGATGGACACATTCCCACAAATTTTGTCAACTTAGCAACTTCCATGTTTTGTGAATCATCCCAATGTTCTTGGTGTTATATATAGTCCATAGCAAGCATTATACTCATGAGGACCCCACATTGAGGTAAATCAACGCATTAGATGATCTTTTCAGATGATGTTGATGGTAAACAGTTCTTTACAAATTGCAGTGCCAGAGTTACCAAAAGCCAAGATTAGGAGCAGAGAAAGAGGCTTGTCAAGAAGTGTGTAAAGAAATACTAGTTTAGTGTAGAAATAGAGGATAGTTAGAATGGTCTAACAAGGAGGCAGTAAATGCTGGCCCAATAAAGATGTGAGATATGTATTGTCTTCTGCCTAGTTGTTGCTTCAATATTATAATCATAAGCTGGTACTTTAGTGTTCAAAGGATAAGGACAAGACTTTTACTTTCCCTTGCCCCACTGCAGATGATGAGACCAAGTGGGAAGTGGGTGGCGTGCTGCAGGCATCTGTATGGTTGGGACGTGAGGAGGATGTCCGCACTTGGTGGGACAGTCATCCAGATCTTCAGCTAACGGTCTATGCTGAGACCTATGAAAACCAGGTAATGGGAAAGACAGAGACTTGTGAAAGCCAGGGAATGGGATGGGTGATGAGCTTATAGCTGAGACCTAATAAGTCCAAATAATACAGAAGACATGTGGATTTGATGTATTGAAAGCAGGTATTAGGGACAAGTGGGTAAGATGTACGTCTGTAAATCTCTCTGTCTATATCTCTGATGTCCAATTCCTCCGGGAACCCCCTTAAGGGGGTGGCCATGACAAGTCTCCTTGACTGGAGAACTCCATTGTTGCTTCATAGCCCATAGTGCCTCACCCTTTACAGGCCACTTGCAGAGGGCAACTCCAGTCCAGTGTTTCAGAGGCTCCTGTCTAATCTTCCCACAGACTACTTCTACCTAATGTTTAGACCTAACACTTCTACCTAATGCTCTTACCTAATGTTCCTACCTTCTGTTTCTGCCTAATGTCTTTACCGAATGCTCCTGCCAAATGTTCTTACTTGCTAATTCTATCCAATGCTCCCACCATTTTGCCAAAAGGTAGGGCTAGTGCATAATGCTCGCTGCAAGAAAATCTAGATTTATGAAGAATGAGTTGTTTGAGTTAAGTGTTGTTAAGTGTTATGAAAGAAAAGGAGATATTATGTGTGTAGACAGAATGCTAGCAGTCTACATGTGCAGAAATAAAAGAGTTGCATTGGTCAGAGGAGTGTTATTTGACAATAAGTGAAGTGCTGGCTCACGATGCAGCCATCACTAACCCTTCCATTACCCAGGGAAGTAGTACCAGTAATATACCTAAATTGTCGGAAGTTGCCTACCAGCTACTACCTACTGATAATGGGTGAGGCAAGTGTATGAGGCATATGAGAGCTAAATAATGAAGGAGGTAAAGAATAAGATTTATTAGAACTAGGTAATTGGAGATGAAGGTGAGTGGGGCCTATTAGACCTAAATAATGGTGGAAGCAAGTGAATGATTTATTTGAGAAACAGGTAATGGGGAAAGTTGTTTATCTTACATGGTGAAAATAACTGATAATGTGTCTAAATGTTTCTCTTTAGTATTTGTTTTCTACTATGTCATTGTCTGAGTCATCTCTGAGTAGCCTCAGCTTTCAGTGTTTATTTTTTTCTTATACAAAAGAATTGACAGAGATTAGTAAACAGAAACATAAAACTCTCAAAAATCTATACTGATTCCCACACTGTCATGGCTTGTGAGTCTGATGAATAGATACTAACAAGCTTGACCTTTATTGTCACTGAGATTATTATCAGTGAAAATGAAGTTTCACCTTATGTATCCTTGTAGGAGGCAGCATTGAGTGTATGATATCACTGAACAGCGTTTTTAGCAGAATTAATTGAGAGTTGTTAGGTTGGACTCTAAGAACTTGCTACAGCTTTTAAAACTATTAAAATGCAACTTCATATTTCAGGTGATATCTGCCCCTGGCAGTGGGAAGTGGACAGACAGTGGATTGCTAATGACACGGCCTAAATTCTCTGATGCTGATGGCCGACTGAGCCTTCCCCGTGAGGATTTCAAAGCCCCTTATGGCTGGGACTTTCATGGTGACTGGTTTGTTGACCCAGACCCTAGGTAAGGAGCTGTATGGTTACTCTGTATCCCCAATTATGCATGACCTCAGGTGAGGTGGCACAAGATATTATTTGATAACATAAACTCAACTAAAGTAACACCAGACACTAAATTATTCATGACCCCAGGTGTAGATATGAGGCCCTGATTTTACTTAAAACCAAGTGAGTTAAGGCTACGTCCTCCATGATATGGGGCCTCAGGTCAAGTAACATCAGACCTTAATTGATACAGAACCCTCCAGAAAACACAGGCTGAAGCCTGTAGAAAACTAGACCCTGTGGTGATCTAACCCCTTAAATGGAATTAGATTCCATATTAAGGGCTTCTATCCATGGAGACACGGGAGAAAGAATACATCCCACATATTCCCTGCATGTCAAGATGGAACGGAGACACAGGCCAAGTGAGGATTAATCTCCTTTAAGGCTCAGTCTTCTGTTTTTGACACTACCTTGTTAACACAGGAAATGGTGAATATGTACCAAACAAAAAAATTGAGAGGTTAACATCGAGTGGTCTTAATGTTTCCAAGTGTTACTTGTATTTCCTACAAATGAGAGTGGAGCCTTCCTCCGTATGATAATAGATATCTTTTGTCAGCTGCCTTCAGGTGTCACTGGACTCCATGTTAAGATTAAAAGCAGCCTTTACTGTACTATAGTGTTAACAAAGTGACTCACACTAGACCAGGAACTTATTTGCTTTAAATTAATGCCACAAATATTACCAGTAAAAGGCATTTTAATAGCATGCAATAATTTTCAAACCCAAATATTACAAGAGATTAATGAAGCTGTCCATGTAAGAACTTGTTTTCATCCTTCTGGCACTTCTTGTCTGAAAGATGAGTGAAGAAACCTGGATGTTCTTTTTATGAATTTCATTTGGCAATGAAGAATAGTTATACTTAGTAATGCAGTACCCTAAGTATTCAACACGCATGTGTTTGTTAACTATGTACTCACCACCTTTTTATGACTTATTTACTCCTTTCATCTATTGCAGTGTGAGATTTGCTGCTGATGCTGGACGGCAAGCATTTACAGAGGAGGTGTATGAACAACAAGTGCGGGTTCCTGGTGGCACTTGGATCACGACTCCAAACACCTGGGTTGATGCAAGAGGTGACCCAGCCTCTAAGCGTGATGACATCATACTCCCTGATGGCTGGGCTTGGCGTGATGTGTGGTCGGTGAGTAGTTTTGTGATCCCAGCAGGAAGAAAGTAGAGTGTCTTTGTGGTATGTTCTACTGAAGGGTTTCCAGTACAGTCTCATGGTTGAAGTGCCACAGTGGTAACATGAGTAGTACCTCAATGGTGGTGCCATGGAGAAATGAGAGAAGCAACAATACTGAGAGGGTAAAAATTGCTCTAGAAATGTTATAGGAGTAAAGAAGTATCTCAAAGGAAACTTGAAAATTAAGAGTTGCTTGAGAGAAAGCTTTGAAAAGTGAGGGATGTTTAGAAGAGCTCAAAAGGTAAGAGCTTATGGAAAAAAGAAAAAAAGTGAGTCATTGGAAATAGATGGAGAATGTAAGTACAAGTGAAGAAAAGCAAGACAGACTAAGAACTTTAGAAATCATAGCCAGGTGAAAGGGTGCTTTAGAGGGTATATGTTTACAGGAAGCTTAAAATAACTCAAACAAACTTTCCCACATTTCTTTTTTTTTTGTTTGTTTTCAGTATGACCTCCAACGAGCAGTGGATGGAGAGGGCTGGGAGTACACTGTAGAGTCAGGACTGGTAGGCTGGTCACCTCAAGAAAAGATCTACCATGTCAGCAGACGCAGAAGGTGGATTCGGGAACGTCATCTGGTGGAAAAAGTAGAGAAGGTAAGAGTGAGGAATGTGAAGTTGGAGGAGATCTACTTTGTCAATCAGTTCAGGAGAGAGTTCACATGGAAGAGATAGGCGTGAAAGAGGAGATAGTGAAAAAGCAAACAGAAGTTTAAGGGAGGGAACAGCTTAAAAATATTAGAAAGGTAGGATCAATAACTAAGGAAAAAAGCAAGAAAAATAATAAAAAAGAACTAAGAATAGACCTCCCCATTTTGCCTCTTTGAACAATAGCTCTCTGACCCCTACAGCAGGAGACTGTGCCAGCTGATGGTTGGGAGTATGCACCCTTGTTCCGCCTTCAGTTCCATGCCCTTGAGAGAAAGGTGGATATGGTGCGGCGAAGACGATGGAGGAGACGTCTGGTGCCATCCCAGACTGGCTTACCACCCACACCTAGGCTTTCTGTGAAGGCAGGAAAAGGTTAGTTCTTGCTCTGTGTCTTGAGTTTTATGTCTCACACAGTTGTAAAGCATACAATGAAATATCAGTGATTTTCAGGAATCTTTATCTGCCAGTGTATACATTTTATTTGTAAATGTTTTACTAGATTATGATAGCTGCATCAATACTGTAGTCCTATCTATTAACATTGTTATAAGTGTGAACTATGTTATATTTGCATTTCTAGTTGTTTAAGTATGAATTGAAATTTCTTTTTTAGCTTTTAGCTTTATCACTTTTACAGTGCATGGTAGAACCTAACATATTGAGTGAACTGTCATAGTTATACCTTATGATTTATGATATGATTCAGAGGCATACCTCACTAGAGTAATTAGTCTCGTATATTAGAATTACTTGTGAAAGATTAGAATTCGTGCTGTGTATTCAATATGTATTTTTAGTAACCATTTTTTTCACTATCTTAGAAGAAATAGAATGAAACAATGCCTGCCCTTTTATTTATTTCATTCGACAAATTTTTTTGTATTTGATATTTTTGTATATTTTTTTTTTTTTCAAACTATTTGCCATTTCCCGCGTTAGCGAGGTAGCGTTAAGAACAGAGGACTGGGCCTTTGGGGGAATATCCTCACCTAGCCCCCTTCTCTGTTCCCTCTTTTGGAAAATTAGAAAAAAAAAACTTTTTTTTTGTGTTATTTTCTTTTTCAGATTAAATTACGCTCTACTGAGCTACTAAATACATCTCTATTGTATCATTTTAACCTCCTGCAGGAGATGAGGAGATCACACAGTTGACTTGTCCCAGAATGTACGTAATGAGTGCAGAACATCATAAATATCAGCTTCGGACCCACATTTACCAGGCCAGGGACCTCCCAGCTGGTGACAAGACTGGTCTCTCAGGTGGGTTCTGATAACCACACATTCTACTCAATATTGACTAGAGATCAGATGCATGCAAACAAGGCCATTGTTTGTCTGTTTCTGATGGTAGCTTGCTTAAACTAACAAGGACAATTAGGTATAAAAAAGAAAGATTATACTTTGATGGCAATTCAAGGTTTTTGGGGTTTCCCCCAGAATGTGTGTATCAGGAATCACTTGACATTATGTGTAGGTTGCTAACATTTGTTTCATTATCTTGAAAAACGTTTGGGATAAACCATGAAAAGGTCTGTGGGGCCTGGATGTGGACAGAGAGCTGTGGTTTCGGTGCATTACACATGACAGCTAGAGACTGAGTGTGAACGAATGTGGCCTTTTTTGTCTGTTTTCCTGGCGCTAACTCGCTGAAGCAGGGGGTAGTGATGCAGTTTCCTGTGGGATGGGATAGTGACAGGAATGGATGAAGGCAAACATGAATATGTACATGTGTATATATATATGTATATGTCTCTGTATGTGTATGTATATGTATGTATATGTGTATGATATGTTGATACATATATGTATGTATATGTATGTATGTATATATTCTGGGAGCAATGAAGAATGTGTGGAAGGAGAGAACGTTATCTCAGAGAACAAAAATGGGTATGTTTGAAGGAATAGTAGTTCCAACAGTACTATATGGTTGCAAGGCATGAGCCATAGTTGGGGTTGTATGGAGGAGGTGCCAATAACACCTCTCCGTTACAGTTTTACCTGTCTGGCCTATATAAATGTATTTACGTACCTTGCATTTGACAGTGTATACACTCCCAATTGTTGCATGATTTGGCTTAGTATTTATTAAGGTCTTACTGATGGTGTTATTTATTTATATCCATAAAGCTTCAGAAGAAAAATGAGGTCTGTCATTATCAATAAAATGAAAACTGGAGTCCACCAGTTATGGAAACTCCTTTTTTGTTGTGGCCACCTTGAGGGAAGTTACCGGAGGAAATGGGCATCATAGATATAGATAGATCAATAGATATGAAGTAGATAGATAGATAGGATAATATTATCTCTGCTTTGCCCCATTACTTAGTTTGACTGCCAAGAAAAATGAGGTCTGTCACTATCAACAAAATGAAAACTGGAGTTCACCAGTTATGGAGACTCTTTTTTATTGTGGCTGCTTCCTTGAGGGAAGTTACCGGAGGAAATGGGCATCATAGATATAGATACATCAGTAGATATGAAGTAGATAGATTGGACAGTGTAATCTATGCTTTGACCCATTACTTGGTTTGACTGCCACGCTTGCTATGTCTCACAGAAAATTAAGGTCGAGAAAGTCAAGAGATTGAAAATAATGAAATCATGGCTGTTTTTCCTATAAGATAAGATTATTGTAACAGTGACTTACAAAAATATTCATGTGAAAGAATATCTGGATGAAATTTTGGCATACTGGTTGTACAATGATATAGAGTACTTCATGGTGCCAGGTTCTTAAAGTAGGAAAATTATTTTTGTCTTGAGCAGGCTTGCTATTCATGCTTAATTTTACCACATTAATTGCTTTCTCTCTATTGCAGATCCTTATGCAGTAGTGAGCTTTTGTAATGGTACTCAGCAGACAGAAAAGCAGTCAGCAACCCTTTGCCCAACATGGGACCAAACACTGATATTTGATGATGTTGAATTGATGGGGCCTTTAGCAAAAACACTGTTTCAGGCCCCAGATATTGTAATTGAGGTGTTTGACTGGGATGCCAGGGTAAGTTCTACAGGGACAACACTGTGAATTTCTTACTAGGGGACAGCACTGTTAATTTCAAAGATTGCTGAAAGAGTTTTAGAATACTACGGGATGAATTCAAGGGAGCTACAGAGGAAGGTCTAGGGGACTAAATTTGAGTTCTGGAGGACTTTTGGTTAAGTTATAAAAGGACTGCTAGATAAATTATGCTGGAGCCACAGAGAAATTTCAAAATTGGTGGGTGTGTATCAGAAGCCAAACAAGGTTGACCCTGAGAAACAGTATAACAGTAGACTGTACGATACATGTAGATAACATTAGATTGAAAAAGTATAAAATGCTTCTCATTGATTTTTGCAGTTCACTGATTATTTGTTTTACAAGGAAAAACTAATGATGAAGTCAAATTCATTTAAAAAGTGAGAATACCGAAAATGATGAATGAAAATGCACCAGGTTTTTGCACTTGGATCAGTGAGGCTTTGTAAAATATTATATTCACTGTTCAGTCATAAAAGTCTTCTTATTATGAAAAGTCATATTACCTGTTCTGTGTTATGCAGGGTGCACCAGAGTTCTTGGGACGTGTATTCTGTTCTCCATCACCAGTGGAATCATTAGAGAGCTACCAGCCTCCACCCCTGCAGTGGTACCAGTTAGCCAGGGGTGATGACAAGCAGGGTAGGACACTTAAGTGTATCAGTTTTATTTTATTGATGCTGCATATTTTGGTGATAGTCGTGTCACTCAGCAGTTGTATGTGTTTTTGGATGACATCAACTTTGTTATTTCAGTGCTTGTTATGGTTAATGATTTGTGAAGAGTTTGAAAATAAGTTTCACTGTTTAGATTATCTTATATGATATATCAGAAAACTGAAAGATATTGAGATGGAAATGATAGAGAAAGAACTAAATTTTATCAAGAGTAAGCTGCCCATTTAAGGAGAAAAAGTAGAGATGTGAGAGTCAGTTTTTCATTTGTTCAGTCACAGAAAATTTCATGTATGTTGATATATCTATTTCACATGTAAAATGTATTTCTGTCACCAAAGATTCTTCATTAACATCAGGTGAACTTTTGGCATCCTTTGAGCTATTGTCAAAGGATAGGGAGGACCTCCCTATACTGCCTCCTACACGTGGTGACCTCTATATGGTGCCCTTTGGTGTGAGGCCCCTTCTACAGCGCACCAGGGTTGAGGTCAGTCTGTTGTTTTTTGTCCCTCTTTTCTAATACTGAGTAAACCAGTACTTAGTTTTTGAATAAGTTCCCCATTGTTCTTTTCAGTCACTGGTCATGGCACACAGCCTTACAGGAAGTATTTGCAGAAAATTAAGAGCAACTCCCTCAGAACTTAAAAAGTATTCTAATTTTGTATGGCACTTGAATTTGTGGTATAGCCCTACACTGACATCATTGGATGACTATCAAAAATAGGTAAAAGGTAGGATGCTCAAGAGTATTTGAGAAGATTCTAATGGTGATAATACCTCTCTTTGATTTGCATATTTGTAAATTCATGTCTAGGAAATCAACTGGGAAATATGGCATCATGGAATTTATAAACAGAATTCACGACTTCATTATTACCTACAGTACCTTTGTCACTGGATAACAGATGCTGTCAGTGTACAAAAGGTCATTTGTGTGTTGTTTTTCAGAAGAGATTGAGGATGTAAATTAACAAAATTCAGTGTGTGTAAAATCTTTTATGTGCTATTCAGAAGAAATTGATGAATGTACATGAACAAAATTCTTTATTGTGCGACTTGTAGAAAAAAGCATATAAACTTATACAATAAGTTGTTGATAAAGTGGAAACACTCAAAGAGCAGATGAATGAAGTCACTTTTGTTTGGCAAAAGCTACAATCTGGTAAATCCAGCTTCTGTAACATCTTTCTCTCCCTCTGTTACTGGTACTATGCTGGGGTATAAGCATCATTTGTAACTTTTTTAACCCTTCCAACATTTCCCACAGGTGTGATGTATGGAGAAAATACAAACCATCTTTGAGTATCTCTTCTCTTCTCTCAGGTTCTGTGTTGGGGTGTGAGGAATATGTCCACCTTTGAATTACAATCTGTTACACGACCATCCATTGAGTTTGAGTGTGGTGGTGAGAGGATTACCTCCCCTGTTATGGCTAATCTCCGCTTGAACCCCAATTTTGATAAGCCTCATCTGGTATTTGATGTTGTGAGTATCCTTTAAAAATTATTGTATGGGTACATTACAGATTAGGTGTGCCGAAGTGATTTGCATGATATAGCTTGCAATATACCTCAGTATAGATAGATTGGATATAAATTGGGCTATGGAACACTATTCAAGGTACACTCATGCCATGTCATGATCAGGTTTAAAATTCAAAAGTTAGATAAGCATTTTGAATGTATTAGTATATTTAGGTTACAGTACAATTCCTGGGGATAGGGGAGAAAGAATACTTTTCCCATATATTCCCTGCTTGTCATAGAAGGCAACTAAAAGGGGAGGGAGCGGGAGGCTGGAAATCCTCCCCTCTCATTTTTAATTTTCTAAAAGAAGGAACAGAGAAGGGGGCCAAGAGAGGATATTCCCTCAAAAGCTCAGTCCTCCAGTCTTAATGCTATCTCGTTAATGCGGGAAATGACGACTAGTGTAAAAGAAAAAGGTTACAGTACAATACTAAGGTGCAGATCACTTAAGTATTCTCCCTATATACTAATCCTCATTTCAGAATGAAGTAGTGTGTTTTAACTGTTCCTTAGATATTACCCTGTGCTTATCATTGATCTGCTTTCCTTACTGTCATGGAGATGAGGACGTGAGAAAAGAACATTCTGATTCTGATTCTGATTCACAAAGGGAAGACACGTGGGATAGCTAATTAGTGCACTCAGTTTAATAATCTAATGAAATTTCAACAGCTAATCATAGTTGGGCAGTCAGATTTGCTGTGAACATTTTATTTGATAGTTTCAATTAACTCTTTTGCTTATATAGAAATGTAATATTACTGTTAGTGAGAGTCACAGTATTCACTTTATGAGAAGAAAGACATGCTACTCCTTTGATAGAATTAAAAGAACTTATAATCTCAGACTGAGTAAATAAAAACATATTTGCACTTAAAAAACTATAAAATTTACTGTAGATGCACCATTGATATATAATGACTGCATTTAAACAGGGATATCTCATTTTATGTGAATTATGTAAAACATACCCTATTTGCAGGAACTTCCCAAAGAGGAGCTGTACATGCCACCTTTGACACTACGAGTTGTAGATCATCGTGCTTTTGGCAGTAAACCTGTAGTGGCCACAGCTGTAGTGACTGACTTGCACCAGTACACAATTGAGCCTAGAGCTACCAGGTGTGTTCCAGGATCTCTCTTAAGAGCAATAGGGTAGACAAGGTGTAAGGATCTCGATCAAGGGCAGTACCTAAGAGGGAAAGGAGATCTTTTAGTGGGGGTTGAAGGGAATGGTGTTAGTTCCAAATTAGAAAGTGGAGAGAAGAGTGGGTGATTACACGATTGTGGTTGTGATGAATAGATTATGATGGAATAAATGAAGATGGAGATGTGTTGTTAGGAGAAAATACTTCTGATATTTTGGTGAAGTCTTTAATCATGAGTATGGTTTTTTCACTCATTGTAGTACTTGTTGAGGAATATATAGCATAACCGAAATACTTAATGTTCTGAACTGGTTAGTCTGATGGTATGATGAAGATAATGAATAGTGGGAAAGAGAACCGTGGAAAAAGAAGTTGATATGTCATTACCCATGCTCTCATGTGGACAGAACATGGTTTTATTTGTTCTTATTTTAGCGCCTTAATTCATTAAGGGATGATGTTAGTAAATTACAGCCTGATAAAAGTCTTACAATGAGTTTCCCATAGCCATGCATTGTTGAGGTCAACAAGCCAGAGTTCAGGATAAATGGATCATTTACAATTATAGGAAAGAGGGATTTTTTTCAATATGACATGAATTGGAAGATATGCAATTAAAGGCAACAAACACTGTAATTGTGGCCATTTATTTACAGCAGCAAATAGAAAGCTATGAAAGATTTTCAGTCTGACAACTAAAGGGCTGAGACTTTGAAAAAGAGAAAGAGAACTAGGAACAGAGGGGGAAATTCATAAGATATCTGTTTGAGAAATTAAATAAAAACACATAACCACAGATTTTACTGTTATTGTATCATAAACACATCTGGTGTATTTTTGCATGATTACATACATTATTTTTCTCCCAGTTACAGCACCACAGATTATGATAAAATTCTATAAATGATTTTCCCTGTCTTCAGGAGGAAACGTAAGGGCAAGAAAACTACTCTCACCCTCAGGTATACCTTGTCAACCATTTTTCAAGGGTTCCCTTACTCGTAGCAGTTAGGTTGAGGATCCTTTCTACTATTCATGAAAGCTTTATTAATTTTACTGAAGTGATGTCTAATTTTTCTTGTAATTCTGAACATTTTCTTCATATAAAAACCCTCATTTCAAAACTGAAGAACTTGCTGAAATTCTCACTGGTGGTTATATTCTTGATATTCTTTCCTTCATACCTAATGCATACAATTCTTTTCATTTGCTTCTGTTAGGATATAGCTTTTATGCATCTTGTACTGTCAGTGCCTGTATAATCTTAAATTATTTACTTGCACAAATAATATATGATTTTTTTGCTTGTAATAATTCTTTAATTGGTGATGGGGCTTTAGATCTAAGACCTGTATCACTGTCTGCCTTGTTTCTATTAAGATTGATATCTGTGTAGCTTGAAGCATTAAGTTTCTTACCTAATCTGTACACTTTAGTTTTGTAGTTGTAGATTATAGTATGAAGACTTTCTTTTAGCTTGTAGTAATTGATAAGACATTATACTGCTCTTAATTCTTATTTTGTGTTGCATTAGAGGCTGATTTAAGTTTATCATATTATTTAGCAGTAAGTTGCAGCACTGTACTTATTATTTTGGCACTTGACTACCAGATAATAATTTAAAAAGTGTTTTCTATTATTTTTCATTACTTTTTGATAATGATAAATGAACACATGAGACTTACTTCCTCCTGTAGTGGGACTAGAAAATGTTAGGCAATTCCAGAAGAGAATTTGATAGGTCACTAGATGTCACCAACATTCTCCCACTAGCAAGAAAAAAATCACATCCTCAGTCAATTGTATATAATGTCATTAAAAGATGTATATTACACAGCTTCCAATCTCTCTTCTCAAGTAAAACGCAAACTCATGAAAATTTAGTTAGTTTTAGAATAGAGCTACAGTTACTGAAGTTCTTTTCTTTCTTTCATACACTGTCACCCTTTCCCATATGAGAAAGGTATTGTTAAGAACATATGACTGAGTCTTAGAGGAAAAATCCTCTTTGGTTCCTTGCTCTGTTCCTCCTTTTGGAAAGTATTACAGGAGAGGAGGATTTCCAGCCCCTGTAAGGGGTTTGGGGATGAAGTCTCTATGAAATTGGCCAACCACTTTTTATCACTGCAGAGTAGGTCAAGAGAAAGGTGCAAGAGGTGAAAAAGAGGGCATATGAGAGTTGGGATGAGAGAGTATCATTAAATTTTAGGGAGATGTTGTGAAAGAAGGTAAATAAAGTGCGTAAGACAAGAGAACAAATAGGAACATCGGTGAAGGGGGCTAATGGGGAGGTGATAACAAGTAGGGTGATGGGAGAAGGAGATAGAGTGAGTATCTTGAAGGTTTGTTGAATGTGTTAGATGATAGAGTGGCAGATATAGGGTGTTTTGGTCAAGGTGGTGTGCGAAGTGAGAGGGTTATGGAGAATGATTTGGTAAAGATAAGAGGTAGTAAAAGCTTTGCAGAAGATGAAAACCAGTATATATTCCCTCAAAGGCCCAGTCCTCTGTTCTTAACGCTACCTCGCTATCGCGGGAAATAGCGAATAGTATGAAAAAAAAAAAAAAAATATATATATATATATATATATATTGCACCTACAAACACTCAACACCTTCAATGTGAAACAAAGATCCTCCCAATATAGTTCAACCTCAACAGCCTTGGCACTTAATTCTCTGCAACAGGACAAGACCCCCTCCCACCCAAGCCACTCGATACCTAACCACCAACCCCCAAGTATACATAAAATGCTTATACCTGTTTCACACTTCACTTACCTCCACTTACAGATCCCTCCACCACCAGTAAATATAACTCTGACAAAATATATGCACAGTAAAGTAACCTGACAAGCGCTAAACAACTGCCTTCCAATCCAGTCTTAAACTCCATTCCGCCAGATGAACATCTGTCAGAAACCACACTTTCCAGACAAACATGAGTCACTCTTTCCCACATTACAAACACCATTTCAGCATTTCCCAAGACTCTCCATGCCCACAATGCAGCTACCATAAAGAAGAGACTGAACACTTACTACTCAGTTGCCATACACTTTCAGCACAAAGTTGCACACTCAACATGACATCACTTTATGACCTGTAGTCTTGACTGATGGCCTTGGCAAGCTTCCTGGCTCTTGCAAGGGCCCCATAAGGTTAGATGGGACTTCAAGGGTAGGAAGTTAAGGTAAAGTGTATAATTTTTTCATACTTGACTGCTTATTCCTGCATTAGCAAGGTGGTGCCAGGAACAGACAAAGAAAGGTCACATCCACTCACATCGATTCTCTAGCTGTCATGTGTAATGCGCATAAATAATGCATGAACATTAAATTGTATGTAATTTTTCAGCTACCATAAAAAAGATAAATCATTTGATATGGATATTGATGCTGGGGTAACTGAAAATAAAATGATGAATACTAGATGAGCAAATATATGTCTCCTACAGATCCCAGTTCTTGTTGTTTCTATGGTGATCATGATTCAATTTTTTTTTTGTTGGTGTGCACTACACATCTGTGAATTAATACAGTATTTTCTTTACTGAAGAGTTACATTCTAATTCTCTACCTTCAGAGACAGTTTGCTAATGATGTCATTGCCGAGCTTAGAAGGCAAGATCACAAAGGACAAGGTTGGTGGGTCATATCTACTCAGTTCTGAGTTTGTGGTTTGTCATAATGACTGATAAACATTTTGCATCATGTATGTGGTAAAATGCTTTTGATTTGTTCATTGTTTATTGGTGAACTTTTATGTTTTTTGTGTCTTGTTTGCTTTTGTCATTTGATACACCTAATGTCTCATAATGATTCATAATCATTTTCACCATAAACTGAGTTGTTGATGATGATATATGCTCCCTAATGTTTTTTGATGTATGATATTTATCTTTTCACTGGATAGATGAACATGTAAAGATCTCATGAGAAGTGATATGTTCAGCAAAGAAATTTGAAACTGGGCCACTATTTTCTGTAATACTAATGTTGCAGTAAAATGATATATGATAATTGATTATACTAGAAAAAAGTTTGTTGATTATAATTTTATTTAGTTTTTTCATTAAACTCATTTGAATAAATATTTCAATAAAGAATTTTGCACACTGAATTTTTCAAACTATGAACATCATGCAGCATTTCATGAAACATATAACCACACACACACACACACACACACACACACATATATATATATATATATATATATATATATATATATATATATATATGAAAGGCGTGCAAGGAATAGAGTGAATTGGAACGATGTGGTATACCGGGGTTGACGTGCTGTCAGTGGATTGAACCAGGGCATGTGAAGCATCTGGGGTAAACCATGGAAAGTTTTGTGGGGGAGCTGTGGTTTCGGTGCATTATACATGACAGCTAGAGACTGAGTATGAGCGAATGTGGCCTTTGTTGTCTTTTCCTAGCGCTACTTCGTGCACATGCAGGGGGAGGGGGTTGTCATTTCATGTTTGTTGGGGTGGCAACAGGAATGAACAAGGGCAGACAGTATGAATTATGTACATGTTTACATATGTATATGTCTGTGTGTGTATGTATATGTATACATTGAGATGTATAGGTATGCATATGTGCGTGTGTGGACATGTATGTGGGTGGGCTGGGCCATTCTTTCGTCTGTTTCCTTGCGCTACCTCGCTAATGCAGGAGACAGCGACAAAGTATGATATTAAAAGAATATATTTATATTTAATTATTATACTTTGTTGCTGTCTCCCGCATTAGCGAGGTAGTGCAAGGAAACAGACGAAAGGGTCCTAGTGTTATCCCAGTTACATCTGTAGTTCCAAGGTTGTGCTACACTCAGTAGCAGGGACAGGATGGGTTCCTTTGAAGTGAGTTCTTTGATGAGACTTTACTGTTTTTTGTCAACTTACAGTGACACAGCCTTTCCAAAGTTGACTTTTCACTTATAGTACAATCTCAAGCAGGTACAGTATTAAGATAAATATTTTTCCTAGGACAGAAAGTGGGTACTTATATCATGTATCCAATGTCGATGAAAGAGCTCTGGCTTGTGGCAGGATATCTTTATAAAGGGTCCTGCAGCCCAAGGCTGT
Organism: Panulirus ornatus; assembly: GCF_036320965.1. Classification (NCBI taxonomy): domain Eukaryota; kingdom Metazoa; phylum Arthropoda; class Malacostraca; order Decapoda; family Palinuridae; genus Panulirus; species Panulirus ornatus. Next base: position 5,239,595 of record NC_092272.1, on the reverse strand, counting down.
GCTACTTCTAGTAGCAGGGAAATGTAGACTCCTTTGGAGTAAGAAGTTCTCTGACAAGACTGTACTCCCAATGATACAGCCTTGCCAGGAGTGTCTTTTTAGTCATGGTGTAACTTCAGGTAGGCAGGGCTCAGTAACACCTAAACATATATGTATATTTATGGGTGGTTCTGGACTCTGCCTGCAGAAGTTTACACCACAGAATAAAAGTCAACTTTAATGAGGCTAGATCACTGGGAGTACAGTCTCGTTAAAAAGCTTCTAACTTCAAAGCACCCCATCCTGTCCCTGCTGATAAGTGTAGCACAGCTTTGGACCTGGAGGAGCTCTTTGGTAAGGTATCCTGATGTAACAGCATTGCTGGACTCTGCCTGCTTTTGGGTACACCACAAGTGAAAAGTCACCTTCAGTGAGCTGTATCATTGTCTCTTGACAATAGGGATTACAATCATGTTGAAGAACTCACTCAAGCAGGCTTGAAGCTGCAGGAGTCATATGAAAGGGGGCTTGGGTATGGGGCAGGGATGTGTGATATCACCATGGCTGCTTTAAGCATTTATGGATGGGATGGTGAAGGAGGTAAATGCAAGGATCTTGGAGAGGGGCAAGCCTGCAGTCTGTAAGGGATAAGGCGGACTTAGGAAGTATGTCAGTTGTTGTTTGCTGATGACACAGCACTGGTGGTAGATTCAAGTGCAGAAGTTGGTGTCTGATATTGGAAGAGTGTGCAAAAGGAGGAAGTTGAGATTAACTGTAAATAAAAGTTAGGTTATTAGGTTTAGCAGTGCAGATGGAGAGGTTAGTTGGGGTTGAGTTTGAATGGAGGAAAGTTGGGGATGTGGAGTGTTTTACATACCTGGAAGTGGACATGGTAATGAATGGAACCATGAAAGTGGAAGTGAGGCATAGGGTGGGGGAGGGGGCAAAGGTCCTGGGAGTGCTTAAAAGAGAGAACATTTATACACACACACACACACACACACACACACACACACACACACACACACACACAAACACACACAGAAGCCACAGAAATGTTGATTAAAACATGATTTCCCAAGTTTGCCATCTAATTCTTAGGGTAGAAAGCTTAGGGAGCTATATTGTTGACTAACTTTGCAAAATAGAGCATGGTGGCCTACATCTAACTAACAGATTCTCCCTCAGGAAACGCACGCCTACCTACGCCCAACCCTCAGTCACGCCCAGGCAGCCAGGGAGGTTAGTTCCCCTGCCTATAGCTTGGGGATTATGAGGATACTTTTTGGAGCATGTGATAGTGTACACCTTCCTCCTCCTTATTCTCTCTTCTCTCTGAATGTTATGCATTATCCGTACCTTTAAGCAGAATCTCATCATTGCTACTCTCATCTCTCATAATGCTGTATTCCTAATCAGGGTGAAATCAGTCAGTAATCAATAAGAAATTACTAATAGAACATCATATATACAGTAGAAAGTCTTTCAGCATATTAGGAATAGAAAAGACACTGTTAGGAATATGAAAAATGGAATGGAGCTAAAAGAACTCATGTGCTATCTAAAGTCATTTCTTACTTAATTTGTAAGTACAGATCAAACCTAGATTATCATTATTTTTGAGATAGTTGAATACTGTGAAATAGCTCAAGCCTTTTGAGTGAGAATACATTTGTAGCTTAGTCACTTGCATTTTTTCCTTCTGACTTATATCTTCTTTTCATTATCTTTTTTTTTCACTTCCACAATTATTTAATGCATCTTCTAATTGTTACATTTTATCACTTGCATAATAGGTCATATCTTTTAGTGTATATTTCATAGTTTCTTCAAGAAATATTATATAATTCTATTTCTTTTTTTCCTTTTGGCTTTCTGTTTTTCATTCAAAACCTGTTCCCTTCCTCTTGGCTTTGATGAAGATTTCTGTGTTTCCCAAATCTCTCTTTCTCAAAGTTATTTTTCATATGTCTCTTTCTCCATTATATCTTCATGTATCTCTACTCTGTCTGTATCGCTAACACTGTTTCTCTCTCTGGGAACTTTCCTCTATGGGATAGCCATGGCAAAAAATACCTGGCTGCCTTATCCACATAAATCTCCCTAGTATGCTTAATCCATATTACATCTTCTTTGTTCCTTTTCCTGATATACTTCCTCACCTTCCCCTCCCAGATAATGCTTGTCATTCTCTCACTTCTATATTTATTCCTCATCATACCTCCTCTCCACATTATTAGTCCACTTCAGAGAATTTCTCTTAACCCATTCCTATCTTTTGACACAGGCACTCCCCAGATAGCTCATATCAACAGCCTGAGTCCTAGAATTATATGTCATACCATGTCTGTTTTGCACCCATTGGTGTCCCTTTTTATATTCAGTCTAGTTACCCTTCTTTCCTGTAATTCCTGATCTAGCATTTTGTATGCATGTTTGATATTGTATGTTGCATAGTGTATTATGATCAAGAATTAGATAGTTTTCCCTTGATTTACACCTATTTTTAATTCTAATTATGTACTGCAATTTTTTTTGCAAGTCTTTACACATTCCCTTCATGATGAGGAGGTACAACAAAAATACATATCCTTAGAGGATTATTTTTCAAAATGAAAAAACAGGTGGGAAGGTTTTCCAGTTCCCTTCACCAGTCCCTTTTAGTCATCTCTTATGACACAGAAAAGGTACTTGGATAGTATTGTTTTTCCCATATCCTAGGCATGATAAAAGAGGCAAACAATGAAAGAAAGTAGAATGAATGAGAGAGCTACCATCAAATTTTATTATGTTTTTGCAAAATTTCATGATGTATCAACAGAAGTACCTTGTTATAGGATATCACTTTAGTTGTGCTAATAGGTGTGTGCCAGGTTTTGTGTTTATTTTGTAAATCATCTAACTTTCAAACTTTGAAAGCTTTACAACATTTGTTTTCAGTCATTCAAGCTTAACTTTCAACAGTGAATTCAAGTATGATATTCAACTTTGAATGCTGCATTCATTGTTATAATAGTCATATCATCTTTTCCAATTTGGTACTTATTTCTATACATTTTCATACTTTATTATTATCAGAAAGCAACTCATTCAAAATAGTTAATGGCATATGTGTTAAAAGGAAATAGAATAAACTGTTGTGTTGTAAGCATAGGTCATAAAGTGTGATGTGTTTTTAGATTGCACCACCAGAAGTATATTATTTGTTAATGTTGTCAAGTGTTTTTTTCTTTTTTTTTTTTGCTTTTATGTTATAAACTGTTGTGTTCTTTTGTTTGTCTATTTCAGTAGCATTAGCTTTTTTATATTTCTTTATGTTCTTTTTTGCTCTGCTTCCTCCTCGTTATGTCAGTACAGCATTAACTCTAAAGTACTATTAAGTATACACCATAAGTTTGATTTTTTTATTGATATTCATAACATAGTATTTGATAATCTAATTGTTGCAAAAAGTTTAGGATTATAGTTTATCATTTCTATAAATTATGCATATCAAAGCTAAATGATTATCAAGGTAATTAATGATGATATAAGATGATATGAAATATTTATTAACACTAAGATGTTGATACATTTACTGTAGTAGGTATTTTACTTTAATTGTGCAAAGTTCCTTAATGAAAGCATCTCTGACTATTCTCCTTGTGAACTCTATTGTGTCTCTATGCATAACACCCCATTGCTACTGTCACAGTTCTCTCAGCCAATAGTACTATACTTACAGTCCAATGTTTTCATGCTAGTGGGCCCAGTATAATCCTGGGGCTCCCATAGTATGCATCTGCTTTTCTGTCCTGTTTCCATCTATATAGTTCAGAAATGTAGGATACTGTTACTGTCCTCCAGCAGATTACATCATCTCAGACCATCAGGTTTCCTGTTATCTGACTTTTTCAAGTAGGTAACCCACTACAACTCTGATGCTTTCACAGTATATCAGTTCATTTTCCCACTACACTGATACTCTTTTACCTTCTTAGCATACCAAGTTATTTACCCTCAACCTATTGCACTCTAAAAGTTTTTATATTTCTAAATACAGCAAATAACATCCACTCCAGTATTCATCAGAATTACCAGTAACAGACCTCTCTCATCCTTGATACACTTCTACATCTTGTTATTTCTATAGTACTCCAACAACAATTTTTTCCACTCTGGTAAACTCATTTAGCTCATTATACATCAGGACTACCAGTAAATGACCTTTTTTTTCACTGATACATTCCTAAATTCCCAGTACCTCAACCCATTACCTCCAGCAAGTAACCTTTCTCACCTTAGTACAACCATACATCCATTATCTCTACATTATTAATTGTAGGTGGCATTATTATTGTTGACATAACTCAACATTCCAGCACACCCACTACCTCCATCATCTGGCACTTTGTTCACCAAGAAACATGTCTGCACCTTATCTCCCAGAATCTCTTGTAACTCATGATATTCTATGCCAATACAGGCCCTAAAATTTCCATTAATTATATACCCTTTATGCACCTCAACAGCCTGGAACAGTAGACACAGACATAGACTGGTGGGCCAAATACTACATATCGTGCGGCCAGTCTGATCGTGCTGGAGCTTACCTTTCCAAGGGGTCAGTATTATGTATATTGATTTTTATTCATGATGTGAATACTTAAGGTTCTGTTTCGGGTCCTTTGAGATATTAATGTGTGTACCTACAATAATTTCAAATCTGCTCAGACTTCTTATATATTTTTCAATTACCTATGTTTGTTATGTTTTTCCATAGTTGTTAGATTAATATCATTACTGTTTGTGATCACTATTTGTGCATAACACAGAAAGAGAGAGAGAGAGAGAGAGAGAGAGAGAGAGAGAGAGAGAGAGAGAGAGAGAGAGAGAGAGAGAGAGTGCACATCATGTAGGGGACCCCTTTCTTGTAACTTTATGTATACCCCAGCGAGTGCCAGGTACCCAATGCTAAGGGTTGGTTGTGGGCTGGCTGCCTCAAACAGGAGTCTTGTTTGCAAGGATGGAAGTATAAATGGAAATGACAACTGCAACTGATAAGTCTGCTTGATTCATAGCATGAAAAGACAGACTGTAGTTTGTGTGATGAAATTCTTATGATTTCACTCTATAAGCAGAAGTAACTCAATAAACTCATCCCAGTATGTGAGTATACTGATCCAAGTATTTTTCCATCAGATATGAAAAACTGGAGGTATTAACAGGGGCCTTGGAAGATGAGACAAGGTTCTTAGCATTCAAGGACTTAGTAGACACAGTGCCACTGTATCGAGGACGTGGAGACCAGGCACAGGAAGTTGGCGAGTTCAAGGTCAGTGATTTTTACACATTCCTGTAAAAAAGATGAAAACATAAATGAATTTCATTTCCGTTAATTCAACTATTGTTTGTTAAGCAAAGGGGAGAGAACAAGTGTGCAGGATTTGTGATGAACTATATTGTTTATTTTCATCTTATTTACATAAATGTACCTTGTATTCTTATAATGGAACTTGATTTCTCTTATTGTGGTTTTAAGGGCACCTTCCGTGTGTACCCATTATCTCCTGAAGATTCAGAAGAACCTCCTATGATTCTTGATGGGTTCCCTTCACCTGGTCCACAAGAGGTGGTGGCACGAGTGTATGTGGTGCTAGGGCAAGACCTGGCCCCTAAGGATGCTGGGGGGTCTTCAGACCCTTATGTTGTGGTCAAGCTGGGCAAGACAACAAAGACTTCCAAGGAGAACTACAGACCCAATACTCTAAATCCACTGTTTGGACAGTGAGTGATGAGGGAAGGAGGGATAGGAAGAGTGAATTATGAGAGAGATGGATGATGGAAGAGAGGGAGGGAATGAAAAATAGAAAGGAGAGCAAAAAGATATAAGGATGGAGATAGGAAGAGAAGAAATGGAATATGAGAGGGAGGGAAACGAATGAAGGAAAGAGGTAATGAGGAAAATGAAACTGGAAGAAATAGAGGATGGAAGAGAGGAAAGAGAACAATGCAAATGGAATGGAAGATACTGAAAGCGGGAGGGAGGGAGGAAGGATAGAATGAAGGGAGATCAAGAAGAGGCAGAAGGGAGAGAAATGGGGAGGAGAAAAAAAGACTAGAGTCACTGAATTAAGCAAGTTTCCCTTAGTTTGAGTAAATTAAAGTTTTCACAACAGATGCATGACAATACATGAATATGCCCTCTTAATCTAACTACAGTCGAACTGAATATGTATATCATTGCACTCATTATACTGAGATAAGGTAGTGCTCTTTACTTTGTAGAAAAGTATTGAGTTCATGTTAGTATGAATCTTATGCTGGAATATTTGTCTTTTGTAAAGTGAGTTTTTCAGTTATTGCTATTTTTTAACCAATGATATAAACCCAAGTTATTGTACACGCCTTCCAGAGGGCTAGTAACCCATTATCTTGTTCTTCAGCATTTTTGAGGTGCGTGGGACACTGCCTTTGCATAAAGACCTGGTGGTGCAGGTATGGGACCGTGATCTCATCACCTCTGATGACCTTATTGGTGAGACTACCATTGATCTGGAGAATCGCTTCCTAACCCGTCACCGTGCCACTGTCGGTCTCTCTCGTCAGTATCATGTGTGAGTACTGAGTGGTCATTAACAGTATTATGTTACCAGTGGTTTTCATCAGAGCTGCATATAAATCCTAAGTGCCTTGCCATTAGAGTACCAAGTATTAGTGCCATTTTAGTATTTGTGATACTTCATGTAGCACTTTAGATTTTATTGATTCATATCATGTATATGATTCATATCATATGTACGTATACATATATATATATATACACACACAGACATATACATGTATATACATGCACGTGATTCATACTTGCTGCCCTTATTCATTCCCGTCGCCACCCCACCACACGTGAAATGACAACCCCCTCCCCCCGCATGCGCACAAGGTAGCGCTAGGAAAAGACAACAAAGGCCACATTTATTCACACTCAGTCTCTAGCTGTCATGTATAATGCACTGAAACCACAGCTCCCTTTCAACATCCAGGCCCCACAAAACTTTCCATGGTTTACCCCAGATGCTTCACATTCCCTGGTTCAATCCATTGACAGCACATCGACTCTGGTATACCACATCATTCCAATTCACTCTATTGCTTGCATGCCTTTCACCCTCCTGCATGTTCAGGCCCTGATCACTCAAAATCTTTTTCACTCCATTCTTCCACCTCCAATTTGGTCTCCCACATCTCCTTGTTCCCTCCACCTCCAATACATATATCCTCTTTGTCAATCTTTCCTCCCTCATTCTCTCCATGGGACCAAACCATTTCAGAACACCCTCTTCTGCTCTCTTAAGCACACTCTTTTTATTACCTCACATCTCTCTTACCCTTTCATTACTTACTCGATCAAACCACCTCATACCACATATTGTCCTCAAACATTTCATTGCCAACACATCCACCCTCCTCTGCACCACTCTCTCTGTAGCCCATGCCTCGCAACCATATAGCATTGTTGGAACCACTATTCCTTCAAACATATCCATTTTTGCTTTCCGAGAAAATGTTCTCGCCTTCCACACATTTTTCAGCGCTCCCAGAACTTTCGCCCCCTCCCCCACCCACTTCTGCTTCCATGGTTCCATCCGCTGTCAAATCCACTCCCAGATATCTAAAACACTTCACTTCCTCCATTTTTTCTTCATTCAAACTTACCTCCCAATTGACTTGTCTCTCAACCCCACTGTACCTAATAACCTTGCTTTTATTCACACTTACTCTCAGCTTTCTTCTTTCACACACCTTACCAGACTCAGTCACCAGCTTCTGCAGTTTCTCACCCAAATCAGCCACCAGCTCTGTATCATCAGCGAACAACAACCGACTCACTTCCCAAGCCCTCTCATCCACAACAGACTGCATACTTGCCCCTCTTTCCAAAACTCTTGCATTCACCACCCTAACAACCCCATCCATTAACAAATTAAACACCCCTGGAGACATCACGCACCCCTGCCGCAAACTGACATTCCTTGAGAACCAATCACTTTCCTCTCTTCCTACTCGTACACATGCCTTACATCCTTGATAAAAACTTTTCACTGCTTCTAGCAACTTGCCTCCCACACCATATATTCTTAATACCTTCCACAGAGCATCTCTATCAACTCTGTCATATGCCTTCTTCAGATCCATTAATGCTACATACAAATCCATTTGCTTTTGTAAGTATTTCTCACATACATTCTTCAAATCAGACACATGATCCACACATCCTCTACCAGTTCTGAAACCACACTGCTCTTCCGCAATCTATATTTAGAATGGGTAATAATGAACCTAATGTTATTTTCACTTTTGATTTTGTGTATGCTTTGCCTCTTATTTCTGTACCTTCATCAGTCTTACAGAAAGGAAATCTTTTATTATGCTATTTGGATTTTTTTCTGTTTAAATGTTATTCATATTTTTTGATAATCTTTGTTTACTTAGTTAATATAAAGGAATTTCAAAAAAGATTTTGAAATGAGGTATTTTTTTCTGACATGCAGGAGTGGGGCCAACATATGGAGAGACAAAGAACTGCCAACAGAGATTCTAGCAAAGGCTGCTCGTCTGAGAAATATGGAGGGCCCTCTGTGGCATTCCCAGCCCCTTAGTCTTACTCTTGCAGGGATCACATACTCCCTCACCGACTTTGGTAAATAATCGGCTCCATCTTTTTTAGTGTCATGTGTATCTCTTAATAGTATAGACCAACCCCTCCTTATGATTATCTATCCCTGCGTACTTAGCTGAAGTTGCTGATATTTACCGCGAACCTGCTCATCCAAGGGGACCCCCACTTCTTTACCTTGGGATACATTTACTGTACATATCACTCTGTATTAAGCTTTTAATTAGCATATTCCCTATTATAAAATACAGAATTCTCATATTTATTCTTTCTGTGATTATAATCAGCTTTATGTCATAATTACACAACAGGGCTTTTAAGAGACATGTAATGATATGTAAGCATGGGAATACCAACAGTGAATAGAGTTTGCTATAGATTTGATTGCTATTTATGACCAACAGTAAGGAAATTAGAAAGAAGAGATAGATGGATAGACAAACAGTAATAAAAGCAAAATTGTTGCTTACAAGGACTTCTGCCTTTCCAGAGTCCCCAGACAGAAAGCTCCCACCCTCAGCTGGTGACCCTCGGGAGCGGCTGGCCCTCTATGTGTTGCACAAGGCCCTACCTCTGGTAGCTGAACATGTAGAGAACAGGACCCTTACACATCCAGCTCGTCCAGGACTTCCTCAGGGTCAACTCAAGCTGTGGGTCGACCTCTTTTCAACCTCTACTGAGCAGTTACCTCCACCAGTTGATATTACTCCCCGTCAGGCACACAAGTAAGATTGTGAATCTTGATTTCACTCTTTTCAGTGTTTAGTGCTGCAGCATATTGTATTTCTTTATCTTATTACAGGTCAATGATGACTGAATTATGTATGTATCATCCTTTGTCTTAAGCTAACAATAAGCAGTATTTTGTGTTCAGCACTTAGCTTTTATCTGCATGTACACTTAAACTACAGCACATGATTTTTAGAATGCCACAGTCTGTATATAGAATACATACACCAATTTTTCTTGCTCATATCACTTGATGAATTAGAAAAGCCTGGTGTATAGAAATTAAAACAGAAGTTCCTGTTCCATGTTTTGAATTTTCTGTAAGAGGGTGTTGTATGTCATGATAATAACTTATATTTCATCAGTATTACCTACTTTCCTCAGTGGCTTCATATTGTTGTAATGAACAAGTTAAATGTATTCAATATCTCTCTTGTGGGCTAAAGTAAGCAATAGTATGGTGAAGTATTTTGATGTGTTCATGAAAGTGTGATAGGGATAATTTTCATCCATTATTGTACACATGATACATGATAATCCTCATTAATTTTTGTGATGGACAATACTTAAAGTTTTGTGGCTGCAGCTCTAACATTTTGAGTTGACACATTTTCAAAGGTACACTCTTCGAGTTGTGGTGTACAATGTATTTGAAGCACCACTGCAGGAGACAAGCTTGATCGGGGGGGACAAGATGAGTGATGTCTATGTAAAGGGTTGGCTCCAAGGCACTAGCAATGTCCAGAAGACTGATATCCACTACCGGTAAGTCTTATTGTAGAAATGAATATCATTTTGTGTTAGTCGTGACTGTTGATATGCAAGATTTGTTTATTTTATACAATCTTATTTGGTTATTCACCTGTTAGGATGAAGTTAACTGATTTGAAAATGAAATGAACCAAATACTACAGTTATCTTGACTTGGTATTATTCTTTTTATTGTGCAAATAAGCCTTTCTTTAGCACTAAATTGTTCATCTTAGGTATAAAAGGGTAGGAGAATTTCACTGTAGTTTCAGATACTTGTCCTCTTCATATCCTATTAACAGACCAACCTTGCATATGGTGTGACAGTCTTCTTTGTAATTCATGTGAACAAAGGATATGCATTTACCAGACAGAATATTCTTGAAGAGCATGTTAGTAACCATAATTGATATTACTGATATAACATTCCTGCAACACATTAATGAACTCATATAAGTAAATGCCAATTATCTCTGTACAGAACGAATAAAAGATTTCCTACTTCAGTTATATTCGTTCCTAAAGAATGGTATTTGTCTCTTAAAAGATGCATGGATGGAGATGCTAACTTCAATTGGCGACTGTTGTTCAACTTAGAGATGCTAGAGGCTGAGCAGGTGATGATAGTGGAACACAAGGAGCACCCCTGGAGTCTCCACACAACTCAAGTGCGAAGACCTCCACAGCTTACACTCCAGCTCTGGGATAATGACCTTATCCTCAGGGATGACTATCTCAGTATGTATGACCACATGAGACAGGATTACTAGAGATTATTTTCTTTTTTCTTTTTTTAAGCAAGACACAAGAATGTTGTTATTTTATTTGGGACCTGTGATAATAATTAAGTGGCAGAAATAGGCTGACAACCAGGTTCACAAAGTATCATGCTGCTAACGAAACTTGAAGTGATTACAGGTACTAAGAAAGTTTTGTTTTCCCTTTGATGATTTATGTCTTAAGATTTTGCTGAATCAATTTATAAAGTCAAAATCCCTTTAAGATTCTTGTTCTATTTTTGAAAAAAAAAATTGAAGCTAGGAGGATTGTAGAGATAGACCAAGCTAGGACTGAAAGGGATAATAAGTTTCCTTTGTGTCCTCTGCTGCTTATGCCATCTATAAAGTGCCTTACTGAGATCACTGTACGTACTTTAAAAGTACTTCATTTTGATTTATTACATTGATTTATGCACCAGAACATAATTGAATGTTGTTGATACTGATTTGCTAATACAGAACCATACTCTTTCATATCATGTAAGTGACTTCCAACTTTGAAACATATCAGTCTTGCAAAAATTTGAGTTAACCTGCATTGCCTTTGACGAAACAAGAAACATGGCATCTGATGCTTTGAAAATCATTTTCATTCATGAAATAATTCTTTTATGCTGTTGATACTGATTTTCCTCCTATGACATGATGGATCACATTCTTGGTTTTTCATGGTTCAGACCGTGACTTTCAAGATTGACATAAATCCTGCCTGAGATGTCTTGTTCTTGTTCTCCAGGTGAAATGACACTGGACTTGTGTTGTTTACCCAGACCTGCTAAGTCAGTAGATGATGTAGGACCAGCTCAGGTGCCACAGATGATGGGTGATGGTGATGCCAATAGCGTTGCCATCAACCTGCTTGATGACCACACCAATTCCATAAACCTTTTCGAGGCTAAGCGGATTCATGGCTTCTTCCCCTTCACTCGTGTGGTAGAGGGTAGAACTGAGATTGGTGTAAGTCTATTTTTTTTTCTTTTTTGAAATGCCTTTTGTAAAACCAGATTTGATACAGAATAGAAGTAAACTTGATACCTTATATGGTAATGTTAGAATCTGTTTGTCTATGAAAATAATACGGTTGTAACATAATATTTGTTAGCCAAAATATTAAGTCCTAATCTAAGGATATGAAATGATTTCCTTTTACCTTTAACTTTAACCATTATTTCTAAAATGAGACCTTTGTATTTTCGTAGGGGAAAATAGAGATGGAGATGGAGGTGTTAACAGAGGATGAGGTCAAACTCCGTCCAGCTGGCCAGGGACGTGATGAACCAAACATGAACCCAAAATTAGTTGAACCTGAGTGAGTTGTGTGTGTGTTTTTATATGCATACAAGGAGAAGAAAGTGTTTTACGGTGGATAAAGCAAGTGGGGGTTAGCATGTGAGAGATTAGGTGTGTGATTATCCATTTGCAATTGTCTTTTATTACAAAATATTCAAATCCTAATTTGCCATTTTAAGATGGACAGTGACATGCTAATTACTATATAAATATTAATATTTCATTTATTTATTATACTTTGTTGCTGTCTCCCGCGTTAGCGAGGTAGCGCAAGGAAACAGAAGAAAGAATAGCCCAACCCACCCATATACACATGTATATACATACACGTCCACACACGCACATACATTTCAACATATACATATATATACATACACAGATATATACATATATACACATGTACATAATTCATACTAGCTGCCTTTATTCATTCTCGTCGTCACCCCATCACACATGACATGACACCCCCCTCCCCCCGCACGCACGCGAGGTAGCGCTAGGAAAAGACAACAAAGACCACATTCGTTCACACTCAGTCTCTAGCTGTCATGTATAATGCACCAAAACCACAGTTCCTTTTCAACATCCAGGCCCCACAAAACTTTCCATGGTTTACCCCAGATGCTTCACATACCCTGGTTCAATCCATTAACAGCACGTCGACCCTGGTATACCACATTGTTCCAATTCACTCTCTTCTTTGCATGTCTTTCACCCTCCTGCATGTTCAGGCCCCGATCGCTCAAAATCTTTTTCACTCCATCCTTCCACCTCCAATTTGGTCTCCCACTTCTCCTCATTCCCTCCCTCTTTGACACATATATCCTCTTTGTCAATCTTTCCTCACTCATTCTCTCCATGTGACCAGACCATTTCAATACACCCTCTTCTGCTCTCTCAACCACACCCTTTTTATTACCTCACATCTCTCTTACCCTTTCATTACTTAGTCACGCCACCTCACACCACATATTGTCCTCAAACATATTTTCAACACATCGACCCTCCTCTGCACAACCCTATCTATAGCCCATGCCTCACAATCATATAATATTGTTGGAACCACTATTCCTTCAAACATACCCATTTTTGCTTTCCGAGATAATGTTCTCGCTTTCCACACATTCTTCAACGCTCCGAGAACCTTTGCTCCCCTCCTCCACCCTGTGACTCACTTCCGCTTCCATGGTTCCATCTGCTGCCAAATTCAATCCCAGATATCTAAAGTACTTCACTTCCTCCAGTTTTTCTCCATTCAAGCTTGCCTCCCAACTGACTTGTTCCTCAACCCTACCGTACCTATTAGCCTTGCTCTTACTCACATTTACTCTCAGCTTTCTTCTTTCACACACTTTACCAAACCTAGTCACCAGCTTCTGCAGTTTCTCACCCGAATCAGTCACCAGTGCTGTATCATCAGCAAACAACTGACTCTTCCCTAGCCCTTTCATCAGCAACAGACTGCATACTTGCCCCTCTCTCCAAAACTCTTGCATTCACCTCCCTAACAACCCCATCCATAAACAAATTGAACAACCATGGAGGCATCACGCACTCCTGCCGCAAACCGACATTCACAGAGAACCAATCACTTTCCTCTCTTCCTACTCGTACACATGCCTTACATCCTCGATGAAAACTTTTCACTGCTTCTAGCAACTTGCCTCCCACACCATATACTCTTGATACCTTCCACAGAGCATCTCTGTCAACTCTATCATATGCCTTTTCCAGATCCATAGATGCTACATACAAATCCATTTGTTTTTCTAAGTATTTCTCACATATATTTTTCAAAGCAAACACCTTTTCCACACATCCTCCTCCACTTCTGACACCACACTGCTCTTCCCCAATCTGATGCTGTATACATGCCTTCACCGTCTCAGTCAATACCCTCCCATATAATTTCACAGGAACACTTATTATTTTGATTATTATTATTATTATTATTATTAATATTATTATTATTATTATTATTATTATCATTATTATTATTATTATTATTATTATTATTATTATTATTATTATTATTATTATTATTATATAATCATTATTTTGCCTTTTTTTTCTCTTCTGCTTTAGAAGTCACAATGTTAGAATATGATATTCCATGGTGCTTTACGGTATGGTGTTCCATGATGGGAAATAATTGGTATGAGCTGTTGTAATGTGACAAGCTACAGAGTGGCACATCATGTCATGTTGTGGATTTGTATGGTGTATCATTGTGGAGTGATGTAATGTACAGGGACATGATATAATATGCCATTTGAATGGCTTTGGTGCTGTATGATGTGTCTTTCTCTGGTATGCTATGTGGTACAGTAAGGTAAAGTGTGATGTACTGGCTGAGCATTATGTTCCAATGGACAAGTAATCTCTTAACCTTTCTTCTCCCTACTAGCCGACCAGCCACATCTTTCCTTTGGGTCACCTCGCCTTGGAAGTCCTTCAAGTTCATCATCTGGAGAAAGTATAAGTGGTACTGCATCACGCTCGTCGTCCTCGTCTTCCTCTTTCTCTTCCTCTTCCTCTTTCTCTACTCTTTGCCGGTAAGTTCCCCCATTATATTTGTTCTTGCTTTGATTCTACTTTTATCTGTATCTTTACTCACACATTTGTGGTTAATAGTTTTGTGCTGTATTTAGAGATGGATATTTTTCTCCTCAGGAATAGAATAGTCTAGTATATCATAGTCTACTCTGGCAACATGGAAGAATTGTAGTAAAGGAAAATTATAAACTATATATCTCTTTCAGTTTATTCATCTACCTTTTTTCATTCTGTCTCTCTCTATCTATCAGTCTTTCTGTTTATTCATCTATCAGTAAAATTTTTCTATCACTGCTCTAGCTATTTTCCACCTTCACAAGGTAGCAACAGAAACAGAAAACTGAGCAAATAGATTCTTGCACAACCTTTTCTTTTGTTCTAACATTCAGTGATGATAAATGAGAAGAGAATATCCAGGCCCCCCACCCCCTACTTCTTCCCTCTTACTTGCCTTCTTTGATCTCCAGGAGATATGTAGTAACCTATTTCCCCAATCCCTTAGGATGATAATAGTAATGCAGTAATAATGATGATAAGAATTAATAAAGCTATTGTTATTATCATTATCATTATATAACCCTTTTATGGGGTACTTACAACTCTGAGTTTGCACCTTACATATTAGAAGTATTGTATTTTATTTTATATTCATTGTTGTCCCAGGAGTTCTTTCTAAGAAAGGTTCTTAGTTTCATTAAGGATATCCTTTCTGAAAGCTCCTGCCCAAGGCAGCATTATGTCTAGTAGCAGGGAAATGATTGATTGACTCCTTTGGAGTGAAAAGTTCTAGGCTAAGGCTGTACTCCCAGTGATACAAAGGAGTATGGTTTCTAATAGATATATGTATGGGTAGTTGGAATTTAAAACTGAATTAGGAGGTAGGTTGTTAAATGCTTGTTGAGTTATTTCACTGTGCATGTGTTTTGTCACTGTTATAATTGTTAGGGATGAGAGGATATGTGAGATGAGGTTACTGAAGTGTAGGGCAGGGGTAAGGTTTTATTTTCACTTCAGGGTTGGTGGTCATTTGGGTGGGAGGGGTCTAGTGCTGTTTCATAGAGTTGAATGCTGAGCATGTTAAGGAGGATCTGTACTGGGAGATTATTTGTTTCATTGTGAATGTGTTAAGTATTTTGGTTGCAAGGTAGCTGGTGATTGTTCTGAGTACACTATTTTGTGAGGATTGCAGCTTTGTTGTATTTGCTTTTGAGAGAGTGGAAGACCAGGCAGGTGAGGCAAGGTTTAAAGTGGAGCAGATGAATTGTATGTAAAGGATGCAGAGGATACCAATTAGTGTTCTTAGGGCATTTAGTTTGTCTGTTGCTAAAGTGTTGATGTTATTGGCGTGGGAAGAGAATATCATGTGTGTGTTGTATGTAATGCCTAAAATGGTTGGTGTTTTACTTATTGGGAGAGACTGCCATTCAAGGTGACTGGATTCATGTCAGTCTAGGACTGAAAGAGTGATTAAGACTTCTGTGGAGATGCACACATTCTGTCCTGGGTACCCTACCACTGTGGTGGTAGGGTACTGTGATGTGCTTGTGAGTTCATCACATATGAGAGGATCTACATGTTGTGATTTACTGGAGGTAAAGGGAGGTCATGTGTATGTATATGTAAACTCTATTCCTTACTCAGAGTCTTATGCAGTGACCCTTTGCTACAAAATCTTAAATGACATGCATTGTGACCTTTCATGTCAAGATTTATTATAAATCATTATCACTCTATGCCTTAAAGCTAGCCCTTGAAGTTTACAGGGCACATGAGATGTACCTCACTATTTTTGTTGCTATTGTTATATTCATAGTTATGATGAAAATGTAATCATTAATCCAGTTGAAGTTATAATTTTGCACAAATTCCAGTATTCCTTGTGCTCATCTGCTACATCATTAGGGGTTCCTTTCTCAGCTTATAAATGTTAGTTCTTTCACCTTCATATAACAGTTGGTTATATCATAATTTTCTGACTTCCACTTCTTTCATAAGTTTGAATGTACTTATCCCACCATCACCTGTTTCTTATTTCTGTGTCCATTACTTTATTCACAGTTTGGTATTGTTACCTGACATCCATCTTTACTAAATTCATGTAATTTTTAATTCGGCCAACTTCATCTGAAGTACCAGTTCTGCCATTAGTATTTAATTTCAAATTCTGCTATTTTCACTGAAATCTCAATTTTACAGTCATCCTCTAATTCCCAGTTTTGTCACCACAGGGTGCTACCGTTGACTATCTCATTGGTGTGGACTAAGCTGGGATCTAGAGGAGATGCATCCTTCTTATCTAGTAACAGCCGCTGGATGTAAATGATGTCTAAACATATGTACATTTTCTTAGCATTTCCCTACTTTTGTCCATAATCTATGGACACACTTAGGAATGATTAGAGAACTTTTTATCTGTCTCTTTACCTTCAGTGAATTATTGGTTTGTATGTTAGAATAGCCTATAACCTTAGGTCCCCCTATGTAGGGGCTCATTCTGCTCCAAAGCTGCATTTTACTTAGGATGGACTCCTTTGACATGAGACTTTCTTTGTCAAGACTGTACTGTACTCTCTTGATAGTTGATAGTGATACAGTGTCGCTAAAGACAACCCTTCATGCTTGATTGCTGTTTCCCTTGTAAGTGAGGTAATGTCAGGAACAGATTGCTGATCCTTAGAGGAGCTGATCTTCATAGAGAGTCATATGCAGATCCTATGCTGTAAATCTGTAAATGACGTGTGCATTGATCGGTCTTATTGTTATGATGAAAATGCAATTATTAATTCAAGTGAAAGAATAATTTCACATATTTCAGTTTTCCTTTTTCTCTGCTGCAAAGTCATTAGAGGCTGTTTTCTCATCATATACAATGTTATAAAAAAAACATTTTGTACTTTCTGGAATATTGTTAGTTTTCACCATATTCTAATTTGTTCACAATTACAAAAGTATTTCCATGAAATTTGTGCTCAAGTATCTGTATCACTGTTTCAAATTTTTCCATCATTACTTGATACCTTCTCACCTTATCTAATTCCCACTTATTCCAGTGATTTAAATTTGCTTACCCCACCATTATCTGTTTCTCAGTTCAACCTAGCAGTCATATAATTTTTAGCTCTGCCAACATTCTACTGAGTTTTGCCATCGATGCCTTATTTTAGATTTTACAATCATAACTGAATGTCAGAGGTGGAGGGAACAAGGGGAAGTGGGAGATCAAATTGGAGGTGGAAGGATGGAGTGAAAAAGATTTTGAGTGATCGGGGCCTGAACATGCAGGAGGGTGAAAGGCGTGCAAGGAATAGAGTGAATTGGAATGATGTGGTATACTAGGGTCGACATGCTGTCTATGGATTGAACCAGGGCATGTGAAGCATCTGGGGTAAACCATGGAAAGTTGTGTGGGGCCTGGATGTGAAAAGGGAGCTGTGGTTTTGGTGCATTATACATGACAGCTAGAGACTGAGTGTGAACGAATGTGGCCTTTGTTGTCTTTTCCTAGCGCTACCTCACGTGCGTGCAGGGGAAAGGGGGTGTCATTTCATGTGTGGCAGGGTGGCGACGGGAATGAATAAAGGCAGCAAGTGTGAATTATGTGCATGTGTATATATGTGTATGTCTGTGTATGTATATATATGTATACGTTGAAATGTACAGGTATGTATATGTGCGTGTGTGGACGTGTATATATATGCATGTGTATGTGGGTGGATTAGGCCATTCTTTCGTCTGTTTCCTTGCACAAATTCACTAACGCAGGAGACAGCAACAAAGTATAATAAACTGAATTTCTAACATTATAGTCCTCTAACATCCAGTTTTGCTACCACAGGGTGCTACTATTGACTACCTCATTGGTGTGGGCTAAATGACGAGCTGAAGGAACTGCATTCCTCTCATCTGGTAACAGCTGTTCATTGTAAAAGATGTCTGAATATTTTCACATTATATATATATATATATATATATATATATATATATATATATATATATATATATATATATATATATATATATATATATATGATATTTTAATTTGTCTGTAATTCACAGACTCGGTTAAAAATATGGAGAATTTTCCATATGCTTCTCTGCTTTCAGTGAATTTGTTTTTGTGATTTAGAATATATTGATGTATGCAGTTGTATACTAAAAGATGAAAGGATGATCATATCTGGAGAAATTGCACATGAAAAAAAATACCTTCTAAAGGAATATTTCATATATTCAGAGGTCATTCAGTGCAAATTTAATTTTCTTTTTCCCTGTCTCTTTCTTTCTTTTAATCATGTATGTTTCATATTTGTAACCAAGATGTGAAAAAAGGAGAGATAGGTAGTATGTTTGAGGAAAGGAACCTGGATGTTTTGGCTCTGAGTGAAACGAAGCTCAAGGGTAAAGGGGAAGAGTGGTTTGGAAATGTCTGGGGAGTGAAGTCAGGGGTTAGTGAGAGGACAAGAGCAAGGGAAGGAGTAGCAATACTCCTGAAACAGGAGTTGTGGGAGTATGTCATAGAATGTAAGAAAGTAAATTCTCGATTAATATGGGTAAAATTGAAAGTTGATGGAGAGAGGTGGGTGATTATTGGTGCATATGCACCTGGGCATGAGAAGAAAGATCATGAGAGGCAAGTGTTTTGGGAGCAGCTAAATGAGTGTGTTAGCGGTTTTGATGCACGAGACCGGGTTATAGTGATGGGTGATTTGAATGCAAAGGTGAGTAATGTGGCAGTTGAGGGAATAATTGGTATGCATGGGGTGTTCAGTGTTGTAAATGGAAATGGTGAAGAGCTTGTAGATTTATGTGCTGAAAAAGGACTGATGATTGGGAATACCTGGTTTAAAAAGCGAGATATACATAAGTATACTTATGTAAGTAGGAGAGATGGCCAGAGAGCGTTATTGGATTACGTGTTAATGGACAGGCGTGCGAAAGAGAGACTTTTGGATGTCAATGTGCTGAGAGGTGCAACTGGAGGGATGTCTGATCATTATCTTGTGGAGGCTAAGGTGAAGATTGGTATGGGTTTTCAGAAAAGAAGAGTGAATGTTGGGGTGAAGAAGGTGGTGAGAGTAAGTGAGCTTGGGAAGGAGACCTGTGTGAAGAAGTATCAGGAGAGACTGTGTACAGAATGGAAAAAGGTGAGAACAATGGAAGTAAGGGGAGTGGGGGAGGAATGGGATGTATTTAGGGAATCAGTGATGGATTGCGCAAAAGATGCTTGTGGCATGAGAAGAGTGGGAGGTGGGCTGTTTAGAAAGGGTAGTGAGTGGTGGGATGAAGAAGTAAGAGTATTAGTGAAAGAGAAGAGAGAGGCATTTGGACGATTTTTGCAGGGAAAAAATGCAATTGAGTGGGAGAAGTATAAAAGAAAGAGACAGGAGGTCAAGAGAAAGGTGCAAGAGGTGAAAAAAAGGGCAAATGAGAGTTGGGGTGAGAGACTATCAGTAAATTTTAGGGAGAATAAAAAGATGTTCTGGAAGGAGGTAAATAAAGTGCGTAAGACAAGGGAGCAAATGGGAACTTCAGTAAAGGGCGTAAATGGGGAGGTGATAACAAGTAGTGGTGATGTGAGAAAGAGATGGAATGAGTATTTTGAAGGTTTGTTGAATGTGTCTGATGACAGAGTGGCAGATATAGGGTGTTTGGGTCGAGGTGGTGTGCAAAGTGAGAGGGTTAGGGAAAATGATTTGGTAAACAGAGAAGAGGTAGTAAAAGCTTTGCGGAAGATGAAAGCCGGCAAGGCAGCAGGTTTGGATGGTATTGCAGTGGAATTTATTAAAAAAGGGGGTGACTGTATTGTTGACTGGTTGGTAAGGTTATTTAATGTATGTATGACTCATGGTGAGGTGCCTGAGGATTGGCGGAATGCTTGCATAGTGCCATTGTACAAAGGCAAAGGGGATAAGAGTGAGTGCTCAAATTACAGAGGTATAAGTTTGTTGAGTATTCCTGGTAAATTATATGGGAGGGTATTGATTGAGAGGGTGAAGGCATGTACAGAGCATCAGATTGGGGAAGAGCAGTGTGGTTTCAGAAGTGGTAGAGGATGTGTGGATCAGGTGTTTGCTTTGAAGAATGTATGTGAGAAATACTTAGAAAAGCAAATGGATTTGTATGTAGCATTTATGGATCTGGAGAAGGCATATGATAGAGTTGATAGAGATGCTCTGTGGAAGGTATTAAGAATATATGGTGTGGGAGGCAAGTTGTTAGAAGCAGTGAAAAGTTTTTATCGAGGATGTAAGGCATGTGTACGTGTAGGAAGAGAGGAAAGTGATTGGTTCTCAGTGAATGTAGGTTTGCGGCAGGGGTGTGTGATGTCTCCATGGTTGTTTAATTTGTTTATGGATGGGGTTGTTAGGGAGGTAAATGCAAGAGTTTTGGAAAGAGGGGCAAGTATTAAGTCTGTTGGGGATGAGAGAGCTTGGGAAGTGAGTCAGTTGTTGTTCGCTGATGATACAGCGCTGGTGGCGGATTCATGTGAGAAACTGCAGAAGCTGGTGACGGAGTTTGGTAAAGTGTGTGGAAGAAGAAAGTTAAGAGTAAATGTCAATAAGAGCAAGGTTATTAGGTACAGTAGGGTTGAGGGTCAAGTCAATTGGGAGGTGAGTTTTGAATGGTGAGAGGCTGGAGGAAGTGAAGTGTTTTAGATATCTGGGAGTGGATCTGTCAGCGGATGGAACCATGGAAGCGGAAGTGGATCATAGGGTGGGGGAGGGGGCGAAAATTTTGGGAGCCTTGAAAAATGTGTGGAAGTCGAGAACATTATCCCGGAAAGCAAAAATGGGTATGTTTGAAGGAATAGTGGTTCCAACAATGTTGTATGGTTGCGAGGCGTGGGCTATGGATAGAGTTGTGCGCAGGAGGATGGATGTGCTGGAAATGAGATGTTTGAGGACAATGTGTGGTGTGAGGTGGTTTGATCGAGTAAGTAACGTAAGGGTAAGAGGGATGTGTGGAAATAAAAAGAGCGTGGTTGAGAGAGCAGAAGAGGGTGTTTTGAAGTGGTTTGGGCACATGGAGAGAATGAGTGAGGAAAGATTGACCAAGAGGATATATGTGTCGGAGGTGGAGGGAACGAGGAGAAGAGGGAGACCAAATTGGAGGTGGAAAGATGGAGTGAAAAGGATTTTGTGTGATCGGGGCCTGAACATGCAGGAGGGTGAAAGGAGGGCAAGGAATAGAGTGAAGTGGAGCGATGTGGTATACAGGGGTTGACGTGCTGTCAGTGGATTGAATCAAGGCATGTGAAGCGTCTGGGGTAAACCATGGAAAGCTGTGTAGGTATGTATATTGCGTGTGTGGACGTATGTATGTACATGTGTATGGGGGGGGTTGGGCCATTTCTTTCGTCTGTTTCCTTGCGCTACCTCGCAAACGCGGGAGACAGCGACAAAGTATAAAAAAAAAAAAAAAAAAAAAAAAAAAAAATGTTTCATATTTAAATGAATGGGAAGTTGTATTACCCTTACTTCCCTGTAGGTGCTGTAGATGACTTTACATACATATACAGTTAATAAGCTGCAAACATAAAAGTACACTTTTTGTTGCGTATCTGTGTAATTCAAGCATCTAAGTGTAAAAAGAATATGAACCAGGGTATGTGAAGCATCTTGGGTAAACCATGGAAAGTTTTGTGGGGCCTAGATGTGGAAAGGGAGCTGTGATTTTGGTGCATTATACATGACATAATAGAAAGCAGGTAGAAAAAGAGCTTGTACAGGTAGATCAGTATACACATATATATATATATATAATTCTTTACCTGTGGCTGTAGAGACAAGCAATAGAGACAAGTTTATATATACTTTTGATTCAGTTTTAGATCATATTAACCTTCATGAAAACCATATTGCACTACTTGAAATGATACACATATGGCTAGATAACAGTGTACCTGCAGTTTGAAAATTATTTTACCACTGGTCATCAGTTCTGCAGGAACAACCAGCATATGCAATAGCTGCCAATATTTGCATTTGCATTTTAATACAGTGAAGAAACTTATTAAGGACTGTACATATACCTGTATATCTATGATTTATATTTCTTTACTTGTGACTTGGGATGGTGCTCCGAAGTTAAAATCTTTAATAAATAATATGTTACTTTCTGTATTCTACTGTGCCAGACACACTATTGTGTTCACATTTGTAATCATGGCAAGGACTTGCCACACTTTTTAGCTTTAATTTGCAACAGTTGTTTTAGTATGTTATCCAGTGCTTCACCATGTTTTTGATCACTCTTTCTTGTTAGAATGTACGCTGTAATGTTTTGTCATTTAATGATGTATTTTGATATTTCTTAGATATGCTAATTTTATCCATGGTATTTTGATACATTTTAATGTGTTATGATGTCTATCCATGCATCCAGAACCTCTACAAATTTTGACTGACAAGTTTTACTCTTATTGTGGATAGTGTGTGGCTGAATTACTAATTTATGGTCAGTAGAACATGTTTTCACTGCACATATTAATGACTCGCATTAAGTTTGTCATTGCTACAGGAAATGAGATAAGTGTGTATGTTTCTGAATTAGCCTTTAGCTTGGGATGCAAAATTATCTGAATAGCTTTCACTACTTTACCAATAATAGAAAAAGATAAGGAAGTAATGGAAGATATTTTAGCCAAATTACATTTCTCTAATTATGTAACAATGTAAGTTCATGAAGAGGTAATCTGAATGATTTGTCCTGTGACCATGACAAGTTTGTGTAGTAATGATGTGATACTTAGTATTGTTTATCATGACAGTTGAAAAGAATGTCTTGGTTTATATATATATATATATATATATATATATATATATATATATATATATATATATATATATATATTTTTTTTTTTTTTTTTTGCTTTGTCGCTGTCTCTCGTGTTTGCGAGGTAGCGAATATATATATATATATATATATATATATATATATATATATATATATATATCCCTGGGGATAGGGGAGAAAGAATACTTCCCACGTATTCCTGCGTGTCGTAGAAGGCAACTAAAAGGGAAGGGAGCGGGGGGCTGGAAATCCTCCCCTCTTTTTTTTTTGTTTTTCTCAAAGCAGGAACAGAGAAGGGGGCCAGATGAGGATATTCCCTCAAAGGCCCAGTCCTCTGTTCTTAATGCTACCTCGCTAATGCGGGAAATGGCGAATAGTATGAAAGAAAGAAAATATATATATATATATATATATATATATATATATATATATATATATATATATATATATATATATATATATATTTTTTTCATACTATTCGCCATTTCCCGCTTTTGCGAGGTAGCATTAAGAACAGAGGACTGGGCCTTAGAGGGAAAATCCTCACTTGGCCCCCTTCTCTGTTCCTTCTTTTGGAAAATTAAAAAAAAACGAGAGGGGAGGATTTCCAGCCACCCACTCCGTCCCCTTTTAGTCGCCTTCTACGACACGCAGAGAATACGTGGGAAGTATTCTTTCTCCCCTATCCCCAGGGATATATATATATATATATATATATATATATATATATATATATATATATATATATATATATATATATATATATATATTATATATATGCTTAACTTTGAGCTGTGATAGCACATTTTCTCCATCTAGACTTTAGTGTTGATGTTCCTAAGTAATCTGTTGATGTATCCACTTAAGGGAAATCCTTAATGTCTTGTACATAAGACACTTACATATGCTTATCTGGTGCCTTATTATTATCTTTCTTTTTTTCTGTACTCAATGTTTTAATCAGACTAGAGGTTATAAGGAAGAGTCGAAGTTTGTATGAGATCTCTTGGTTACAGTGATGTGGTGCTATATTTTGTATGTAACAATGGAGAATTTGCAACCATAAAATATTTCTGATAAACTAGATGTCTTTTCATGAAACATTATTTGAACCATAAATCCTGTTATTTTCAAGATGAGACCATCTTCAGAGCTTGTAGGTTTGTCAACCAAATTATGATATGGAGAACACAACAGGGGCAGTTGTCTCCAACCATTCGTTGATGTATTACTAGGTTGTAATGGCATACCTTATGACACTTCATCCAATACTGTATTGTAAGCTTCAGTATTTCTTGCCTGTAGTGGTATACCATATGGCATTTGATTATATCAATAGGGTCATCATAATCAGAGGTTCTCTCCTTCAGTAGGTGTAATGCTCTTTCCTTCAGTAGGTGTAATGCTCTTTCCTTCAGTAGGTGTAATGCTTTTTCCTTCAGTAGGTGTAATGCTCTCTTCTTCAGTAGGTGTAATGTTCTTTCCTTCAGTAGGTGTAATGTTCTTTCCTTCAGTAGGTGTAATGCTCTCTCCTTCAGTAGGTGTAATGTTTAACTAGATACTGCTAGTGTGTGATGACAAAGTTGATTCTCAAATATATCAGCCGATCAGTTGATAATTTCAACATGACTTTAAATGCTGTCACTAAAACTTATCAGTTTTATCAACGAACCAAATAGTCGAATCCTATCAATACTCCCGCAATAACAGGGCAATGGCGACTCTGTGCCGTTGTTTGATCTAGTGAACTTGAACTCTATGCCTTTGCTTGTATTCAGTCATTAACTGCAGGGATAAGATGGTTACATGTTGTTGCTGTGAGCTTGCTAGCGAGGCAGTACACTCCACTATTTGGAAGTGATTAACAAGGCCATGGTCTATCCTCACGGGATGCACGTGCGTGAGGGTTAGCAGCTATGGTGCTCTATCGCGTTAAAGCTTTCCCAAGATTATACTACACTTTCGTCCTCCCTCAGTACATTCTGCAGTCTAGCACCTTCATACGTCTTTTGAGATAGTGTCACCCAACAACTCAAAAACGTTACTCGTAATTTACATCTCCTCAATATGTTCGTAAGGGTCCATGTAAGTCACCTATGAACGTTCGTGGGGGTCAGTGTGTGTGTGTGTGTGTGTGTGTAGTCCCCATCCCTTTTTGGACAGCGAGTCTGTCTCACGACGTGACAACACACACACACACATACACGGGAGAACTCTTGTGACGCTGCCGTAATAATGTAAGAAAGGATTATGTGTATCAATTATGTGTTATCGTTCGTCATAATTAGGTACACACGCACGGAGACGACCCCCATAGACTTTTCATAAGTGACACAACGAACTTTTATGAATGATCCCAACGTACTTTTCATAAGTGACCCATCGGACTTTTAAGAGTAATGACCAATGGGTACTCATGTTTCGTACAAGGAGCTACGAGTAGGCCCACTTTTGGAGCTCAAGCTGAAGAACAGGTTAAGCGGAGACACGTCTTTTGTATTTAACTTTAAGACGGAAAACATTAATGTATTTTAAAGTTTATTTACTTCTCGTCTCCGTTGCACCTCGATTATGTTTTGATCTCTACATCCTTCCTTCCTCGGAGTCATGGGTCAGCCAGAAACTTCCAAATTTCGTAGAAAAATGATGCAAACAACTGAGGTATCCACGACAGCCAATGATAGGCTTACGGGCCTGCCCTGAGCCAATCATCAACCACCAGGTGGCTGACGTCATGGACTTACAGTTCGCTATCAACAACACTAGTAACGGCCGCCAGTTCCAATAAGATTTGATATTAGTGAGATGTGCATTGTGACTCTTTGCCTCAGTCGACATTCGTATAGAAATCAAGGTATGTTTTGATACATTTCAATGTATTTATTAACTCTTGTCAGACGTCTGTGTCTGTAGATATCCATATATGCCTATTGTGTGTGTGTATATATTTATATAAATTGGAGATGGAAAGATGGAGTGAAAAAGATTTTGAGTGATCGGGGCCTGAACAGAGATGGAAAGATGGAGTGAAAAAGATTTTGAGTGATCGGGGCCTGAGCATTCAGGAGGGTGAAAGGCGGGCGAGGAATAGAGCGAATTGGATCGATGTGGTATACCGGGGTCGACGTGCTGTCAATGGAGTGAATCAGGGCATGTGAAGCGTCTGGGGTAAACCATGGAAAGTTGTGTGGGGCCTGGATGTGGAAAGGGAGCTGTGGTTTCGGGCATTATTGCATGACAGCTAGAGACTGAGTGTGAACAAATGGGGCCTTTGTTGTCTTTTCCTAGCGCTACCTCGCACACATGAGGGGGGAGGGGGATGTTATTCCATGTGTGGCGAGGAGGCGATGGGAATGAATAAAGGCAGACAGTGTGAATTGTGTGCATGTGTATATATGTATATGTCTGTGTGTGTATATATATGTGTACATTGAGATGTATGGGTATGTATATTTGCGTGTGTGGACCTGTATGTATATACATGTGTATGGGGGTGGGTTGGGCCATTTCTTTCGTCTGTTTCCTTGTGCTACCTCGCAAACGCGGGAGACAGCGACAAAGCAAAATAAATGATAAATAAATATATATATATATATATATATATATATATATATATATATATATATATATATATATATACACATATACGTGTGTATTGTGACTGCTTCAGTCGACATTCGTATATAAATCAAGGTATGTTTTGATACAAGGTGAATTTTGATACATTTCATTGTATTTATTAACTCTTGTCGGACGTCTGTGTCTGTAGATATCCATGTATACCTATTGTGTATATATATATATATATATATATATATATATATATATATATATATATATATATATATATATAGGAAGAGAGGAAAGTGATTGGTTCTCAGTGAATGTAGGTTTGCGGCAGGGGTGTGTGATGTCTCCATGGTTGTTTAATTTGTTTATGGATGGGGTTGTTAGGGAGGTGAATGCAAGAGTTTTGGAAAGAGGGGCAAGTATGCAGTCTGTTGTGGATGAGAGAACTTTGGAATTGAGTCAGTTGTTGTTCGCTGATGAAACATCGCTGGTGGCTGATTCATGTGAGAAACTGCAGAAGCTGGTGACTGAGTTTGGTAAAGTGTGTGAAGGAAGAAAGCTGAGAGTAAATGTGAATAAGAGCAAGGTTATTAGGTACAGTAGGGTTGAGGGTCAAGTCAATTGGGAGGTAAGTTTGAATGGAGAGAAACTGGAGAAAGTGAAGTGTTTTAGATATCTGGGAGTGGATTTGGCAGCGGATGGAACCATGGAAGCGGAAGTGAATCATAGGGTGGGGGGAGGGGGCGAAAATTCTGGGAGCGTTGAAGAATATATATATATATATATATATATATATATATATATATATATATATATATATATATATATATATATATATATACGTAATGTAGTTAGTGTTTATGTATTGCATATTGTTCGTAGTATAACCACTTGTGGTGGCTGGTTCAGTGTTGCTGCGTATCCACCACATTTACCACCATTTCTCATGTGTATCGTACTGTGATATATATATATATATATATATATATATATATATATATATATATATATATATATATATATATATATATATATATATATTTGTTAAGTGAAGGTCGTCTGGTATCAATACAACTGTCGCTTGTTCATGAACCATTGCTACTCTTTCTCTGCCTCCTGCCTGCCAGGTTATCCCATTCATATTGTGTTTCGTTTTGCTTTGGAAGGTCTGGTGAATTGGATGGGCGCCATAGAGCGCGATTTATATGACATGACGTGGCGTGAGTTTTAAGGAGACCATTGTAGAACTAGAGTACTGGGGGGGGGGGGGGGGGCTGCCTGTGGACGATAGTCACTTATTTATATACAAGGTGAGGTGGGTGAACAACCATTGGCCGTCCCATGCCTCGTAACAAGGCAACACCAAGGGGTTAAAAGACGAGTTAAATCACCTCCCAGGGGAAGGGTTCCTCTGTAGAAAACGGAGGTTTAAAGGGGGGTTCTCAGTAGAAAACGGGGGTTTAAAGGGAAATGCTTTGTTTACATTGTATCTTTCGTTTATATTTACGTTTATTTTTCCAATATTTCTCACGAGTTAATTAAGATGGCTTCTGGTTGCGCTGTAGTGTTGGTAGGACGATACAGGAGCGCTAATGAGCAAGTATAAGAATAATTACAGGAGAATACTTAATGCAGTATAATTTACTTTTTAAGTGGCACATATGGCCTTGTGTTAGTGAGGTAAATTATCATCGTTTTATAATATCTTTTATTAAGTTATTAGTCTAAGCAACAATGACATCAGCGAATAACATTAGTAAATCATAAAAAAAAAGAAACTAAAGTTAACATATCTCTCCAGTCATAGCAGCTAATCCATTTTTGTTACCGGATTTATACATTTAATCCTAAGTATGTATGAAAGTATTTGCATGTGTCGGGTAACAATTGTCCTTGTGAAAAGCAAGCAAAAGATTTCTTTTGTTTTTTTGTTTGCAATTACTCACAGGAATCAATGCATACGTCACTCATCTCTTGAGATCATTCCACGTATCAGGGATGCAGGAGCTCATGACGTCACACATGACAGGTCCGAGCGTGAATGACGTCACAGTATTGCTCTTTAACATATGAGACCAAATGTTCATGATGTCATGAATCCCTTCCTATAGTTGACCAATGACAGAGCCACATTCATACCACACACACACACACACACACACACACACACACACACACACACACACACATTAAAATCCACATACGATCAACATTTCACATTCCTTTAATTAATCACATTTGAATGATTATCACAAGATTAAAACCCTTAAGTATCTTCATATATAGTCTAATCCTCTTATCGCACCCTCCCCCAACACCTTATCTGCCCAGCCCCGTTAAGACGAACAGGAGGGTCAAGAGGACAAGGGTGTGGTTGGGCGTGGCGTAATGGGCGTGGTTTGAGTCGTGGTTGGGCGTGGCTGACGACTCGACTCTGTTGTCACTAAGAAGTGTCACCTGTGGGAGTAGAGGGATGGGTGAGCGAATGATATAGCCAGTATGTGTGTTATTATTGTTACGTATGTGTTACGTTCGTGACGCCCTGTGACTTAATCATGTTTACATGTAGTAAATATTTGACTGTTATGTGTATACACACTCACACACTCACCACAGCCTGAGCCAGGTACCCATTTATCATCCCTACCACACCTAGGTTGGGTGTGGTCCAGGTGTCTCGCTCAGGTTTCGAACCCATGTGGTTGATATGTTACGATAGCCTCTACACCACGGAAGCCCGCGTGTGTGTGTGTGTGTGTGTGTGTGTGTGTGTGTGTGTGTGTGTGTGTGCTAATCTTTAACTAGAAGATGAACAGAATCTAAATGCTTGACTACTGTACAGTATATTTGTTATTATGATCCTAATGATCATCCTACACTGCTGTGTTTTAAGCTTACAACACTCGTGCTCTCCCATGTTGTAAGCTTACAACACCAGTGCGCTCCCATGTTGTAAGCTTACGACACCAGTGCTCTCCCATGTTGTAAGCTTACAACACCAGTGCTCTCCCATGTTGTAAGCTTACGACACCAGTGCTCTCCCATGCTGTAAGCTTACAACACCAGTGCTCTCCCATGTTGTAAGCTTACAACACCAGTGCGCTCCCATGTTGTAAGCTTACGACACCAGTGCTCTCCCATGCTGTAAGCTTACAACACCAGTGCGCTCCCATGTTGTAAGCTTACAACACTCGTGCTCTCCCATGTAAGCTTACAACACCACTGCTCTCCCATGTTGTAAGCTTACAACACCAGTGCGCTCCCATGTTGTAAGCTTACGACACCAGTGCTCTCCCATGTTGTAAGCTTACAACACCACTGCTCTCCCATGTTGTAAGCTTACAACACCAGTGCGCTCCCATGTTGTAAGCTTACGACACCAGTGCTCTCCCATGTTGTAAGCTTACAACACCAGTGCTCTCCCATGTTGTAAGCTTACTACACCAGTGCTCTCCCATGTTGTAAGCTTACAACACCAGTGCTCTCCCATGTTGTAAGCTTACTACACCAGTGCGCTCCCATGTTGTAAGCTTACAACACCAGTGCTCTCCCATGTTGTAAGCTTACGACACGCTAGTGATTGTCGTGTTGCAAGGTGAAGACACAGAGAGGGAGGGAGGTAGGGGGGTCCTGGTGGGTAGTGTGAGAACTGACCACAACAGGGGGGGCGGCCTCAACCCGCAGCTCCTCCTCGTCTGCGCTGACGGGCACCTGACACTGGTAACTGCCAGCGTCCGCTGATGACACCTGGCGGATCTGTAGGGAGGGAAAATGAATGACGGTAAATTCCCAAGTGCACTTTCGTGTAATTATCACATCATCAGGGGAGAGACACAGGACAGAAATATAACACAAGTCAGTTAATATACAATGAAGAGACGTAGCTAGGACGCCATTTGGCTACATAATTACCCAAGAACACATTTGATTTTTAAGTAACACATGAGGAAGAGGATTATAATGCGTGATATAGGATGGTTAACTCAACAGAGGATGGGACTTGGGTACATATATATGAATTATAGAAAACTGACGCTTGGGGATTATATAGGAGACTGTGGTCAACAGCTTAGCTTAGACAAGGAGCCACAGGAGGGTGAAGGAACGGAGGGCAGAGAGTATCACTTGGCGACAGGAAATGATCAATTACGTGAACCTAAATGGCGGAAGCATCTTGTGGACATGTGACACGAGTCTAGTTCTGACATGAATCCTGGTCCTAAGTGTTTAATAGTCTCCCCTGTGGTGCCTGGCCTTACCCCTGTGGTGCCTGGCCTCACCCCCTGTGGTGCCTGGCCTTCCCCTGTGGTGCCTGGCCTCACCCCCTGTGGTGCCTGGCCTTCCCCTGTGGTGCCTCGCCTACCCAGCCAGAGGGACCCTTCAAGTATGATAAACGAACACGAGTGGCGTGGTGGTTGTGTGTGGTACTCGCTTGTGGCCGAGCTGTCGGAATGGTCTCCATCTAACACACTCAAACCCCGCAGACTTTTCCATGATTTGCCCTAACCATCTTTAGACACCTTGGTTCAGCCCATTGACAGCACGGCGCCCCCCGTATACCTCATCTCCAGTTCGTTCTATCCCATTAACGCCTCTCATGCTCATGCAGTTCTGGGCCTTAATCACTCAAAAGCAGCTTTAACTTCATCCCTCCATCGTTTTCTGTTGCCTTCCTCTACCCCTTGTCCCCTCCATACATTGTCACAGCATCTGTTGTGATTGTCATAACAGATTATTTCCCCTCACAGCATCGAGCAATTACCTTAACACCTCCGTTTCTCCTTACCTTAACGACATACATGTTACCTTAACACCTCCGTCTCTCCTTACCTTAACCACATACATGTTACGTTTGGGTATGTGTAGGACCGAGAAGCGAGGATCCTCTGTAATGATAATGTCTCCATGCGACAGAAGGACGTGGCTGTTAGCGTCCTTCGGGTCCAGTTTGAGCCAGATCGCTGGGCCAGTCACATCCGACGCCACCTGAAATGGTTCACACCTTCCGTTTTAGATCAATGGGAAAGGAAAATATTGAACCACATGTCGAAGACAGTTTCGAAATCGAATGGGTTGATAGACACAAAAAATGATAAGCTTGGTCAAAGGTAGACTTTGAGAATGGTTTAAATACGCTTTGTAGATTCAGATTGTAAAGGTCGAGGAAGTTATAAGACTCAGATGCCTAAATCCCAGACACAGTTGGTATTAACTCATCAGTTTCCTCAACGGAACAGAAGTTTATATTTTCCTTCTTGGCTCTGTTAGGTCTCGTCTTCCTCCTCTGAGGTAAAAATCTGGTGCTTCATTTCCTATGGTTAGATCTTGTTAGATATTTGTGTGAGGTATATGTTGATTATATCACCCTGAGAGATAGATGTTTTGAACAGTTATTTACGGGAGTAGATAATTCTTTTATGAAAGCATAATGGTGATAATTACAGTTCCTCCTGCCCAGAGCCCATTTTCGTAGATCCCTGGTTTACCTGGAGATGATCGACATTATGTATGTGGGAAGAATTGTGGCCCAAGTTTCGTAGGTTAGAGGGACGTAAGTGAAGGCGAAAAGGTCCATTCTAACATCACTGTAAGAGCATCGGGTGGACCCTACGAGGTGACGTCATTGTAAAAGTACATTTCGGGTTGTGTGACTGTTAAGGGTCAGCAGAGGTCAGGCGTTTACGACCCCTCGCTCGCGGTGGTCATTGGTGATGGTTACTTTACAAGATCCTTTCTCAAGCTCTGGGACGTTAGATAAATTGAAGGTAGGGGTTGATAATGAGAGAGAGAGAGAGAGAGAGAGAGAGAGAGAGAGAGAGAGAGAGAGAGAGAGAGAGAGAGAGAGAGAGAGATATGGTCATGTGTAATGTCGCGTATGTTCCATATAACCAAACTATTCGTTGTAAAGAGAGCCAAATATTGAGCAGAATGTATATATAATTTACCTTTATACATATTTTAACCTAATTTAATGGCAGATTTTCGTAATATTTACTCCCTTCTCTTCTATTCTCATATATTTCCATATCGTTTTTTTCCACTTTCATTTCTGTAGCCTCACATTTTTTTTAATCATCTCTTTTCTTATTTGATTTTCCTTATCATCCATCTAACCACGATGTATCATAGACTTAACCTGACTTCATAGTTATTTTATAAGGCCAAAAAGGTTTCTGAACTCCCGGAATTCATTTAGGAACGGGATAAAGCACAAAAACCATAGTTACACTGATGATTATAACATGGAAGATTTCATTCTCTCTTACCCCGAAGTGGAGAAATTGGGTCACAGAAAACGTAGTTCCCTCTCTCTCTCTCTCCTCTCTCTCTCTCTCTCTCTCTCTCTCTCTCTCTCTCTCTCTCTCTCTCTCTCTCGTACATTGTGTCATTTCAACGTTTTACTCTCACTAATGCTAGTCTTACGTTACAAGAAACATTAACTTCACGCATGCATAGTTACTGTAAGAATACGAAAACTTATTGGTACCCCAGTAACAGCTGAATTTCCTTGTATTGGAAATTTTCATTTCAGACTTTTGAAATTTCATGTTCACTGACAATTTAAGGTTCGAAAACCTGTTACTTCGTTGTGTACCTGGAGTAGGAGTGAGGAAGAGAGGCGAGTGTCTGGGGAAGAGCTGAGTGAGTGCACCAGCAATTCTAATACGAGTGACTGGAGGGTAATTAGCGATGGGTAGTTTGAGTGCAAGAGTGGGTGATGTGTGATATAGTTAAGGGTATGAGTGTGTGGTAGTTGCTGGTGTGGACGAAAATGGCAAACAGTTGCTTGTGTGTGTTGAAGCAAATGGAGGAGTGGTAATTGGCAATACCTGGTTTGGAAAAGAAAACGGTGTATGTGGTACCTGGTCACATGGCCCTTGTACGTACCTGGCACTGTAGTTTTATGGTGTCCCCCTCCTCCACCGCTGTGCCTGGCTCCCACCATACCCGGGGAAGGCCTCCCCCACACACCCCTGTGGGCAGAACACACTCGTTAGTCTCTGGGGGTTCAGGACAGGCATCTGTGGGGGGAGGTTCATCATTCTCAGGGGTCAAGATGATGTCTGGGGGGGGAAGAAGAGGGTAATTGAACAGGAACATCGTTTATCAACGTTGTTTGAAGATGACACAAAAACATTTTGGTCTGACTTGATTCTTGCAAACTGAACGAAACCGTCGATGTGTTTCTTGCGTTTAAATTAAATCAATCCTAACGCAACGTTACTTGACGTAAGAGAGATGCGTTTAAATCTTAATTTATTCGAACTATGTATCTAAAACCAGAAGATTGGAATATGTATAGAACCAAGCCTGGGATAAATTAAGCATCCCACAAACATTTCGCATGACTGATCCTTAACCATATGTGAGCGTTTACTCTGCCAGAAAAATGAGGAATAAATCTTTGGTAGAAATACTGAATCTTGAGGCTAACTGCCCACACCCACAGGGGCAAGAAGGGATCACGAGCCTGTACTGTATATGGTCAGCCACGCCTCACTGAGGTGTTGGAGGGTAGGCAAACATGAGTTAATGCCAGACCTCATGCGAGAGGTTTCTCTCTCTCTCTCTCTCTCTCTCTCTCTCTCTCTCTCTCTCTCTCTCTCTCTCTCTCTCTCTCTCTCTCTCTCTCTCTACAGTCTTCCTGTGCGCGTGGCTCCACATACTCACCCTCACTGCATATTTGAGCCTTCCTAAGATATTAACTGTTGCCTTGGCTACCACGGATATGTGTCCTCTATCTCCATCGAATAGCCAGATGCCGAAACCAATCGCATCGAAGGCACGACGCGCTTAAATCACGGAGAACAGGACACACAATCCACCCAGCCAGTGCCCTTGACTGATGGTGAAGGCATTAAGGTAACACTGGTCAAAGGCGACGCGTGCGCTAAATACGGCTCGGGATCCGGCGGCTACGCTTGGGTGACTGCGCCATACATTGGAGTGGCTCGTTTGTCTTGTAATCCACAAAGATCTGTCAGAGGAACAAGTTTTCTCTCTCAATGGTACAACCATATTGCAGTATTTTTGTTTACGTTTCTTGTTTTTCTTTGTTTGCGTTGCGAACGGCGCTTGTACTATTTTGTTTACATAATTATTTACGAGAGATAAAAGGGGACGCAACGCTTATACTTATAATTTACATAATTATACTAGAAATAAAAGGGATGCAGTTTTCATTTCGTGCGTGTTCACTTGTTTTATAATTTGAGTTTCATATATTTTGTAGTTTATTATTCAGGTTTAATTATTCTAGCAGCTTTTGGTGATTATATTCTACAACAGAATCATAAAAAATAGGAAAAAAAAACGCATTCTTGATATATCTCTACATAATGATTTAAAGACAACCCCGTCCAACTTAATTATATATAAAGAAAAGAATTTGAACTTCGTCTTCTGTCTTTCTCAACTCGGAATCTCATCCATATATTTTTAACAAAAGAAAATCAAGGAGCATAATCAAGGCGCATCGTATTTGATATCTTTTTGTTTTGATAGATTCTGCTTTTAAGTCTTTTGTTGATGATTAGGGAAGTTTGAAGACCCTTTTATATGGATGGTCAAAAAAGATATATCAAGTGCTGTTGTATAATGTCAAAAAAGAATATACGAAAGCTCTTAGCACTTCGTACTTTCCGTGTCCCTGTGGTTTTACCTGCGATTTATGTACTGTTGCTAGTTATGTGGGTTTTGAATATATATTATATATATATATATATATATATATATGTGTGTGTGTGTGTGTGTGTGTGTGTGTGTGTGTGTGTGTGTGTGTATAAGCTATGGGTTACACTGGAGTAGGCCTACAGTCGACGTAGGTGAGCTGGTCAGGTGATGGTACCTACAAACCCTGACCCAGAGTCATAATTTCACCTCAAGTTATTAACAGTTCTGCCAGGCCAACCTTTGCAACGGCATAAATTCAGAGTCTCAATTTATCTTGTAACACGCAGAGGCTGGGAAGCCCCTCTGTTTGTGCATAGGTCGCTCTCATATCACGCAAAACCTCCAGTTCTTTACGGATGTCAGCCCAAAAACCGTACTTATAATAATAGACTTTTTAAGACTAAAGCCTTTTTTTTACAATAGTTATTCCTGGATTTTTTTTTTTCATTTTTCTTTTTGAGGTAATATACGTTTTCTGTTATGGTGGGAAGGTGCGTGTAAATATCCCATCAGGTCCCGAGTGTGGGCCAGCACTGAGGGATGGGTTCCTGCCCCTCCAAGCCTCCTCATCCTCCTCCTCCTCCTCTGGGATCCTTCCAAGATTTTACGAGGCGCCACATTCCTCTATCCCACTGGAGGGATTGTCGCTCCTCGACTGCCGCTCGTGGAGAGAGAGAGAGAAAAAAAAAAGTAACGAAACATTAAGGCATTAAAGTCAGGTCTGGACGAGGAAATGGGTGCTTGTCTGTGGCGATCTAGCGGGGGGAGAGGTGAACCCCTCACTATATATGGTGGGGTGGGATGGGGGCTTGTGGGAGGGAGAGAGATATGCAGGTAACATGGCTCTACCAGCCCTTCTGTCTCCTCCACACCCACATGCTCTATTATATAGATATTTTACATTTATAAACGGTATAGAAATATCTATCGTAATTCATGAGTATAAGAAGGTAAAGAAAGAGTCATTACGGTGTCTATAAAGAAAGAATGTATATGGAGAAAGACTGATATCGACCAGCCATCATAGTTAAGTTTCGTAACGATATTTCAAATGATACAGGAATTCGTTCGTAAGGAACAGATTTTTCACGAGGATATTGAAGCTAAATTCTTGTTGTAAGGATTGATGAAGACCACAGTGTCCCGTTAGCTTCCCCTGGCGTAGATAGTCCCACTCCACTAAGAGGGCTTGACCTTAATCAAGGGTGACCTCGTACCATTACAGGTCATGGTAGTATAGAGGGCCAAGTACCACTTCAAGGTTCTGTGACTTGATGCTCACGCTTAGGGGGGGTGGGGGGAAGGCCACTCATTGACCTCCATAGCACGACAGGTCTTAGACCTGAGCCCCACACCACCACATGGTCTGAAATAGGGCCTTCTTATGGCGCTACCTGAAGACCCTTCCCCCATACACCACTACAGACAGCATGACATAGTGCTGTAGGCAAGCTTATTAGGATGATAAAAGTTAACATCAAATAGCATTCAACAAGTGGAGAGCATTTTTGTCATCCCAGATGTTAAAAAAGTTAACCCTGTGGCCGGAGGTTGTACGTGCTAAATGGAATGATCAGACAGCGATCTATGACGGAAGTGTCGTTAGACTTTACCACCGAGATAAACTGCCTGCTGAGCCATACGGGTGGACGTACAGAACACCAGGTGTGGTCTTATCTATCAAGGGGGAGACTTGACACAGGCCTCCATGGTCCTATATGGGCTCGACAGATCCTGTATTATGAGGTTTTGATAAGCCAGTCACCAGTAGGGGGAGCTGGGAGGATCACACTTGATGAGGGTGGTAAAAGGGAGTGACTCAGACCCCGGTTTCAGGAGTGTGTGTGTGTGTGTGTGTGTGTGTGTGTGTGGCGTAATAAAGGGATAATTGATGAAACCCGAGACTGCAGGAGTGGTCAGGACTTACAGACCTGGCCATCAGGACGGACGATCAAAGACGTGTTAAATGGTTCGAACGTCACACCATGTTTCTTTGTTTCTTTCTTTTTTTTTCGCGTGTGAGTCTCCACCATCAAGAGGTCAAATAGAAAAGGTCAAGTTGAGCCATCATTCCGCCCCCCCCCCCCATTCTCTCTCTCTCTCTCTCTCTCTCTCTCTCTCTCTCTCTCTCTCTCTCTCTCTCTCTCTCTCTCTCTCTCTCTCAACACCAGGGGCAAACCTCCTCCTCCTCCTCCTGTGTCGCATCTACAAGTTCGTCACGTGTATAATCATTGATCGCCGAGTGATTTGCGATCACGGCGATGGGCGGCGGGCGGGCGGCTTGGGCGGCGGGCGGGCGGCTTGGGCGGGCGGGCGGCTTGGGCGGGCGGGCGGCTTGGGCGGGCGGGCGGGCGGGTTGGGCGGGCGGGCGGCTTGGGCGGGCGGGCGGGTTGGGCGGGCGGGCGGGTGGCCAGCTTGGTAAGGTCATCACAAGCCCCCACCCCGTCGCCGTCAGGATACAGGAAGACATAAATACTTCAGGAGGGAACCTGACGGAGGATTATTGGGTGGCCCAGATGAGGAGGAAGTCTCCTCCTCCTCCCTACCTTGGCTTTGACGTAGCGACCCAACCTGAGCCGATGTGTTACGAAGGCGTTCATTTTGCGTTCGATTATCATACGATTATGCTTGAAGAATTATTGTGTTTTACAGTGGAACTTCTTATGTTTATATGTATATATATATATATATATATATATATATATATATATATATATATATATATATATATATATATATATATATATATATATATATATGCACATGCACATACACCTACATATACATATTCATACATCTACTATTACATATATACATATATATACACATGGGCATTCAGATACACGTATATACATGTATATATTCATACTTGCTTACCTTCATCCATACCCGGCACCATCCCGCCCCACAGGAAACAGCATCACTATCCCCTGCGTCAGCGAGGTAGCGCCAGGAAACAGACGTAAAAAATACCACATCCGCTCACGCTCAGTCTCTTGCACCGAAACCACAGCTCCGTAGCCACATCCAGGCTC
This sequence comes from Panulirus ornatus, assembly GCF_036320965.1. NCBI lineage: Eukaryota > Metazoa > Arthropoda > Malacostraca > Decapoda > Palinuridae > Panulirus > Panulirus ornatus. The sequence goes on along the minus strand of NC_092272.1, from coordinate 5,200,782 downwards.
CACAGAACCTTTCCATGGTTTACCCCAGACGTTTCACATGCCCTGGTTCAGTCCAGTGACAGCACGTCGACCCCAGTATGCCACATCGTTCCAATTCACTCTTATTCCGTGCACGCCTTTCACCCTCCTGCATGTTCAGGCCCCATACTTATAGAAATCGATTTAAGGATAATTTCCTAGTTAGTTTAATGACTTAAAGTCATGCTTGAGTAAAGCACTCAAGCAGTTTATCAAGCAAGGGGCAGTAGCAGGCAAAGGAGCCGTAAACAGCTGCAGTGCGCGTGGATAAACGCGTTGAAAGATGTTCACCAGTTTTTTTTTTGACTGCGGACCAAAAGTGTCTTGACTTATGATGATGAACGGCTGTAACAGCTAGGCTCGGGCGCCGGATTCTCCTGCTGTTGTCTTCGGTTAACAAAAGCCTTAATGAACGTTTCGATTTACGTTCTTCGTCTCTTGTTTTCTTTTTTTTTTTATGCTGTCAGTGTTTACGGTTGTTCGTAAGACGAGGACGAGATGGTGTTGGTGGTGGTGTTGGTGGTGTTGGTGGTGTTGGAGAGTTTGTGGTTCATGTGGTCAGTGTGTGTGGTTGTGGTAGTGAGGGAGCTACAGTGCAGCTGTTTTGTTTATATTACTTGGACATGTCGGAGTGAGGGTAGGGGGAGGTGGGGGGAAGGGAGAGTACTTGAGGAAAGGGGCTAGCGCGTAGTGATCGCCGCATATCTTGCTTGTTTGACTATGTTGTTGCCAAAGTCACTCTTCCTTGGATTACTCTACCACAGCCCCTCACACCTCACACAGTATACCGTGCCGCAACCCCTCACACCTCACACAGTACCCAGCCAAAGCCCCTCACACTTCACACAGTACCCAGCCACAGCCCCTCGCACCTCACACAGTGCCCAGCCACAGCCCCTCACCCCTCACACAGTGCCCACCCACAGTCCCTCACACCTCACACAGTACCCAGCCACAGTCCCTCACACCTCACACAGTACCCAGCCACAGTCCCTCACACCTCACACAGTACCCAGCCACAGCCCCTCACACCTCACACAGTACCCAGCCACAGCCCCTCACACCTCACACAGTACCCAGCCACAGCCCCTCACACCTCACACAGTACCCAGCCACAGCCCCTCACACCTCACACAGTACCCAGCCACAGCCCGTCACTGCCTCCCACAACAAGGGCGCCTTGTATGAGAGAGCCTGAGCGTGTCCTAGGCAATGCACACAACACTGTGGCACCGAAGCATCCGGGTCGGCTGGGTCTGATGTCGTCTCATTATTCCACGTCTCGTCTTCGAAGCAGGAATGTCGGACGTCTTAATTCATCCGTCGTGGTCAGAGTCCGATGCAGGTGTACGTTAGTTTCTGTTCCTTGTACGATGAAGTTGTCGCACTCTGCTTGTAACTGACGTCTGTCGCACGATAATTGTCGCACGATAATTGTCCCTGGAAAACGGTACTTAACCTCCTTATGCGAGACAACTTGTGATTTTCGTACGATGCTTGAACTCCTCAAGTACGTCAAAAACAGCACCTCGAGTACGACGGCTTGATCTCTTCATTCGATGATAATACCTTGAATTAAATGTTTCAGCCGTCGTGTACGATGATGACCATTCATGTACGATCATTTGATGTCATGATGACAATAACTATCATTCATAAAAGATCATACAACGTCTTAAGTACAAATAGTTAATAAGAAGGTACGATAATCTGTCTTTCCATTTAAGCACACTCATCCTTCGTCTTTAGTATATTATTTACTGCACTTATGCAATGATATAACATCCTGGGTATGATAATAATCTCTTAAATGCAAAGAGTAGCGTTCAGGTACAATTAAATGTCTTGAACACGATAAAAACCATTCACCTATGTACGATAACTGCCACTCAAGTACGATGATCTAATGTTTTGAGTATGATAACAATCTCTCCAAGTATACTCATGAGACACATTGAATACGATAATCTCTCGAGAAATACAATACCAGCCTTCCACTGCTGCATGACTTCATTTCCAGAGTATGATGAGGTAACCCCGGAAATTCCACAATTCAACCCTTTACCCCGTAGGACAAATGCAATCCTTTGATAGACATCGTATACGGGGAATTTGTACACACACACACACACACACACACACACACACACACACACAGTGAATGACTGACACACAACCTCCAGTCTTCCAACCAATATGTCCTTCGCTGTCATTTTAACCTGTTTGCCCCAGACTCAGTTGTCTGCCAGCACCACTCACAAACTCATCACTCTTCTTAACAGTATCTTTCTCACATTTCTTTTCCCAACTTTCCATCACTTCTTATTCTTCCTTGTCTTCTTCTTCTTCTTCTTCTTCTTCTTCTTCTTCTTCTTCTTCTTCTTCTTCTTCTTGTTCTGCTGATTTTATTCTTCTAGCTGAAGATCTTCGTCTGTTGTGCTCTTAAATTTCCTTCTCCCCTATTTTTTATATCATTTCACACCTTCCTTAATTTTTTTTTTTTTTTTTTGTCTTATTTTCCCCTTCAGTTTCACTAGCAGATTCCGTCCCTCTGGACCCTAAATCTGCTCACTCCAGCGGAGGGCAGGGGAAACAGTGACCGGTTAGCCACTGATCTTTGAATTTGGACCTATACTGAGCAGACGCTTCGATAACAACAGTGGATGAATTACCATGGCAATTGTGTATGGGGGTTAGTCATCGTGCATCTGGAAACGTCCTCGGCCACTGGCTTATCTCGCATGTATCTTATAATAACTGATAAAGTCGTTTCCAGTTTGCAAACTTTACTTTTGCAAATGATGATTTAGTTTCGGCTGACTTATTTAATTGAATTATGGTTATATTTCATTGAATTACGGTTATTTCGCTTTGAGAATTTTCTTTATCGATTTCGTGCATATGCTTCTGAATGTATATTCCTCTACAAGCATGTATATGATAAAAATATGTACCTATTGGATTACTTTCAGTCAATTTTGTTTCAATATATTTGAATACACTTCTCATTTTAACTACAAGAAAGCAAGGATAAGATTTTTGGTGGGCAATAGAATAACTGCAGTTGGATCTTTAACTACGTGTAAGGGAGTGAGAGAGTATTCCTATGTTTACTTGTGTGTGTGTGTGTGTGTGTGTGTGTGTGTGTGTGTGTGTGTGTGTGCATTAGAGGAAGGAGGGAGTGGTCCTGGTTGCTTTAATGAGGTGGACACAAGACTTGACTGAAAAGAATTTCATCAGTGTGGTATATAGGGGACGACGTGGTGTCATTGGACTGTGCCAGGGTGTATGAAGTGTTTAAAGGTAAAACCATGGGTTCGTCTGTAGGGTGTAGCTATGGATGGTAGAGCTCAGTTTCAGTACACATGACAGCTTGTGTGGGTGTATGCAAATGAGGCCATATATATATATATATATATATATATATATATATATATATATATATATATATATATATATATATATACACCCGTGTCTCTAGTCACTGGTACAGTTCAAGATATGAAACACTCTTCGTCCAGGGTATGACTTCAAAGACAGGGAGAGGCTGGTGAGAGAATGGCGAACATGAGAGAACAAATATTGGAGATTTAAAAGGAGGGCGTTGACCTGGTGCCTAGAAGAGGCCACCTTATAAGGCGAGAGAGAAAACGGATCGCTTGCGAGATCTGTAGGTGAAGAAGTTGGTCCTTTTCTGAGGCAGGTTCAGACGATGCCAAAAACAGCGAGAGAGAGAGAGAGAGAGAGAGAGAGAGAGAGAGAGAGAGAGAGAGAGAGAGAGAGAGAGAGAGAGAGGAGTAAATCACTCGAGTAAGGCGGTGGTAACCTGAGCTTTGTGATGTGTACACTCGGTACTTGAGGCGTTGTGAGGCAGGATGTTGTGGTGATGGTAGGCGGCGAGAGGCTGCCTTCTATCCTGAGATGATGTAATGCTCTCTGTACCACACACTCGGGCCAGACGGAATGAATGGGAAGTTCTGAGTGTGTATTGCGCCGATACCAGCGGAAGCACGAAATTAGTAGCGAACGTGACTTACGACGCCGTTCGTCAAGTGGATGGCGCGAAGGTCCCGCTCCTCCTACGTGGCATTAATGGTACAAGATACGCAAGCATTCACATGAATGAAGAGCAGGAAGGAGGGAATATTTTAAAGTGGTGTTGAGGGATGTTTCGACGGTGGTTCTCAAGTGGTGTTGAGGGATGTTTCGACAGTTTCATAAGTGGTTTTGAGGGATATTTCGACAGTGTTTCATAAGTGGTTTTGAGGGATATTTCGACAGTGTTTCATAAGTGGTTATGAGGGATATTTCGACAGTGTTCCATAAGTGGTTTTGAGGGATATTTCGACAGTGTTTCATAAGTGGTTATGAGGGATATTTCGACAGTGTTCCATAAGTGGTTTTGAGGGATATTTCGACAGTGTTCCATAAGTGGTTATGAGGGATATTTCGACAGTGTTCCATAAGTGGTTTTGAGGGATATTTCGACAGTGTTCCATAAGTGGTTTTGAGGGATATTTCGACAGTGTTCCATAAGTGGTTATGAGGGATATTTCGACAGTGTTCCATAAGTGGTTTTGAGGGATATTTCGACAGTGTTTCTCAAGTCGTGTTGAGGGATATTTCGACGATGTTTCACGAGTGGTCTTGAGGGATATTTCAACGGTGTATCTTAAGTGGGTACTCTGCACCACTTGTATCTATGTAAACAGTAGATATCAGAGGAACCAGTCCTCTCCTTGAGGAACCTCACCGTTCATTTCTTCATCTCTTTTTCTCTCTCTCTTTCTCTCTCTCTTGATCATTATCATGATTCCTCCTGTTATCTGATAAGGACGAGAAGATGCATAATTCACCGAAGAGGTGGTGCCCTTCTCTCTCTCTCTCTCTCTCTCTCTCTCTCTCTCTCTCTCTCTCTCTCTCTCTCTCTCTCTCTCTCTCGCCCCACGGCACCCCCTGATCTCTCGCGAGACGTACGTACATGGTGCCGGCACAAGATATAATAATCGACAGGACAGGAACTGGGCAAAAACATGCTCGTCTTGGCCACAATGCATCTACTCCCGCGCTCTCTAACTCATGCTAATGGAGTTCATTTTTTTTCCTATTGTACATTAAAAGATTCTGCCTTAGAAAATGTATTTAGTTTGATCTTACGATAAGTGTGTGTGTGTGTGTGTGTATGTGTGCATTATACACACACACACACACACACACACACACACACACACACACACACACGTGTATGCAGTTCGAAGAAATGAAGAGTCATCTTAGCTCTCTCTCTCTCTCTCTCTCTCTCTCTCTCTCTCTCTCTCTCTCTCTCTCTCTCTCTCTCTCTCTCTCTCTCGTGGGAAGGACATTCCGGGAACAGACTACAAAGTGGTAGAACCGCAGAGAAATCCGGGTATATACATTTTCTTTTTTCTCCTCTCCTCAATGGCTGGCATGTAACGCTTATGGCAGAGAGAGAGACTGTGAGATCACTGGTTCGATGTATTTGTTGGAGGATTCGAGACAAAAACTTATTATTTACGTTGATTTTTATGTTAAACACCATAGTGACCTCTTACGTTAAACACCATAGTGACATCTTACGTTAAACACCATAGTGACATCTTACGTTAAACACCATAGTGACATCTTACGTTAAACACCATAGTGACATCTTACGTTAAACACCATAGTGACATCTTACGTTAAACACCATAGTGACATCTTACGTTAAACACCATAGTGACATCTTACGTTAAACACCATAGTGACGTCTTACGTTACTTAGCGCCAATAGTATCTATAATGTAATCTTGTTTTGTTAAGTTTCTGGCTTGTTAATCAGGTCATCAGCTTGAGTTCAAGCTTAAGGTCATTAACTTAAGTTCAAGGTCATGTGGTGGTGTGGCGTCCGGGTGGAGTCAGAGGAGGTCGAGTCATGTGGTTCTGAGGGTCATGGCCGGGGTCATAATGATCCTCAACAGAAAACGAGAAGTTTTCCAATTTCTGTTGTCCTATTGAGACGATGGTATGAGGTTCCTTACTTTCGTTGCTGGTGATATTGATGTGTGTGTTGTACGGGAGGAAGGAAGGAGGGAGGGTGGTGAGTGTGGTATGTACAGAGCCACGGTGTGAGAAAGAGGAACACTGTGAGGAGTGGTAGCAGAGGATGTGTGGATCAGGTGTTTGAAGAATATATGTGAGAGAAATAGTGGGAGAAACTGAAGAATTCCTGTGTGGCGTTTATGGACCTGGAGAATGCTCATGAAAGGAAAACGGGACTAGATGTAGTGAGGAGTTAAGAGAGTAAGGTGTGTGTGTGTGTGTGTGCGAGTAGGTAGAGAGGATGATGAATGGTTCACTGTGAAGTGCCTGAGGATTGGCGGAATGCACGCAAAGTGCCATTGTCAAAGGCAAAGGAAATAAAGGTGAGTGTTCAAACTACAGAGGCATGAGTTTGTTGAGTATTCCTGGGAAATTGTAAAGGTAGGTCTATGGCAAGGATGTGTGATATCACCGTAGCTGTTTGAAGTGTTTATAGACAGGGGTGGTGAGGGAGGGAAATGGGGTGGTGAGAGAGGGAAATGGGGTGGTGAGGGAGGGAAATGGGATGGTGAGGGAGGGAAATGGGATGGTGAGAGAGGGAAATGGGATGGCCTAAGTGAGAGTGGGTGGGTGGGTGGCTTGCAGACTATTTGGGGTGGGAGTGAGTGACTGGGAGGTGAGTCAGTCGCTATTTGCTGATGACACAGCTCTGGTGGCTGAGGATATTATACACGTTGAGCCATGACACCATATCACACCCTGCTCTATCTCAGGGGTATATTAGCATATCGCCTGGCAAACTTCACTGGTATATCAGCATACCAGATTCTTCTTCTTCTTCTTCTTCTTCTTCTTCTTCTTCTTCTTCTTCTTCTTCTTCCTCTTCTTCTTCGTCTTCTTCTTCTTCTTCTTCTTCTCCTCCTCCTTCTTCCTCAGACTCTTCACACACATGTCACATTACATATGCCATGTTTCGTACCCCGGAAACCAGAGATGGCTAGCTAGAGAGATAGATAGAGAGAGAGAGAGAGAGAGAGAGAGAGAGAGAGAGAGAGAGAGAGAGAGAGAGAGAGAGAGAGAGAGAGAGAGAGAGATTGGCCAAACATCTTAGGTTTTCCCATCACAGCGGCCCAGTCTGGCTTCAGGTGAGCCTGGCTACAGGCGAGCCTGGCTTCAGGTGAGCCTGGCTTCAGGTGAGCCTGGCTTCAGGTGAGCCTGGCTACAGGTGAGCCTGGCTACAGGTGAACCTGGCTTCAGGTGAGCCTGGCATCAGGTGAGCCTGGCTACAGGTGAGCCTGGCTTCAGGTGAGCCTGGCTTCAGGTGAACCTGGCTACAGGTGAGCCTGGCTACAGGTGAACCTGGCGTACGACAGTTCGGGAACCCACGGAGGCGTTGAGAAATACGTATGAACAACACAGAAGAGATTTCGGTCTCGAAGTCTCTTGGAGTATCAACAGACGGCATCTCTATCCTGTCTCTTTATCTCTACTGACGTCTTTTGTATGTCAGGGAGTGAGGAGAGAGACAGAGGGGGGGTAGGGGTAGGGAAAGGGCAGGTAGTCATGGTCGAGTGTATCAGCGTTGTAGGGTTAAGGAGTTTGAGAGTTTATTGAAGATTGTAATGATATCTGTTTAGGTTTTAATGGATATTAAATGTTAGTTTCGAAGCTGATGCCTTGAACACGCCGGTACGTTCATTGGCTAGTTACGTATATAAATCTACTCCTTATATATATTTACAACGTATATAAATCTACTACGTATATATATCTACTACATATATATATCTACTACGTATATAAATCTACTTACGTATATAAAGCTACTCTTGGTATGTCCTTCTGTCTGGAAATAGATTTTCTTCGTAGACTCTGACATGTATTATTTCGCTGTGGGACGTGTTCAGGTAAGCCTCTCTCTCTCTCTCTCTCTCTCTCTCTCTCTCTCTCTCTCTCTCTCTCTCTCTCTCTCTCTCTCTCTCTCTCTCTCTCTCTCTCTCTCTCTCCCACGCTCGGTTCTTAGAT